>NW_022631236.1:0-412472 GCF_010015895.1 Lontra canadensis
GTAAGTCTCTAAGGGATTTTGGAAGCGAGGACTCCAGGACCTTGAGGGGCTAGCTGTTGTCTGGGGAAAAGGTTATTCATTACCAATAATAAAAATCTTCTTGTGAGACCCTTTAGATGTATATCAGTGGGTCATTTGCTTGGAAATGATCGCTGACACTATCTTGGAGGTTTGGAGGTAAAGTTTCACATTTCTCCTATCAAGTGTCCTTGTTAGTGAGATTTAGGCCCCAGAGTGAATTGGAGATAGATGTGTCCAGCTGGTGGGAGCTAAGCAAGAGTCCTGGTCCAGAGGCACTTGACTGTAACATGGCACAGAAATGGGAGAGCGTGTGCTGTGGATGATGGCAGGAGGCATCAGGGAACAAAAATTATGCTCAAACTTTCTCCCATCCCTTCTTAATGCATCTCCCTACAACTTGTATATCTGACATAGGGTGCTAAAAACAACTCATCATTAAAAATTTTCTTCTTTATTTGAAAGCTCCCAGTAGCAGCCACATTTTCTTAGAGTGTTGACTAAGCTTGGACCGAGTGAAGAAATTTGTTGCTTAGTCTTCAAGGAAAAGTATCCCAAGGGCCCTATCTCTACACCTCACTGATTTCATTCATTTCTTGAGCAAAATGTTCATTGATGGCTACACCATGCCAAGGGCTGTGCTTGATGCTTGAACTCAAACAAGAGTAAGACATGGTCTACTTTTTAAGGAGATTACACTCTTCTGGGGAAATATGCTACAAGAGGCCTGAAGAATGAGCAGAATAATCTGCCATTTGGTTTGTATATCCATGGTCCTACACAGTGCCACAAACATACTGGCTTCTTCTCGAGCTGTGGTTTACCTCAAGATGACACTTTTATGTTAACAGATTTATGTGGGCAAGTTATATAAAGTGCCGTATGTGAAGCTATAGTTTTCTTTGGTAATGTTGCTGTCTTCTAGAATTGTCCTCTTGATTTGACTTGCAGGTCTTTAAAATCTCCTTCAGAATCACATGTGTACACCATCTAACAGAACACTAAGTAGTTCATATACATACACAGTTCATGATGTCACCCTGAGGACAATGCAGAAAGTAGGTATTATTATCTCCATTTTATGGATGAAGAAAGTAAATCTCAGAGAGTTTCAAGTAGTCCATAGTTAGCATAAATATACTTACCTATATAATTACCTAAAATGACCCAGCTATCAAATTGAGGAGCCCAGGATTGAGTCCTGCTCTGTTTGACTGCAAATATCATGTTCTTAACCACTATTCTTCCTTTTGGTTTGATTATGGCTACATATACCACACATATACAATAGGTGTTAGATTTTCCAGGATTGTTATGATTAGAAATAAATTAACGGTGGGGTGCCTGGAAGGCTCAGTTGGTTACTGTCTGACTCTAGATTTCAGCTCAGGTCATGATCTCAGGGTCATGACATCCAGCCCCTGCATGGGACTTTGCGCTCAGCATTGAGTCTGCTTATTCCTCTCCCTACCCTACTTGCACTCTCTCTCTCTTTCAAATAAATAAATAATAAATACATCTTAAAAATGAATAAATTGATGACTCCACTCTAAGCCTTCAAAATTGCTTTGAATTTTTTGTATTTGTTGGTTTTTAGAAAACATGGTTCATCTTATCAATGTCTTTATGTATCATATACACCTTGAATAGGTATATGTAATATAAATATATACTACATAATTATATTTATAGTCAGATATTCTTTTTTTTTAAAGATTTTTATTTATTTATTTGACAGCGAGAAAGAGAGATCACAAGTAGGCAGAGAGAGAGGGGAAGCAGGATCCCCACCGAGCAGAGAGCCCAATGTGGGACTCGATCCCAGGACCCTGAGATCATGACCTGAGCTAAAGGCAGAAGCTTAACCCACTGAGCCACCCCTATAGTCAGATATTCTTGTGAATAAGACTGGAAAAAAGTTCATATGTGTATCTTGTTTAATTACTACTTTGTTTTAGAATGAATTTGGTGGATATGCACATACATACATACATATACATAGGTAACCATTTACTTGTCCATCTTTATATTACTCATTTGGGATTATATTAGATATTTTCCTTTGTTTATAACATGGTCATTTTTCTCTGTCTTTAAATACACTTTGAAGACATCATTTTCACAGTTGCCTGGTAATCCATAATTTGGATATACCATGATTAATTTAAGCATTCCTCTATAATGGACTTAGGATCATTTCTATTTTTTTAAAGTTTTATTTATTTAAGTAACCTCTCCACCCAATGTGGGACTCGAACTCTCAACCTGGAGATCAAGAGTCACATGCTCTTCTGACCGAGCCAGACTCATTTCCTAGTTTTAGATAGTTTCTGAATTTACTGTATCATAATACTGCAATGAATTTCTTTGTATTTACATCTCTATAGATATCTATTATTGCTTCCTTGGGTTGAGTTTCTAAAAGTGAAATTATTGAATGAAAAGGTTTGCTCTATTTTTAAGGTTTCTAGGATATAATTTCAGTTTCTATATTTAGCCAACTTATACTTGGGTAATATCATCCTTGATCAATAATTTTTCCTTCCTATGATTTTGTTCCTCAGAAAAAAGCAACTACATGTAATATGGTCTTTAGAATCTTTTCCAGAAGATCGCATTCTTTCATGATGACTTAAAATACTAATCTTACAGCAACATTAGAGCAAGTATTTCAATGCCCAAGGACTTCAGGGTCCCCTGGGACAGTTTCTCTGAAAGATTCATTGTTCTTCACTTGCAGCTGGACAGCTAGTGACATTTGCTTCTTAGAGTCTTGGCCGAATTTGAATCAAATGGGCATGAAGAGGTTCATTTCACAAGTTGTGTTATGGTACTTTCTGTGGAATTGTAGGAAGATCACCCAGGAGCCCCAAGGTCGAGCTGCAGCTCTGAGCTTTAGTATCTCATTTACAGAATGAAAGCTTTCGGCTTGATAATTTCTAAAGCCCTTTATTTCTGGCAATATATGATGTCCTAGGTGATTCCTCCTTCCTCCTTTTCCTGGACACCTGTCTCATCCTTCAAGATATTTCTGTTCGCATGATTTTTTCCTTAGGTCATCTTCCTGAGAGAAGAGGGCTGAAGTGCTATACAAGATGTTTGTGCTTCATGAACCCCAAAAGCTGCAGATTCTGTATGAATCCCTGGAAAAGAGCATCCCTGAGTCCTTGAAGGTGAGAGAGTTGGGAGAAACCTGGGAGAGAGAAGTAAAGTGTGGGAGTATAAATTCAGGGTTCAGAACCTGCCCAGGGCAGATTAAAATACAAATCTAAAGTCAGATTCCCTCTGCAGGGATGGTCTTAATACCCGTATCAGGCATCTACTTTTCTTCTTCTTCTTCCTCTTCCTCATCCCCTTCTCCCCTTCCTCTTCTTCTTCCTTGTCTCCCTCCTCTCTTCTTCTTCTTCTTCCTCCCCCCCTTCTCCTCCTCCTCCTCCTTCTTCTTCTCCCCTTCTCCTCCTCCTTCTTCCTCCTGGTCCTTGGCCTCCGCCTCTTCCTCCTCCACCTTTGGCCTCTTAAAACTTGTTCAAATCCATTTTACTGCTATCTCTAGTAGATTTCCTTATCTGCTCCGGGCTATTGCAATACCCGCTTTTCTGCAGTATTACTAACTCACCTACAGATGGTGATCAGAGTCATCTATCTGACACAAATATGATCATACCTCTCCCTTGTTTTAAACTTTCAGTTCAAGGCATAAAGTCTACACCCCTTAATTGTGAGGTTGATCACAAAATGTCCCAGCCTCTCCACTTCATCTTGCAACACATCCCTGCTACATACCACAAAGTACAATCACTAAGCCTCTCAGAGCTCTGCAGGTATGACACAATCTGCCACACCTTCAGGTACTCAAGCATGCTTTTTCTCTCACCAGAAATTACTTGCCTTCCTTCTTTGTTTTGCCAGGAAAAGACTTAACTTGTCCCTGAAGACCAGATTCAAATATTACTTCTTCTGTAAGTCTCCCAACACTCCCTGACAGGTAATGCTTTTCTTCCTTGAGACCCCACACAGCCATGTGCATGCATCTATCAGAACATGTGCCCTATTAAGATCAGACTGTGTACCTCTCCATCCTGCTAGACTTCTTTTTTAAAAAATATATTTATTTATTTATTTGACAGACAGAGATCACAAGTAGGCAGAGAGGCAGGCAGAGAGAGAGAGATGGGGAAGCAGGCTCCCTGGCAAGCAGAGATCTCAGGACCCTGGGATCATGACCTGAGCTAAAGGCAGAAGCTTAACCCACTGAGCCACCCAGGTGCTCCATCCTGCTCCATCCTACTTGAATGCAGTGGCCATGTCATACTTATCTTGGAATTCTCCACACTTGACACAAATCTGACACACAATATGTGCCCCCAAAATGGTATAGTATGAAGTGGGAAAAAAAAAAGGAATGAATTTTCAGAAAAATAAGTGAATGAATGTCAGGGGAGCCAGTTCCTCTTGAATCAGCTATTTCCTTAGATTTTGTGGACCCTTCCTGTTTTTTTTTTTTTCCCCAGCATACCCTCCAATGGGTAGTTTGGGGAACCATCCTGAAATCGCTAGCTTGATCCCCTCAAGTGCTCCTAACTCTTGGTTTATTTCCCAAACTACTTCTAAGACCCTATCTCAAAGGAAAATGTCATTTTCACCTGTTCATCTGTTGCTTTTTTAGGCATATGGTGCCATTTTCAACATTAAAAATAAAACCCCATTCAACATGGAGATGCTGGTGGATGCCTGGCCAGATTATCAGACGGTAATTACTCGGCATTGGAAAGAGGTAAGAGTACCAGCTACTGAGTACCAAGCCAGTCACAATCAGGATGGTCTCCGTGTGGAAATGAGGGAACTGAATCTGGGGGCTGCGGAGAAGAACCTTGGCACCCCTGACCCATATAGATTTTGGAAGGGCTGCTTGGAGAGAAGGGGAGGATAGTGAAATAAGTCATGGGTATAAACCAAATAGCCAATAATCCAGGGCTTGTAAATAACATCGGGATCCCATCTGGTCAATTTTTTTTCCATTGAGATTCTTGTAACAGGCATATACCTCAAGATAGATGTTTGTGGCTGGAGAGAATTAGGAAATGTTTTGCTTTCCCTGGGACTAAAGCACTATAATACAATAATATCTGAATCAATGTTGGGTTTCAGATCTAAATCTGCCAAGTGACTAGTTGTGTGATGTTAGACGACTGTGGCTTTCTTAGCTATAAAAGCAAAGTTGATAAAAACTACTGTGTCAGAGCACTGTTAAACATGATATAAGTCATGTACAGTTGACCCTTGAACAACACAGATGTTAGGGATACCAACTCCCGCACAGTCAAAAATCTGTATAGAACTCCTGAGTCTTCAAAAACTCAACAACTAGTAGCCTACTGTTGACCAGAGCCTTCCCAATAACATAAGCAGTCTATTAACACATATTTTATATGCTCTGGTATTGTATACCAGATTCTTACAATAAAGTAAGCTAGAGAAAATAAAATGTTATTGAAATCCTAAGGGAAAATACATTTACAGCATTATATTGTATTTATTTTTTAAAATTTGCTTGAAAGTGGACCTGCACCATTCAAACTAGTGTTATTCAAGAGCCAACTGTGTGGGGTGCCTGGGTGGCTCAGTTGTTGGGTGTCGGCCTTCAGCTCAGGTCATGATTTCAGGGTCTGGGATAGAGTCCCATGTGGGGAATCCCGCCTCAGTGGGGAGTCTGCTTCTCACTTTACCCCTCCTGTGCACATGCACACACATAATCTCTCTCTCTCTCTCTCTCAGATAAACAAATAAAATCTAAAAAAAAAAAGAAGAAGAAGAAGAAAAGAAAAAAGAGGCAACTGTGTATTTAAAGAAAATATCTTTCCCATCTTACAGATTTGGGGGGTATAAGTAGCAAATCTCTTCCACCCCAGAGTAGGGATATTTTAACCCCTCTTCCCACACTTCTCCATTTACATAGTTATCAGGAAAATTAGAGCACAACTCACCTGTAACAACCTCTAAGGGAGTGTTAGCTGCAGAAGGTAAGCAGGAATGAGGGGCCTGGGAGACAGGCCCTTCCCTCCAGCGTGACTGTTCTTCCTGAAAGTCCTCTCTATTCACATGCTCATCAAGAGCCAATCACCATGCCAGCACCAGAGTGCTGAGTCCGAATTAGCCTGGGCATGGTCTCTTCACAGACTTCAAGTCCTGATACCCACTCTGTTCCCTACTCTCCACAAGGTAGGCACTCTCTCTTTAAAACCCTTAACACGAAAAACAATCTGAGGGTTTTGAAGGGGGGGGAGGTTGGGGGAACCAGGTGGTGGGTATTAAAGAGGGCACGGATTGCATGGAGCACTGGGTGTGGTGCAAAAACAATGAATACTGTTACCCTGAAAAGAAATTAAAAAAAAACAAAAACCCTTAACACGCCCTATTTCTGGGGCAACTTCCATCTCAGACAATGGAGCTGCTTCCCACCTTACCAACAGCTGCCTCAAAACACCACCTTCGGTCTGTCCCTAGTGATTATTGTTCAAGGGACTCCAAGACCATTTTCTGTCTGCACCTCTGGGAAAAACACAGGATATTTTTTCAAAAAATATGTGTTTATTTATTTATTTGTCAGAGAGAAAGAGAGCACACGCAGGAGGAGAAGCAGGCAAAGGGAGAAGCAGGGTCCCCTCTGAGCAAGGAGACTGATGTGGGACTCAATCCCAGGACCCCAGGACTGTGACCTGAGCTGAAGGCAGACACTTAACCGACTGAGCCACACTTAACCAACTGAGCCACCCAGGCATCCCCCAAACAGAGGGTATTAAACAACTGAGCCTCTCGCACTCCAGACATATGCAAGAACAATTTGTAAATCATACTGTCATATGATTAATATTTGTTGTATCAGGAGATGACCTGGATCATTATACCAACACTTACCACATCTTCACCGAAGCTCCTGACAAGTTAGAGGAAGTCCTGGCATGCCCCCAGGTTATCAGTTGGGAACAAACTTTCCAGATCCAAGGTAACTGATCCAAGTTAAAAGGCAAAGACCCTTGGTTCTTTCACATTAGATGTGGAAGGGGATAGACACTGCCCGTTTTTCTCCTCTCTCCAGGTTGCCAAGTGAATGTGGGGGAGGTATTAAGAAAGATTTCAGCTGCAAAATCAGCGCAGGTAGATCACTTGAAGACCACACTCATTATGACAGAAATACCAGTGGAACCCAAGACATCAAGTGATGACCAGATGGCTTTGGTGGAGTCATTTAGCATGCCCAAAGTGGATGAAGATAGCAAGTGAGATTTTTTGTGTTGCTTCCCAAATTCCTAATAACAAATCATTCAGTTGTCATAAGGACCACACTCAGAAATGCACAGTTTGACAATAAACTATGCAGTACACACTTGTAGGGGTAACGGAAGGGAACTCTATTAGCAGAAGTTTGCTGAGCTGGGGCAGGGTCTTCATTAGATGAGGTCCTTTCCATGTATAACTCACTTAGTTCTCATACAAGTCCCCCTGGGAGGGTCCTGGACATCATGGTGACATTAGAGAGTCTTTACTGAAATTACGTATATTTCTTGCAAAAATATTACATGCTCTACAAACTATACTAGTATTCAAAGTAAAAAGTGAAAGGTTTGCTCACTTGGATTCCCCACAATCTTCCTGTCCAGGTATAAATATTCTTTTTAAAAATTTTTAAATTTACATTAAAGTTAGTTAACATACCGTGTATTTTTTTAGTTTCAGGGTAGATTTTGGGATTCATCCATTGCATATAACACCCAGTGCTCATTACATCAAGTGCCCTTCTTAACGCCCATCACCCAATTGCTCCCCTCCTGCAACCCTCAGTTTGCCCTTATAGTTAAAAGAGTCTCATAGTTTGCCTCCCTCTCTGTTTTAATCTCATTTTATTTTTCCTTCCCTTTCCCTATGTTCATCTGTTTTCTTTTTTAAATTACACATGAGTGAAATCATATGATAATTATCTTTCTCTGACTTCTTTTGCTTAGCATTATACTCTCTAGTTCCATCCACAACCTTGCAAATGGCAAGATTTCATTCTTTTTGATGGTGGTGTAGGTGTAAATATTCTTAAAAATTGGTGTGTGTGCTTTTAGTACTCTGCATGTATGAATTGGTTTTGTTTTCTTGTTCTTTTTTTTTTAACAACATATGCAGATACTGTACTGCAGTTTTTTTTTTCCCTCAGCAGTATGCTATGTAAACCTTTCATGTATGCTCATAGAGATATGTTTCATTCATTTTGGCAGTTGCACAGATTTCTATAAGTGGGAGAAGCACAGTTATGTATTCCCATTTTAGCACACTTTCAATTTATCTCCAATTCTTCCTAGTAACAAAAATTCTACAAGAAATATCTTCATAAACAGATCATTGCCCAAATTGTATAACTATTTCTGAAAGATGAGTCCTGGAATTGAAATAGTTAGGTAAAAGAATATGTATATTATAGAAGATATTCCCAAATTGGATTTTAAGATTTAGATGAATTCAATATGTGAGAGCATAACATATGAAATGACAAATGTGTCCTTCAGTAGCAACACAGGTCGATTTGTTATGGTATAATCCACACATTGGAATAATAAGCAGCCATTAACAAGAAGGAAGCAGCTCTATATGAACTATATGGGAAGAATTTCAAAATGTATGGCTAGGTGAAAAGCAACAACAAATAAAATTGAGTAACATATATAGTATGCTATCATAACATGTAAACATCTAAAATTACAGAGCGCTACTGGAAGGTTACATAACTAAGTGGCATCACTGGCAGTCTTTAGAGAACGTTATAACTGGATAATAAGGGATCAAAGAAAAAATAAAGAATTCTCCATTAATATCTGAGTGACCTTGAAACTGACCAATTCTGGAAAACTCCTCCTCCCTGGGGATAGGTGAAACTTCTTAGGGCTCTTCCACCTGTCCCAACCTCCTCCACCCATAGATGATGTGGTTCTGATTCTGCAGATGAAAAGACTCAGTCTCAGATAATTTGTCCAGTGAGAGAATTAGGATTAAATTGTAACCATTACCATTGGAAATTCCAGTATTCTTTTTCCTATATTGGTGTTTCTTACATTGCATTTTTGGCACTTCTCTAGAGGCATGTGGTGATGGATGGGCTTTTGGACACATGAAATCATAAGATCAACACGTCTTTCACCTTCCTGTGATACATATTTTACTGAAATATCTGTTGAAAGGAATATTATCTTATGCACTTAGATATTTTGTGGGTAGAATTCAAAATTTGTGTGTTCCACACATGCATCCTCAAACAAAATTCAGGCAAACAAAATCAAAAACAAAAACAACTCTGGTCTATCTATATCCTTCCTCTTTTAAGACATATCTTATTTTCTTCTTTCTTCAGATACACGATTAGACTTTTTTGAGATGTATTATACTATGTGTATCATAAAGCACATACAGTTAGCTCCCTCTTAATTATTTGGCAACATTTTTGAAGCAGACAAAGAATTAGTAGTTTTTTTGCCCTTCTGTTTCTTCTTCTAGGCTGTGGGATCCTCAAGCAAAGGGTTGATGTCTTATTCTCTGCAATCCTGGTGTTTTGTAAATGTTGGCTGAATAAATGCACATTCTTTTGTTGACAGGAAAGGAAGATTTCAGAACATCTTCTTGGATGCTTCCCATGTGGGGCTTGTGAATGAGCAGTGGAACTTTGGAAAAAATGAAAGGAGCTTGCTGCCTCCAGAATTTTCCAGGATTTGGTGTGCTGGGTCCAGAGGGGGACCCTATTTCTTGGATTATGATGGAACAGTCTTGTGTGATGAGAATGGGTTACACTGTCCCCAAATACCGAGACAAAGGCTACATGAAGAAAATCTGTTTTCACTTCATAAAGTATTTTATTCAGAAAAAAATGCCATTTTATTTCCATGTGTCAAGAGATGAAGAAAACCTTCAGGCACTGAGAAGTATAGGGCTTAAGGTTGCTCCCTGTGGCTGGCATCAGTGGGAAATGCACTCCTAGAAAATATTATTGATTAGTGCCACTGTCCATTACAAGCCTTCCTTACCAGTGAAAAAAATACCAGTTCAAAAACAAACATTATAATTTATATTAGCAGAAAAAAATCCAATTATTTGGGCTCCATGCATTACTTAACCCACTCTTATATAATATTTTTGTCCTCCTCCATAATAGAGAAAAATGGAAACTTGAACTTTTGGTGTTATGTTTTGCCTTTATGTTGACAGACCTCTCAGAATTAAAATCAACCAATGTCAATCATTAGTGCCAAGATAAACCTTTCAAAGCAACATTTTACTCTTTGAAGTCTTCTTTCATGAGAGAATCCTGTTTTTCCATGCTTCTGTGCTTGAAAATAAAAAGACTGATTTGAAAAGTGTCTTCTCTGGTATCTTCCCCTCCCTCTGACAAAATTTTCCAAAGAACCTCTCAAGGCCCCACAGCCTTTGATTGAGAGGATCAAAATCCTCTCAAGAGTTTTGAGATACTCTACTGAATTAAGTTATGTGGTCATAAGTGAAATTTTTTTTTAAGTTTGTTTTTTTTATTAGCTTTTTTTTTAAGATTTATTTATTTGCAAGAGGCAGAGGCAGAGGAAAAGGGAGAGAGAAATTCAAGCAGACTCTGCACTGAGTGTGGAACCCAAAGTGGGGCTCTGAGATCATGACCTCCAACCAAGAGTTGGATGCTTAACCAACTGCACCACCCAGGGACCCCCAATAAGTAATTTCTTTACTTACAGTTAAAAACTCTGATTCTAAAAGTCAAATCTTAACAATAGCTTTCTCTTCTTGTTGGTGCTTGTGAAAGGGGAAGGAAAGAAAAGAGGTATTTTTTATAGAGGTCCATCTACCTTCCTGTGCTTAGCCAGCTGATTTCACAGTCCAGACAGAGGTGCTGAGTAATGGAAGGAACTGTAAGACCAGAGAACACCTGAGCCTTCCGGGAAAAGAGCCTCAGAGGTCAAGCTGCCAACATGTCAATATTTTGGAGCCTCTCTGAATGTGGGATCCTGAGGGAGGGACTGACTTTCATACCCTGCTGCCAAAAGTTTGTGCTGATGGTGCCTTTCATCTTCTAGAAGGACCGGCACCCTTTTGTCTTTACTTGGGGATCTCTGCAGATAGACAGAAGAAGATTGACAGCTTTGCAGGTTTGAGAACAAGGGAGAATCATTGCTCTGGGACCCCTCATCTCCTTTTGCTTTCCCCACTGTAAGAGAATGAATCAAAATGCTACTGTTGGATGTGGGTAAGAATTTCTGAACTCGTTTGGGTTGAGAATTATGCTGGGCTAAAAAGGTCTTCCATTTCAGAAACCTCTATCAGGCACCCACTGTGTATAGGGCAATACCCTTTTCTGTGAGAAATTCTTTTTTTTTTTTTTTAAGATTTTATTTATTTGTCAGAGAGAGAGGGAGAGAGAGCGAGCACAGGCAGACAGAATGGCAGGCAGAGGCAGAGGGAGAAGCAGGCTCCCTGCAGAGCAAGGAGCCCGATGCGGGACTCGATCCCAGGACGCTGGGATCATGACCTGAGCCGAAGGCAGCTGCTTAACCAACTGAGCCACCCAGGCGTCCCTCTGTGAGAAATTCTTGACAGGACAAAGCCAGGCTCTTGTTCTGAACTGATAAAGAAATGCAAGGAGATTTGAGAGTCAGCTGTTGGTAGAGGAGAGACACTCAAACAGCCTCTAGAAGGAATATGCTGGTTTGGGTGACAGAAAACACAATTTACAGACATACTATGTAAACATTATCTTATTCCATCCTCTACTAACATTCTAAGGTAGTCAGATTTTCTCCCTTGGATAAATGATGACCAGGGAAATTAAGTGTCCTGCTCGAAGTTGCAAAAGGATGAGGTAGATTCTAGTAAGAGGACCACAGAACAGATGAAATTAAGTGTAAATTTAAAGCCATAAAATTTTAATTTAAAAAAATCTTAACTGTAACACTCCTATGATATTATTTGGTGTTTCCTTTTATATTTTCATATTTTTAAAAATTTTATTTAGATTAAATTAATTAACATATAGTGTATTCTTAGTTTCAGAGGTAGAGTTTAGTAGTTTAGTGATCATCAGTTGCAAAAAACACCCAGTGCTCATTACATCATGTGCCCTCCTTAATGCCCATTATTCAGTTATCCCATCCCCCCCACCAACCTCCCCTCCAGCAATCCTGTTTGTTTCCTATAGTTAAGAGTCCCTTATGGTTGTCTTCCTCTCTGATCTTGTCTTGTTTTATTTTTCCCTCCCTTCCCTTATGATCCTCTGCTTTCTATTTTAAATTCCACATAGGAATGAAATCATCTAATGGTCTTTCTCTGATTGACTTATTTCACTTAGCATAATACCATCTAGTTCCATCCATATTGTTACAAATGGTAAGATTTTATTCTTTTTAATGGCTAATATTCCATTGTGTGTGTTGTATATAAAATACCTCATCTTCTTTATTTATTCATCTGTGAATAAATAAATATTTATTTATTTATCTGGGCTCTTTCCATAGTTTGGCTATTGTGGACATTGCTGCTGTCATACTTATGTGATTTATATAAATATGCATACAAAAGACTTTACATATCTGATTAGAATTTATGTATTGTCATTTTCCATCTTTTTTGTGTTTATCTTAAGACTCCATATACCAGCATATATATCATATCTTTCATGTTAATGGGTCTTAGATTTGTAAAATAATAATCGTTCATTATTTATGTAAACTGTCTGAGACTGTGTCTAGTACTTCTCCGTGAGTTAGTATTGCTTTACAAAATTGTTCATAGAGCATTTTTCATTTGAATTATTTTCTTTGGATAAATTCCAAATATTAGAATGGTTTCATCAAAGCTTTCAAAGTGTCCTGTATAGGGCTTTGTCCATTATCAATACAGGCAAATACCAAAATGTGCCAACTCCCTTGAATCTCCTGTCTCAGCCAAATGTATTTATTGAACATCATGTTTTTGTTTCTGTGTGTGTGTGTGTGTGTGCACATGTTGAAGCAATACATCAATGTTATGTCCCTGGTAATCTGGCATCAAATTCAACTTGGCTTCTTATTGTCATGTGACCTTTTTACGAGATGCTCCTAGCTAATGTCAGATTAATCTTCAGAAATACTGTACTTCTACTGTCTTGATACCATTCAAGATATGGCACAGCTGCCTCTATTCTGGTCTGAGGTCTTTTTCAAGTCCCCATACCCAGCACGCAGTAGGCTTTCTAGAGGTACTTGTGGAATGAATGAGTCTTTGTCCTTGGTAAGTGGAGTGGCTAAATAGATGGTTATGTTGGTATAAATACTTCATAATTTATTGAGTCTTTACTTTGTGTCAGATGGTGTAAAATACTGTGGAAACAGTATGTGGGTTCCTCAAAAAATTAAAACTAGAACTATCTTATGATCCAGCAAACCCACTTCTGGGTGTGTGTGTGTGTGTGTGTATATGTTATATTTCATATATAGGTTATGTTTCATTACCTTCATATCTATGTATATCTATATCTATATCTATATCTATATCTATATCTATATATATAGATGCATATATGTTATATCTATATGTCTATATAGATATAAAGGTTCACCAAGTTCGCCAGAGGTTTCCGGCCACTTCTCACGAGCTTTCTACCCAAATCGATATCAGTTTGGGTAGAAAGTTCGGGAGAATTGGCATGCATTGTCTAGGGATTTGGGCCGCGTGCTTGCTTGGCATTTGGAGATATATATTTATTTTTTCATATATATATATATATATATATATATATATATATATATATATATGGAAATCACAATCTCAAAGAGATATCTGGTGATGCCTTCGTAGTTCAGTCAGTTAAGCATCTGCCTTCCACTCAGGTCATGATCCCAGAGTTCTAGGACTGAGTCCCACATGGGGCTCCTTGCTCAGCACAGAGCCTGCTTCTCCCTTTGCCTGCCACTCCCTCCCCCTCCTTGTGCTCAGTCTCTCTGACAAATAAATAGAATCTTAAAAAAAAAAGAGATATCTGTATCTACATGTTTACTGCAGCATTATAGACAGTAACTAAGACATGGAAACAGCCTAAGTGTCCACAAATGGATGAATGGATACAGAAGTTGTGGTATACATACACAGTAGAATATTATCTAGTCATAACAAAGAAGGAAATCTTGCCATTTGTGACAACATGAATGGACCCTGAGGACATCACACCAAGTTAAATAGGCCAGAGAAAGACAAATACTGTATGACCTCACTTTTGTAGGGAATCTAAATAAGCCAAACTGAAAGGAACAGAGAGTAGAATAGTGGTTGCCAGGGACTGGGAGTTTGAGGTAATGGGGAAATGTTGGTCAAATGGTACAAACTTCCCATTATAAGGTAAATAAATTCTGGGGGATCTAATGTACAGCATGGTGATGATAATTAATAATATGATACTTGAAAGTTGCTAAGAGAGTAGATCTTAAATGTTCTCATAACAAAAAAAGAGATAATTATGTGATGGGATGGAGGTGTTAACTAACATTATTGTGCCAACCATTTCCCCCAACCATGGGGGAAATAAAGAAAAAAAATAATACAACCATTGCCTTAGTGGTTCTGGTCAAGATTCTCCCCTTAAATCATGAAAGGAATTCAAGGTTAAGTGCAGGGACTGCTTCACTGGCAAGAACCAAATAACTGACAAGAACCTGGGGAAAAGGGAGCACATATGAAAAAATCAAAACAGGGCATCTGGGTGGCTCAGTTGGTTAAGCAACTGCCTTCAGCTCAGGTGATGGTCCCAGAGTCCTGGGATGGAGTCCTACATCGGGCTCCCAGCTCCATGAGGAGTCTGCTTCTCCCTCTGACCTCCCCTCTCATGCTCTCTCTCACTCTGTATGTCCTGTAGAGGGCAGGTTCCTTCATTAGGGGGTTAAACACCCTGGTTCCTATGACAGAGAAGCTGAAGCCAAACCTAGGGGACGTTGAAGCACTTTGCCAGCCCAGCAAGGCCTCATGTCATGGAGTTAGCAACTAAATGCCTGCTGCTGTAACTCTGTCCTCCAAATATCTCTTAGGAACCTCTCATGTGGCCCACTCTAGCTAGAACCATGCAAGGAAGGAAATTCCAGGAAAGACAGTTCAGTCTAGCTGTGGTGATGCCTTACAAAGCCACTACAGTGAGCTCTCAATCAAGATTTATTGAGTGATTAAATGAGTGAATGGATGAATAGATCAATTTCATCAGGAGTAATTCTCAGGCCATAAGATCTAAAAACAACTGAAGGTCAGTCAGAGAAGAGCTATTCTTTAATAGAGAGGAGTAAGCAAAGCTCATGGAGTGTTTTTCTGCGTGCAAGTGAGGGCTCAGGCGGAGGGTGGCACAAAGTCCAGAGTCCTGTGTAGGGGGCAGAAACTTAATTAAAGTTTATACAAACTTTAGATGGATCAGTGAGGATAAACAGTCAACCTAATCATTTATGAAGAGTAAACAGGGCTGGAAAATCCCATGTGGGGAAGTGGGAAGTAGAAGGGGTAGGACCAATATAGCTCAGAGAATGTTTTATCCAAGTTTAGCCTATTCTTGGTAGGGGCTATTAAGAAGGGGTTGTATGTTGATTCGGTCTAGAGGAAGAAGAGACATTTAACCAACATTGATTAACAAGCAGTTTGTTTTGATCTATCAGTGTGTGGCTCACAGCTCAGCTAATCATTTATAAGGCAGAGATCGAGAATTTGGAGGATCGGTGTCTGGCCTTGTCATAGGTAAGCAAGCAGCGCATCAGTGAGTCTTACTAAGGCAGGTGGGAGGAAGTAAGATTCCTTGCGGTAAGCCCTTTCGGGAACACAAAGTAGATGGAGGGATTTCTTTAACTGTTGCTATTTTCTAGGATAACAGAGGCTTGGATAAAGCTCCACATTGTAAGTCCCTTGGAGAATTGCATTTATTGAAATACAATTTGACCTCAGTCTTTTGGCCTGCCTTCGGAATTAGCTCTACAAATCTTGCTTTACTGCTTTGGAGGTACTGTGGTTTTTAAAGTTTTTATTAAATTTCTAATTAGTTAATATACAGTGTAATAATAGTTTCAGGTGGACAATACAGTGATTCAACCCTGGCATATGACACCTGGTGCTCATTACAGCAAGTGCCTTCCTTAATCCCCATCATACCTATTTCACCCATCCTCCCACCCACCTTCCCTCTGGTAACTCTCAGTGTTTTCCATAGTTAAGACTCTGTTTCTTGGCTTCTCCCTCTCTCTTTTCTCCCTTTGCTTATTTGTTTTGTTTCTTAAATTTCATATATGAGTGAAATCATATGGTATTTTTCTTTCTCTGATTGGCTGATTTCCCTAAGCATAACACTCTCTAGCTCCATCCGTGTCATTGCAAATGGCAAGATGTCATTCTTTTTGATGGCTGAGTAATAGTCCAGTGTGTGTGTGTGTGTGTGTGTGTGTGTGTGTGTGTGTGTTCACATCTTCTTTATCCACTCATCAGTCAATGGACATTTGGGCTCTTTCCAAAATTTGGCTATTGTAGATAATGCTCCTATAAACATCAAGAGGTACATGTATCCTTTGAATTAGTATTTTTTTATTCTTTGGGTAAATACCTGATAATTCAATTGTTGGATCATAGGGCAATTCTATTTTTAACTTCTGGAGGAAACTCCATACCATTTTCCAGAGTGGCTGCACCAGTTTGAATTCCCACCAACAATACAAGAGAGTTCCCTTTTCTTCACATCCTTACCAGCACTTGTTGTTTCTTGTGTTGTTGAGTTTAGTCATTCTGACAAGTGTAAGGTGACATCTCATAGTAGGTTTGATTTGCATTTCCCTGATAATCAGTGATATTGAGCATCTTTTCATGTACCTATTGGCCACCTGTATATCTTCTTCAGAAAATTGTCTATTCATGTCTTCTGCCCATTTTTAATAGGATTATTCATGTTTTGGGTGTTGAGTTTTATGAGTTCTTTGGTATATGGTTAATAAACTAACCCTTTATCAGATATACCATTTGCAATTATCTTCTCCCATTCCACAGATTGCCTTTTAGTTTTGTTGACTGTTTCCTTTGTTGTGCAGAAGACTTTTATTTTGATGAGATCCCAATAGTTCATTTTTCTTTTGTTTCCCTTGCCCCCAGGGACATATCTCGAAAGAAGTTGCTATGGCTGATGTCTAGCTATTGCCTATCTTCTTCTCTAGATTTTTTGGTTTCTAGTCTCACATTTAGGTCTTTAATTCATTTTGAATTTATTTTTGTGTATGGTGTACAGTGATCCAGTTTCATTCTTTTGCATGTTGCTGTCCAGTTTTCCCAACACTGGTTTTTGAAAAGACTGGCTTTTACCCACTAGATATTCTTTGCTGTTTGGGTAAAGATTAACTGACCATAGAGTTGTGGATTCCTTTCTCGGTTTTCTATTGTCTTCTATTGAGCTATGTGACAATACCATACTGTCTTTGTGCCAGTACCATACTGTCTTGATCATTAAAGTTTGTAATGTAACTTGAAATAGAAAATTGTGATGCCTCCAGCTTTGCTTTTCTTTTTCAAGGTTGCTTTGGCTAGGTCTTTTGTGGTTCCATACAAATTTCAGAATTGTTTGTTCTAGCTCTGTGAAAAATATTGTTGGTATTTTGATAGGAATTGCATTAAATGTATAGATTACCTTGGCTAGTAAAAACATTTTAACAATATTTGTTCTTCTAGTCCATGAGCAGGGAATGTTTTTCCTTTTTTGTGTGTGTGTCTCCTTCAATTTCTTTTTTTTTTTTTAAAGATTTTATTCATTTATTTGAAAGAGGGAGCACAAGCAGGGGGAGGGGCAGAGGGAGAGGGAGGAGCAGACTCCATGTTGAGCAGGGAGCTCGAACTGGGGCTGGATTCCAGGACTCTGGGATCATGACCTGAGCCAAAGGCAGATGCTTAACTGACTGAGCCACCCTGGTGCCATTCAACTTCTTTCATCAGTGTTTTATAGTTTTCAGAGTACAGGTCTTTCACCTCTTCGGTCAGGTTTATTCTTAGGTATCTTATTGTTTTTGGTGCAATTGTAAGTGGGACTGAATCCTTAATTTCTCTTCCTACTACTTCATTATTGGTGTAGAGAAATGCAACAGATTTCTATACATTGATTTTGTATCCTGTGACTTTCCTGAATTCATGTATCAGTCTGGCCAGGGGTTTACCAATTTTATTAATTTTTTTCTTCTGTATGCTTATTTTATGCTTTATATGTTTAATTTATGAAGGAAATTATCAATTTTTTTCAAAGAATCCACTCCTTATTTCATTGATCTGTTCTACTGTTTTTTAGTTTCTATATCATTTGTTTTTGTCCCAATCTTTATTATTTCCTTCCTTCTGCTGGCTTTAGGATTTATTTATTATTCTTTTTCTAGCTCCTTAGATGTAAAGTTATTTTGTTTATTTGAGATTTTTTTCTTGCTTCTTGAGGTAGGCCTGTATTACTATATTCTTCTCTCTTAGGACTGCTTTTGCTACATCCCCAAAGTTTTGGACTACTGTATTCTCATTTATATGTTTCCCATGTATTTTAAAAATTTCTTCTTTGATTTCCTGGTTGATCCATTCATTGTTTACTAGCATGTTGTTTAGCCTTCATATATTTGTGGTCTTTTTTTTTTTTTCTTGTGGTTGACTTCTAGTTTCAAAGTGTGGTCAGAAAAGGTACACGGTATGATTTCAATCTTTTTGTATTTGTTGCGGTCTGTTTTGTGACCTAATATGTGATTTATTCTGGAGAATGTTCCATGTGCACTTGGTAAGAATGTGTATTCTACCGTTTTAGGTTGGAGTGTTCTGAATATATGTTAAGTCCATCAGGTCCAATATGTCATTCAAAGCCATTGTTTCCTAGTTTATTTTCTCTCTTTTTTAAAATTTTTTAAATTTATTTTCAGCATAACAGTATTCATTGTTTTTGCACCACACCCAGTGCTCCATGTAATCCGTGCCCTCTCCAATACCCACCACCTGGTTCCCCCAACCTCCCACACCCCCGGCCCTTCAAAACCCTCAGATTGTTTTTCAGAGTCCATAGGCTCTCATGGTTCACCTCCCCTTCCAATTTCCCTCAACTCCCTTCTCCTCTCCATCTCCCCTTGTCCTCCATGCTCTTTGTTATGCTCCACAAATAAGTGAAACCATATGATAATTGACTCTCTCTGCTTGACTTATTTCACTCAGCATAATCTCTTCCAGTCCCATCCATGTTGCTACAAAAGTTGGGTATTCATCCTTTCTGATGGAGGCATAATATTCCATAGTGTATATGGACCACATCTTCCTTATCCATTCATCCGTTGAAGGGCATCTTGGTTCTTTCCACAGTTTGGCGATCGTGGCCATTGCTGCTATAAACATTGGGGTAGAGATGGCCCTTTTTTTCACTACATCTGTATCTTTGGGGTAAATACCCAGTAGTGCAATGGCAGAGTCATAGGGAAGCTCTATTTTTAATTTCTTGAGGAATCTCCACACTGTTCTCCAAAGTGGCTGCACCAACTTGCATTCCCACCAACAGTGTAAGAGGGTTCCCCTTTTATTTTCTCTTTTTGATGATTTGTCTATTGATGTAAGTGGGGTGTTAAAGTCCCCTACTATTATTGTGTTATTATCAATTAGTTCCTTTATGTTTGTTGTTGTTTTGTATTTTTGGGTGCTCCTAAGTTTAGTGCATAAATATTTATAACTGCTATATTTTCTTGTTGGATTATCCCTTTTATAATTATATAATGCCCTCCTTTGCCTTGTTTAGCAATCTTTGTCTTAAAGTCTAGTTTGGGGGCAGCTGGGTGGTTCAGTCAGATAAGCATCTGTCTTTGGCTCAGGTCATGATCCCAGGGTCCTGGGATCGAGCCCTGGTTCAGGTTCCCTGCTTAATGGGGAGTCTGCTTCTCCCACTCCCTCTTCCTCTGCCCCTCCCCCCACTCTCTCTCTATCTCAAAAAATAAACAAACAAACAAACAAACAAATAAATAAATAAATAAAATCTATAAAGTCTAGTTTGTCTAAGTATTGCTACTCAGGCTTTCCTTTGACATCCATTTGCATGACAGATGATTCTGCACCCTCTTATTTGCAGTCTGCTGGTGTCCTTATGTCTAAAGTGAGTCTCTCGTAAGCAGCATATAGATGGCTCTTGATTTTTATCCATTCTGATACTGCATGTCTCTTGATTGGAGAATTTACTTCATTTACATTCAAAGTAATTATTGATATATATTTATTACCACTTTATTACTTGTTTTGTTGTTGTTTCTGGAGATTTTCTCTGATCCTTACTTGTCTTTGTTACTTGTGGTCTCTCCTTTGCATTTAAAGAGTCTCTTTTAATATTTCTTTCAGGGCTGGTTTAGTGGTCACGAACTCCTTTAGTTTTTGTCTGGGATACTCTTTATTTCTCTTTTCATCCTGAAAGATAGCCTTACTAAATAGACTATTCCTGGCTGCAGATTTTTCCCATTCAGCATGTTGAATATATCAGCCACTGTCTTCTGGCTTGCTGTTTCTGTTGAGAAATCTCCAGGTAGTCTTATGAGTTTTCCTTGTAAGTTAAGGATGGCTTCTGTCTTGCTGCTTTTAAGATTTTTTTCTTTATCACTGTATTTTGCTACTTGAATTATGTTTTGGTGTCAGCCTGCTTTTGTTGATTTTGATGGGAGTCCTCTGTTCCTCCAGGACATGGGTGTCTGTTTCCTTCCCCAGATTAGGGAAGTTTTCTGCTATTATTTCTTGAAATAAATTTTCTGCCACTTTTTCCTCTATCTTCTTCTCCTGGGACTCCTATAATACAAGTGTTATTATGTTTGATGGAGTCATTGATTTCCCTAAGTCTATTTTTGTGTTCCATAATTATTCTTTCTCTCTGTGGTCCAGCTTCATTATTTTCCATTATTTTGTCTTCTAGATCACTATTTCATTTCTCTATTTCTTCCAGCCCGCTGTTCAATGCATCAAGCCTGTTTCCAGTCTTGTTTATTGTATTCTTCTTCTCTGATTGATTATTTTTTAACTCTTTTATCTCTGTAGTAAGGGTCTTCCATCAGGATGTCTTCTATTTTTTTTCTCAAGTCCAGCAAGTATCCTTATGGTTTTTGCCTTAAATTCTTCATCAGACATGTTACTTATGTCTGCTTTGCTTAGATCTCTGGCTGTGGCCTTATCTTGTTTTTCACTTGGGATAAATTCCTCCATCTTGGCATTTTGTCTAAGTCTCTGCCTTTCTCTGTGTATTAGAAAAGCCAGTTATGTCTCTTGCTTCTGAAAGTAATGGCGTTATAAAGAAGAGGTAATGTAGTGTCCAGGGCCTGATACGTCAGGGAGTGTCTCTGGTATGTGCCACATTATTCTGTTGTTGTTGTTTTGGCTGCTCTATCCTTCATGCCAGTCATCGACAGAGGGTCCTTGCATCCATAGGGTAGTGTTTGGTCCCCAGCCTGAAGGTGAATTTTAACTAGGTGTGTTCTGGTCTGTTTGTGAAGTGAGACCTAATACCTACTCTACCAGAACTGAGATCCTGCAGGACTCCCTGGTCAGGAGATGTGGTATGGGCAGAGGTTTGTGCTGGTCTTCTACAGGAGGGGACTGTCATGCTCGGATCAAGGCAAATTTGACTAAGAAGGACAGTCCTGCCAGAGTGCACGGACGTTGACCTTGGTGTAAGCAGATTATGTAATCGGTGTCTGTGCTGACTTGCTTCCCACAGGTGGTTCTGTATTTAAGCCAAGTATGGGGTAGGAAAATGGTGCCAGCTGAGCCTGCTGATCTTTAAAACTCCAGGCTGTAAGCTCCACTTGTTGCAAGAGTTCACATAAATCAACCCCTCTCATTTTTCAAGCCAATGACTTTGGACAAATATTCTCCTTGTACATTCCCATGTGTTCCCCCCCATCCCCTGCTCTCTCACTCATCTTTCTCTGAGACCATGGCTCCCTCCCTTACACAGCATCCTTGATCCATTTTTTTCCCAAACCACATCTCCACACTTCTACCTTCCTTGGTGTGGCCTCTTCTCTCTCTCTCTCTCTCTCTCTCTCTGGTTGTGGAGTTTGTTCTGCCCATCTTCTGGTTGATTTCTGGGGTATTTAGGATGATTTGATATTTACCTAGTTGTGTTTGTAGGATGGGATGAGCCTATTTATCTTCCTTTATCTGACCTGTGATGGGTATTGTTAAGGATTTTATCTGTTACCTATTATATCAATGATTCCTGAATATGGCTGCATAAGAAAATCATCTGGAGAAGTGCTGGAGAGAATGAGGACCAAATGTAAATTAAACACTGCTAAGGGAATATAAAATAGTTCAGCCACTTTGGAAAAATAGTCTGTCAGTTTTTAAAAGTTAAACATATGCTTACTATATGATCATGCAAATGTACCTTTACATGTTTTCTCAAGAGGACTAAAAGCATTTGCTCAAATGGACTGGTCAAAGCACCTAACATGTATTATTTAACTGGCACAACCACTTTATGGGACAGGCATGTAGTCACTGGCATTTTATACACGAGAAAACCAAGGCACAGAGAAGTTGAGTAATTTGCCCAACATCCTATAGCTTCTAGCTGGCAGACTCAGGCTTGTCAAGGAGGGGAACTTAATCTCTAAGATGTTCATGCATGTTGGGGTGCCTGGGTGGCTCCGTGGGTTGAGCCTCTGCCATCAGCTCGGGTCATGATCTCAGGGTCCTAGGATCAAGCCCCGCATCAGGCTTTCTGCTCAGCAAGGAACCTGCTTCCTCCTCTCTCTCTGCCTGCCTCTCTGCCTACTTGTGATCTCTCTTTCTGTCAAATGAATAAATAAAATCTTTAAAAAAAAAGATGTTCATGCATGTTTAGATACTATATATGATAATCTTAGTGTATCCTTAATTATTGGTATGCTGGATGATATAAAAGTTAAAATAAAAATTTCATACAGATTTTTAAAGGTTAGAAAATGTTAAAGGAAAATAGTTTTGGAAGTATGCACCTGTGCTTTCTGCCCGTCTTATTCTTCCTAGGATTTAGTGAGGAGTTCAGTGAATGGGGCACCAAGAAAACAGCAAGAATGAAGGCCTGACCATTAGCTAGAATTACCTGCTGTGTCTGTTTTGGGTCTTTGTATGTTTTCCATCCCTTCTCATTCCTTGATATTTCTTGATCCTCTCTTTAGGTTAAGGGTAAGATGTTCCACTTACAAGGCCCACAAGTGCTGCAGATGCTAGAGAAATCATTGAGGAAGAGCCTCCCAGAGTCCTTAAAGGTAACAAAACATTTTTAGAGGGAACTAAAAGGACTGGCAACTGCCTATGAAAGAAGTAGGGAGGAGAACAAACATTCTCTGAGCACCTACTCTGTACCAGGCACTTGTTTGTCTTACATCTCATTTAGCTTACATCACCTCACTGGAAGGCAAGTCTGTTATACCCATGTAACCAAAGAGTAACTCAGTTTTAGGACTTGACCACACCACTAGTGAGTGGCAATCATATGATTTAAATCCACTATGATCTTTGCTGTGCAATGACCCAAAACATCTCTTTTTGCCATTCCAAGAATTATATAACTGGAAGATTTCCCAGAATTGCACAGTTGACTGAACTAGCACATTAATGTTTAACTTATTTTTTCTAAACAATTGAGTGCCTGACAGAAGTTAACCATTATGATTTTTCTTTGAAATTAAGGATGGGCCAATTTCTATTTTGTCAAACCCCAAAAGCTTATGTTTAATATGGGATGAGATAGAAATATGTTTTAAAAATAGATCAATGATCTTGTATATAAAGAGGTGGGTTTTTTGGGGGGGAGGCAATAATATATGTTTCAAAGTACTAGAATATTACCAGGGATCAAGACTGTCATTGCATTTTAATAAAGGTATCAATTCACCATGAAGGCATTAAAAATGCTGAAATGTATAAATCTAACAACAGAGGCTCAAAGGACATAGGACAAAAATGGATAGAACTGAAAGAACAAATAGATAAAGCCACATGTGTAATTAAACATTTTTAACACTCCTCTCTGAGTAACTTATAGAATAGACAGAAAACCTATAACCTATATAGAAGACCTGAAAAATACTATGAACCAACTTAATTGACATTTACAGAGTACGTCCCTCAACAATAGCAGAATACACATTCTTTCCAAGTTCATATGGAATGTGTACAAAGATAGACCACATTCTTAAGACTTTATAAAGAACTGAAATTTTAACAAGTATGTCCTTCAACAATATGATATTAAACTTTAAAAAACCCTGGAAGGTATCTAGAAAGACATCCAAATTTAAGAAATATACAACACATTTCTAAATAAACCATACTTTAAAGTCACAAGAAAAATCAGAAAATATTTGAATAAAGATGAAAGCAAAACATATCAAAAGTTTGGGGATGCAGCTAAAGCAGTGATAAGCGGGAAATATATAGCATTAAGTGCTTTACTGAAAGGAAAAAAAAACAATGATCTCAAATCAGCACTTTAAGTTTCCACCTGAAAAATCAGAAAAAGAAGAACAAATTAACCTCAAAGCAAAGAGAATTGAGGAAATTATAAAAGATAAGAGCAGAAAGCAATGAATTTGAGAAGAGAAAATCAATTAAAATTAATCAAGGGGCTCCTGGGTGGCTCAGTGGGTTAAAGCCTCTGCTTTCAGCTCAGGTCATGATCTCAGGGTCCAAGGATCAAGCACCGCATCATCTCATCTGGCTTTCTATTCAGCAGGGAGACTGCTCCCCCCCACCTCTGCCTTCCTCTCTGCCTACTTGTGATCTCTGTCAAATAAATAAATAAATAAAATCTTAAGGAAAAAAAAAAAAAGAAAATGAACCAAATCTGGCTCATTGAAAAGATCAATAATGTTGATAAACTTCTGACTCAGAAATGCAGAGAGAAGACACAAATCAAATCAGGAATGAAACAGGGACACTAATACCAATCCCATAAACATTTTAAGGATAATAAAGATATGCCATTATCAATACTGTGCCCATAGATTTCACAGTTTATGTTCTGTGAAAAGTACAAATTACCAACAGTCATTGAAGAAGAAAAATATAACCTAAATCATCCTGTATGAATTGCAGAAACTGATTTCATAATTTAAAATTTTCCAACAAAGAAAATACCATTGCGCCTATGGCTTTCATGGCAATTTCTACCACACATGTAAGGAAGAAATAATATCAATTCTATGCAAATTCTTGCAGAATAGATCAGAGTAGTAAACACTTCCCAACTCATTTTATAAATCCAGAATTACCCTAATATGAAAACCAGAAGTGGATTTTATTTTATTTTTTTAAGATTTTATTTATTTACTTGACAGACAGAGATCACAAGTAGGCAGAGGCAGGCAGAGAGAGAGAGGAGGAAGCAGGCTCCCCAAGGAGCAGAGAGCCTGATGCGGGGCTCCATCCCCAGGACCCTGGGATCATGACCTGAGCCGAAGGCAGAGGCTTTAACCCACTGAGCCACCCAGTCGCCCCTGGATTTTGTTTTAAAAAAGAGAGGACTAGAAAACAATATTACTCATGAACATATACCCAAAAATCCTCAACAAAATACTATCAAGTCAAATCCATCAATATATCAAAAGGATAATATATTATAACCAAGGGGGATTTATCTTGAGAATCCAAGGCAGGTTCAACATTAAAATTCGGTGTATTTCATTGTATCAATAGATTAAAGAAAAAAGCCAGATGATCTTCTCTTAATAGATGTAGAAAATAAAATTGAACTGGAGTTCTTTCCTATGATGGATATTATACAGTCATTAAAAATGATTATATAGATTGGTATTTATTGACATGGAAATATTCCCATAGTATACTGTGTGTCTGGAGGGGGTATGTGGTAAACTAATACACATTAGGTAATTTCATTGCTTAAAAATTTATGTATTTGTCAATAAATGAAATAAAATGGAAAGATATAATACTAAGTTCTACAGTGTGATAGTGGATGATTTTTAATTAATTTGTTTATCTGGATGTTTAACTCTATTCATATAATGTTCATGGTTTGACTCCCCAAACCTATTTCTATTTGGAGTAATGAAGTGGAGTCTGAAGGTGATTTGAACCACATGCTTATCAGTTATCACCTTTATTTCATAGAAAAATCATTGTCCTGATCAAATAAGTTACTTTACCATCCTTTCCTAATAAGCTGACTCCCTGACTTTCTGGGGATGCTGCAGGTTTATGGGACTGTCTTCCACATGAACCAAAGAAACCCATTCAAGCTAAAGGCCCTGGTGGACAAGTGGCCTGACTTTACAACTGTGGTTATCCGACCTCAGGAGGAGGTAAGGTGCCAGATGTAGAGTGAGTACAATTTTGTGTTCTTATTTGCTATGTGCCTACCATGCACCTGGCAATGTGGTAGACCCAGGGGATAGAGAAATGAATTGTGTGAGGGGTGTCTGGGTGGCTCAGTCATTAAGCGTCTACCTTTGGCTCATGTCATGATCCCAGAGTCCTGGGATTGAGACCCACATCCGGCTCCCTGCTCAGCTGGAAGCCTGCTTCTCCTTCTTCCACTCCCCCTGCTTGTGTTCCCTCTCTGGCTGTGTCTCTGCCTGTCAAATAAATAAATAAATAAATAACATCTTAAAAAAAAAAAAGGAAATGAATTGTTTGATGGTAAGTGAGTTGCTGTCCTCAAGAAGTTCACAGAAGACAGATAAAGGAATAAATTACAAAATGGAGTGAAAATGTACAAAAACATATAGAAACACACACCATATAAGATACCAGCAACACTGTCTAAGAGACGGTTAAAACCACAGATGTCAGGGTATGCACGTAGAGGATCAGAGGGCTTATAGGCAGACAATTCAGCAAAACTGGATTTTGAAGATAAATAGGTTTTTGGCAGACTGACAAGAATAGAGGGTGCATTCTAAACAGAAAAACATAACACCTAAAAATGTGTAGAGCTAAATATGAAGAAAGTTAAGAAAATATAAAGAACAAACTGCAATGCCTGTATTTGGGAACATATTTTCAGTGTCAAATTTTAAAGATCACTTAAACTAAGTGCTGAATATAATTCAAAGACAAATATGTTATAAGCATATTCAAAAATGTAAAGTAAAAATGTATGCATACAAAATGTGTAATCATACAATGTCCTTTTAATACAAAAATTTTCAAATAAAATTTAAATATATAGTGCTTTTGAACTAAATAGAATACAAAAATAAAGACATTTACATTAATTATTGAACTGAAAAATGAAGCTATGAGTGCATTTCTGAGTAGCACTTTCTAGCTATTCTACCCTTGTTGGGTAGTTGTTTCCTGACTCTTTCCTCCATCTTCAAATAACCTGAACTCTGATTTGTTAACTTTGAGAAGAACTTCTTGAACAAATTTTGTGTTTCAATTTTTGAGGGAATGCAAATTATTTTTTAAAAAATAATAGTGCATTATGGTTTACATTTTAAAGACATCATGTGTCAAATAAAGTGTTAATATCCAAAATATATGAAGAACTTATACAATTCAACACCAAAAAAACAAATAACCCAATTAAAAAATGGGCAGAGGACCTAAATAGACATTTATCCAAAGAAGACATACAGATGCCAACACATTTAAAAGATCCTCAATATCACTAATCATCAGGGAAATGCAAAATAAAACCACAATGAGATATCACTTTATACCTATCAGAATGGCTCAAATGAAAAAACACAAGAAGTATGTGTTGGTGAGGATGTGGAATAAAAGGAACACTCTGACACTGTTGGGAATGTATATTAGTGCAGTCTCTACGGAAAACAGTATGGAGGTTCCTTAAAAAACTTAAAAATTAAATTACCATATGACCCAATAATTCCACTATTGCATATTTACCTGATATGTATGTATGTATATATAGGGTATTTACCCAAAGTAGGTGAAAATACTAATTTGAAAAGATACTTGTGTCCCTATGTTTATTGCAAGATTATTACAATAACCCAGATTTGGAAGCAATCCAAGTGTCTATCAATATATAAATAAAGAAAATGATTTTATAATATAAAGAGAACTTTACATATAAATATAATATTATATAATATATATTATATATATAATAAAAATTACTCAGCCATTAAAAAAGAATGAACTCTTACCATTTACAACAATGTAGATGGACTTAAGAGTGTATAAGTCAGTCAGAGAAAGAAATATGCCATATGATTTTACTCATAGGTGGAATTTAAGAAACAAAACAAATGAATAAACAAAGAAAAAAGAGACAAACAAAAAACCAGACTCTTAAATACAGAAAAAAAACTGGTGGTTGCCAGAGGGAGGGGTGTAGGAGGACGGGTGAAGTAGGTGAAGGGGATTAAGAGTACATTTATTGTGATGAGCACTGAGTAATGTACTAAAAAATTTGTTGAATCATTATATTTATAAAAAATATATTTTATATTTCATTATAAATATATGAAACTAATACAACACTGCATATTTATTATACTTAAATAAAAATTTAAATTTTTTTAAAAAGGAAAAATAAAGACATCATGTGTCTTTAATTCATATAGCTATGTCATATATAAGTGAAAATTCTAATACAAGGTTACCTGTGTCAATTTCAACATTGTTACGTTTATAATCCATTGGTTCTGAGACTGGTTTTTTTTTTTTTTTGAGACTCTTAAATAGAATAAGACTTGCTCTTTCAAAGAAAACTTGCCTTTGACAGTAATACTTTCTTTCTCCTGAAGATTACAGAATCATGGAAGAATGTTTTCTAAACCAATGCACATTTGGTTGATTTGAAATTGTAACACACCATATAAATACCTAGTTCAGCAAGTTTTTCTTAACCAAAAGTTGAGTGATTAAATCCCTGACTTGCTCTCATGATGTGAATGATTCAGGAATAGTGCTAGTACATCAAGAAAAATATCAAATATTTATAAGTTTATAAAATAGCGCAGTATAATGACAGACTAAGGCAAAGTATTCTAATCTCTGGGTATAATCAATATGATTTATTTTACATTACCTAACCAAACAGGAAATGACAGATGATTTTGATCACTACACCAACACCTACCAAATCTATTCTAAGAATCCCCCAAACTGTCAAGAATTCCTTGGCGCATCGGGTGTCATCAACTGGAAACAACATTTGCAGATCCAAAGTAAGTTTGGGATCTGGGATGTGTGCTGGCTTCTATGACTATTCATGGCTACTCCTGCAGGGTCACTTTTCATCCTGAGAACATTCCCCTACAGCCTTTGTAGGGGTAGGAAGCTCAACCAAACCTCACTCAGCCTGATGTTCAATCTTTGCATCAGCTGCTCCCACCTCCTCAGTGGAACAGAATTCAAACATTGCAAACTGTGGACTTGACACGAGGGACTGTGAGTAATGGAATTTCTTGTTAGCTAAGGATTCATGATATATTTTTGCAGACATATTCAGGGTCCCTTAGGGGGATTAGGTGCGAGAGCAGAGCTCCCTCCCTCTCTGGTCTTCCATTCCTAGAATAAGAATGACAAGTTGCTTGTGCCAGAGAACACCTCCAGGTCACAAGTACAACTACCATGGCTGTGAGCACACCCTCCAAGGTCAGATTCTCTAAGGTGGCATCCTTGCTCTGCCTGTTACCTGCTTTGTGATTTGAGCAAGTGGTGTACCTATTACTCAGTTTTTGCACGTGTAAAAAAAGAGGGCAGTAAAAGTACTTAAAACAGGTTCAAGGGAAGAATTAAACGTAGTATTAGACCAATACCTGGGCATGAAGTAGGCACACATTCAAGGTTAGCTACTACTTTTAAAATACCATTTCTCCATTATTGTGCAGTGATATAGTCAGGATTTCTAGTATTATCTGCTTGCATAAGAGAGTGACTTGGGCATGGTCACATGGTTAATGGTGACCCCAGAAGCAACACTGCCTGACTTTAAGATCTGCATATTTCCACCAGGAAGCTTCTGTAGCATCTACACAGCCAATTACTTCTCACTTCACCTTACCCCTCTCTAGGTTCACAGTCCAGCCTGAACGAAGTGATACAAAATCTTGCAGCTGTTAAATTGGTCAAGGTCAAGCAACAACAAGGCATTATGTATATGTTGCCCGAGAGAGCAAGTAAACTGGTCCCTTCCTTGCTGGAGGCAAAGAACTTACCTCTTAAATCTGGCAGATGCAAAGTCATGTGAGTTTTGGAAAAAGATACTCTGGGTTACTCTCATCTTTCTGCATGGAAGTGGCCTCCCAACGTCTTCCCCTATCTTCACTATTGCCTCCTTACAATCCATTTCCAGCGTGATCTTTTCGGATAAGGGTTGTGTCAATTCATCCACTTAAAAGCCATCAGTGTTCCTCAGCTCACACGCCCATTACAGACATTCAGGGTCCTAGCAGACCTGCTATCCACCACCTCTTGGACTTCATCTTGTCCCTCTTGCTTACTTCCACCAGCAGCTTTGGCCTTTTTTCTCCAACTTGATTTCATACATTCACATATGCCTTTGGACTGTTGCATTTATTCTTTGCCTAAAATCTCCCTCCCTCTGATCTTTGCATATCTGTTTCTTTCTTGCCACTCATTATCTCCAATGTCATTTCCTTAGCGAGTTCTCCTCAGAGCAACCCGAAACCACCCCTTCCCATAATTCTTCATCACAAAACCCAGTTTTTATTTTCCTCAGTGCACTTATCACTACCCAAAACCAGCTTATTTGTGAATTTATTGACATCTCTGTTGTTGGATTCCTCCCTTGCAATGATTCAAACTCCACAAGAGCAGAGGACACCTCTTCATGGTGGTCACCAGTAAGTTTTCAGGAGCCACAACAAAGCATCAAGTAGACGTTTCATAAATATGCAATGAATTTACATCTCAGAGCAAAACACATTGTATATTGCCCTCCACTTATGCCTGAATAGAATTAAAACTGATATAGGGATTTTATCTTGAGATCTCCAATCCTAGGGCCCTCTCTGTGTTAATACACTTGGAAAAGATTTATTCACACTGTATTGCAACTTACCTCTGAAAGGTACCTCCAAATCTATACTCTCATTTGATTTCTTGTTCATCCCATGAGACAGACAAGGGAGGAGACATTATCCACATTTTCCTGATGGAAAACAGGTCCAGTTGATGAAACAGCTTGTCAGGGTCATGTGCATGGTTAAGGGCATAACTGGGGCTCATGTTTACATCTCCTGCTTCCACACTCTGGGCTCTTTCCAGGACACCTCCCAAAACCTTCTCCACCCCTGTAGCAGTCTTCATACTTCAGTGTTCTCTCAGGTGAGGGCTGCCCGAACTCCACATCACTGCCCCTCCCTGGGCTTCAGCTCTCCCACAGTGGCCAAGGAGCCTCTGACACCAACAGACAAAGATTCCAGGATTATAAGATTCCAAGCCCTGGCTTTATAGCTGGCTAGTGTATGCTTTGAGGCACTTGCTTATTTTCTACTTACCTACCGTTATGTGTAGAACAGGGATGTTATCAATTCTCCCATCTTAAGTGGAGAGTCACTGCAATGTTGACAAAAATAATGTTAATTTTTGTATAATTATTTTTTGTGTGGCATGGGTCCTAGGTACTTATCATGCGATAGCTCTTATATTATTTACAGAGGTGCTACCAATAGCACCACTCTGTTAATATCTCCATTTTATAAAAAAATGATGAACTCAGGCAATCTGGCTGCAGAGTCTATGCCTTTACTCCGCTCCACTCTGCATCGTCTGAAGACAATTTGGGGGAAAACAAACATAATACTCCACAGTATGTGTAATATTTTGGGGTATTCTTTTTCCTTGTTCTCAACAGCAACCAAGAGATGTTTCAACTCTCCTCCCTGGATGTTACCCATGCTCCGTTGGTGAATAAATTCTGGCATTTTGGGGGCAATGAGAGGAGCCAGAGGTTCACTGAGCGCTGCATCCAGACCTTCCCCACCTTCTGCCTGCTGGGGCCCGAGGGGACCCCTGTGTCCTGGAGCCTGATGGACCAGACAGGCGAGATACGGATGGGGGCTACTGTGCCTGAGTACCGGGGCAAGGGTCTCATCTCCTATCTCATGGATGTTCACAACCATGCTCTGGACGAACTTGACTACCCTAGCTATTACCATACAGTCGTAACCAACAAAATCATACAGAAAATTAGTCACAGTCTGAATCATATCACCCTGCCCTGTAACTGGAACCAGTGGCACTGTGTGCCACTGTGAAACAATCCTGAGCACAAGACCGAGTTGGGTGGGCTGATGTGGCAGGAGAAGTGGATGGGTGGACAGGGAGAAAGAACAAATTGTAATCAGCAGTAAAGTGGTGTGTGTTGTCTGGGCTCTGAGAAGCAGTACAAATGGTCAACAGAACCACCACAGTCCCTGTTCTCAAACCAGGTCAACAGAATCACCACAGTCCTTGTTCTCAAACCATGTCAACAGAACCACCACAGTCCTTGTTCTCAAACCAGGTCAACAGAACCACCACAGTCCCTGTTCTCAAACCATTCATGTCTGGAAGATCTGGCATGGCCAGACCTTCCTGCGACAGACCCCCGTCTTGTTCTCTTTCCTACACTTCTAGATCTCAGTGATACTCTTTTCAGCTACATTCTGCCCTCCTTCTTCTCCTGGATCTCCTATCTTACAAGCGAGGTATTGCCAATAAGCATATCCTGCCACTTTTGCCAGGATGTGACATTATCTTAAGGGTAGTATAATTTTCCTCTCTCTTGCCTTTACCCTCCCTCTCCCTGCCTTACCCTCAACTAGCTTCACTGAGGTCTAATTCACAAATAACACTGTAATGTAAAGTGTAAAAAGTGGTGATCACACACACACACATTGTGAAAGACCTCCCACAACCAAGTTGATTAAAATTACCTGACCATATATACATGGGTTTATTTCTGGGCTCTCTATTCTGTTCCAGTAATTTATGTGTCTGCTTTTATGCTGATATCATACTCTTTTGATTATTATAGTTTTGTAACATAGTTAGAAGTCAGGAAGTATAACGTCTCCTGCCTTGTTTTTCTTTCCCAACATGTTTTTGGTATTTGGGGTCTCTTATGGTTCCATACAAATTTTAGGATTATTTTTTCTATTTCTATCAGAATTTTGGTAAGGATTGCCCTAATACGGATTGCTTTTGGTGGAATGGACATCTGCACAATAATAATTTTTCAGTCCATGAACACAGAATCTTTTTCCATTTATGTGCATCTTCTTACACTTCTTTCATTAATGTTTTATAGCTTTTCAGTGTACAGATCTTTGACATCCTTGATTAAAACTATTCCTAAGCATTTTTTTTCTTTTTGTTGCTATTATAAATGGGGCTTTCTTAATTTCTTTTCCTCACAATTGTTAGAGTCTAGAAATACAACTCATTTTTGTATCCTGACTTTGTATTCTGCAACTCTACTGATTTGCTTCTTAGTTTTAGCAGGTTTTTTGTGGGGGGAGTGGAATCTTTAAGGTTTTCTATACATACGATGATGTTATCGGTAGATACAATTTCACTTCCTCCTTTCTTACCTGGATGACTTTTATCTCTTTTCCCAACCTGCAGTGCTATGTTGAAGATAAGCGGCAAGAGTAGACATCTCTGTCTTTTCTCTAATATTAGAGGAAAAGTTTTCTGCTTTCCCCATTAAGTATGATGTTAGCTGTGGGCTAATATACAGGGATAAAATCCACTTGCTCCTAGTGTATGATCCTCCTAATATGTTGCTGAATGTGGCTTCCTTTAGGAATTTTGCATCTTCTTGTTGTATCCTTGTCTAACTTTGGTATCAAGATAATGTTGACCGTATAAAATGAGTTTGGAGGTGTATCCTCCTCTTTAATTTTTTGAAAGATTTGAGAAAGGTTTGCATTAATTCTTTAAATGATTGGAGGAATTCACCAATGAAGTCCTCTGGTCCTGAGCTTTTATTTGTTGGGAGTTTGTGATTATTCAGCTTTCTTACTAGTATTTGGTTTGATCAAATTTTATAGTTCTTTATGATTTAGTTTTTACAGGTTGCATGTTTCTAAGAATTCAACAGTTTCTTCTAGGTTATCCAATTTGTTAGTTACTAATTGTTCATGGTGGCCTCATGATTCTTTTCATTTTTGTGTCATTATTGTAATCTCTCTTCTTTTATGTCTGGTCTTATTCGAGTCTTTTCTCTTTTTTCTTAGTAGGTCTAACAAGGTTAATCAATTTTGTTTATCTTTTTTAAAAAAGACCCTTAGTCTCATTTATCTTTTCTATTATTTTTCTAGTCTCATTTTACTTGTTTATGCTCTGGTAGTTACTTTCTTCTTTTTACTAATTTTTCTTTTTTTTAAAGTTTTTTGAGGTGTGAGATGAGATTGAGATCTTTCTCTTGAGCTAAGCATTTATCATCATAAACTTTTCTCTTTGAATTGTTTTTGCTGCATTGTATGTTTTGGTATGTAGTGTTTCCTTTTTCATTTGTCTGAAAAAAAATTTTTAATTAAAAGGAATTTTTGACTCACTGTTTAGGAACATATCATTTAATCTCCACATATTTGTGTATTTTCCAGTTTTTGTCTTTGATATCAATTTCTAGTTGTATGCCATTGTGGTCAGAAAAGATTCTGCGTATGATTCCAATCTTTTAACATTTGTGAAGACTTGCTTTGCGATCTAACATATAACCTATCCTGGAGAATGTTCCATGTGCACTTAAGAGAAATGTGTATTCAGCTGCTGTATGATGGAATATGTGTATGTATCTGTTAGGTCCATTTGGTCCAATCCAATATTTTTTTACTGATTGTCTGCATGGATGATCTAGTCATTGTTGAAAGTGGAATATTGAAGTCCCTCACTATTATTTTTACTGTTTTCTATCTTTCCCTTCAGATCTGTCAATATCTGCTTTATATATTCAGGCATTCCATTGTTTGGTACATATGCATTTTTTAAGTGTTATATTTTTTGAATAAACTGACCTTCTTATCATTATATAATGGCCTTCTTTCTTTCTCACCATACTTTGGCCTTGAAGTCTATTTGGCCTGATATAAGTATAGATACTCCTACTCTCTTCTGGTTTCCATTTGTACTGAATATATTCCAACTTGAAGAAATTCCTTTTAACATTTGTTGTAAGCCTACTCTAGTGGAAATGAACTCCTTCAGGTTTGTTTGCCTGCCAAAATCTATCTCCCCTCCAGTTCTGAAGGAAACTTTCATGGATAAAGCACTTCTTGGCTGGTAGTTATTTTTCTCTAGCACTTTGAATATATCATTCCACTCCCTTCAAGCATGCAAGGTTTCTGCTGAAAAAATCTGCTTATAGTCTTATGAGGGTTTTCTTGTTTGTAAAAAGTCACTTTTCTTTTGTTGTGTTTTATTCTTTGTCTTTACTTTCTAACAATTAAATTATAATGTGTGTTGGTGTGGGTCTCTTTGGATTAATTTTTTGTTGTTGTTGTTTCTCTTTGAGTTTCCTGGATTTTAGTGTCTGTTTCTTTCCCCACATTTGGGAAGTTTTTTTTTTGTTTCGTTTTGGTTTTTTTTTTTTTTTGTTTTTTTAAAGATTTTATTTGGGAAGTTTTTAATCACTATTTTTCTGAACACATTTCTGCACTATTCTCTCTTTCTCCTTCTAGGACACCTATAATAGGTATGTTTGTCCACTTGATTGTGTTCCATAAATTGGTTAAGCTATTTCACTCTTTTTCATTATTTTTTTTTAAATTTTTGCTCTTCTGATTAGATGATTTCCACTGATCTAACTTTGAGTTTGTTGATCCTTTTCTCCATCTGATCTTACCTGCTGTTGAACCACTCTATTGAATTTTTCAGTTTGGTTATTGTGATTTGTTTGGTACTTTTAAAATATAGTCTGTCTTTTTGTTGAAATGCTCATACATGCATTGCTCTCCTGACGTTGGTGAGCATCTTTACAACCATTATTTGGAAGTCCCTGTCAGGTAAATTACTTATCTATGTTTCATTAAGATTGGTTTCTGGAGATTTATCTAGTTCTTTTGTTGTTGTTTTTGTTGTTTGTTTGTTTAGAACATATTCCTCTGTTCTTTATTTTCCTTGACTGTCTGTATTGGTTTTTGTACATTAGATAAAACAGCCCCATCTCCCAGTCTTGACAGACTTGCCTTATGTAGGAAATAATCTTTGTCAATAACTTTGACCTGAGGGGCGCGTGGGTGGCTCAGTGGGTTGAAGCCTCTGCCTTCGGCTCGGTCATGATCCCGGGGTCCTGAGATCGAGCCCCGCATCAGGCTCTCTGCTCAGCGGGGAGCCTGCTTCCTCCTCTCTCTCTGCCTGCCTCTCTGACTACTTGTGATCTCCGTCTGTCAAATAAATAAATAAAATCTTTTTTTTAAAAAATAACCTTGACCTGAGGCTTTATTTTCCTCAAGCCTCGGTGTTTGCCTAAACCACTGTCTTTGTTTTTTGTGGTCAGGAGATCAGGGTGTGTCAAAATCTGTTGGTGTCCCAACAGCATGGGAATTGCCCACATGCCTCTTTAGGCTCCCAGAGAGCTATTACTTGCCAGCCCCTTCAGCTTCCAGCGCAAGCTAATTAGAAGCCCAACCTCCAGGCAGCACTCGGGAAAGTCAAGATATTAAATATACAATCTAGCCCATCGGGGGAAACTGGGAACTGGGTGTTTTTGTCTACTTATTCTGTGCTAAGGCAGAAGGGATACCCTCTGGGAATGTTTTTGTACCTATTTAGAGCTACCTCTTTATTTTGTGGCTTGGAACACACAATGAATACTGAACCTCATCGCCTCCTAAAGCTAGGTAATTTAGAAGTCAGTCTATCAAAGGCAGCCTTAGAAGATAAGGTGCTTAAAAAAAAAAGAATAGAGAAAAGATGATGAAGTACTAGATTTATAGACAAACTCCTTTCAGGAAGAAGCTGGAGACTGTTTTATTACTGCAGTTAGCTGAGGAGAGAAAGCAGATGTATCCACCAGCTCTTTTAGGTAGCCGGGAATACTCCAATGAGCTCCCACATGTGGGTTGTTTAGAAGCCAGAACCTAAGGCAGTGGCTGTGAAAGTATATGGTCAAATCCTTTTCAGGGAGAAACTGGGAGATGGCATTTTGTCTGCTCCTTCTGTGCTGACCCTGGAAGGGATAGCTACAAAAAAATGCTCATGCACCCATTTAAAAACTTCTTCATTTGATGTGTCCCTGTGAGTTTCATGTATGCCAAGCCACAATGGCTCTCAGAGCAAGGTGATTTGGGGACCCATCCCTTCGATGGTAGCCTTAAAAACTGGGCACTAGCTGTGTGGTCCAACCCTTTGCTTCTCAGGAAGAAACTGGGAGTTGGGGGTTCTCTCTTGATTGTAAGGTGCTGTGGTGGGGTGGGGTTTATGGTGAGCATATCTTAGCCCATCCTATCCATTTCAATGTGGCTCTTCTCTCATTAACCTAAAGCACAGAAGTTGTTCTGCAAGTTTCTGGATTTCTCTCAAAGGTAACTGCCCTCTCTGAGTGTGTCCCTGGGAAGAGAGAAAGTCAAGAGCATCCCATCCCACCATCTTGGTGACATCACTCCTGACCCCCTTTTATTTTAATGACCAAAGTGTGTCCTGTGTCTTCAGTAGGTCATGTGAAGTGATTCTTTCACCAGTAACTCTTTGATCTGTGTTTAATAATCATGTTAACATATTATTCACATGAATATATGACATCAGGTATATATGATCCTCAGAGGGTTCTTAAGAGAAAGACTAACTAGTGGTAGTATTTTTCCTCAGAGAAACCCCAACAAAGTGAGAACAGTGTTATTGAAATCGGCCAATTTCCATCCTGATAATTACCCTGCTATAAAAAAAATTTTGTGTTTGATTGTGAAAGTTAAACGAGAGGGTCCATCAGTTGGAAGACATTGAGAGGGGATAGTGGGGACACACACTCTGTCCATAGGTTGATAGATACATGGATGAATATATATATACAGATATACATATATTTGTGAATATGTTTATAGCTATCTCTCTATATATGTGTGTGTATTTAAAGATCAATATATAAAAAAGATCAATATATATCAAGTGACAAATATTCAATTATACTAATATACCACATTTATACGCCTTTACTTAATATGAAATACTAAAGCTCCTTTTCTTTCTTTCTTTGTTTTATTCCTACCTTTTTTTTTTTTAATTTTCTTGAGGGAAATTCCAGGGATTAGAAGTAGTGATGTCAAAATGAGCAAAGATTCTCCTGCCCTTTCATATGATTTTCTCACGCCCTTTCTACATGCTAATAGCACAAAACAGATGCGTCAAATTCTCCACAGTTTTCTTATTTCAACAAGAGCAATAGATACTAACTGACCACCTACTGTGTGCCAGTGACTATTCTAGGAATTTGGACACACACTGAATGAAACATAGATCCTTTGAGGAGCTTACATTATAGAAATCACCTATTAATATAAAAATCAATAATATTATATAAACACTGGGGGTAGGGCAGTGTAATGTAGTGATTTCTGGACCTACTATCTAGCTGAATCCAGATACCCAAAGATACTGTTGTGGGAAGGCATGAAAACACAAGACTCAGAATGTAAGACTTTTTAGTATAACTGATTTGCCAGAAGGAAGAGGGGAAGAGATCTCAATACCAAGGTTGTAGACGATCACAAGTCTATTTCCTTAAGACACCAAAGTAACAAACCATCACATCCATAGGTGTACAAGCTAAGGTCCCTCTCTAAGACATCAAGGGAGGAGGGATACTGTCACTAAAGTAGTTATAGGGACCTCATGATACTCAGAAAGAGAAAAATATTCCTCATGATACCAGCTGGAAAGGAAGGATTACATGTCATGCATGAGATTGAGACACTGCCTCCTGGTGTGCAGCAGGAAGAGGAATATGGATGCGGTATTCATAAGTTACCTAACTTTACAAGGCTATTTAAAAGTAATGTTAAGTTCTTCCTCAATTTTACGGAATCTTTTTTCTTTCTTTCTTTTTTAAAAGATTTTATTTATTTATTTGACAGAGAGAGAGAGAGAGAGAAAGAAAGCGCACAAGTAGGCAGAGCAGCAGGCAGAGGAGAAGGAGAAGCAGGCTCTCTGCTGAGCAAGGAGCCCAATGTGGGACACAATCCCAGGACCCTAGCTAGGATCATGACCTGAGCAGAAGGCAGATGCTTAACTGACTGAGCCACCCAGATGTCCCAAAGTCTTTTTTCTTTAACCATGACATGTGGCACTGCTTTATTAAAAAGATGGTTTCCTTATAATAGTCCCTCTGTAGATATATAATCTACAAATTTATTCCTCTGTATTAGTCATTAGGCTCTACTATGTCTTTGTGGAGATGGTCTTGCTCACCATCACTGTAGAACACATTCAAAGGAGGTGGACATGGTCTGGAGAGGAAAAAGAAGATTCTCCTATTGCATATGATGGTTTTTCCAATTTAAATCACAAACCACAGGGTTTTCTTTCCTCACCTTAATGCAGCTCTTCTGGCATTTATTGACATTCTTTACTTATTCTCCTTGTGAATTTTATTATTTCATTAAGATAAACTTGAAATGGATAAAAGACCTCAACATGAGGCAGGACTCTATGAGAATCCTAGAGGAGAACATAGGCAGTAACATCTTTGACATCAGCCACAGCAACTTCTTTCAAGATATGTCTCCAAAGGCAAAGGAAACAAAAGTGACAAAAGTCAGCAAAACAAAGAGGCAACCAACGGAATGGGAGAAGATATTCACAAATGACAACTACAGACAAAGGGCTGATACCCAAGATCTATAAAGAACTACTCAAATTCAACACTCAAAAAACAGATAATCATGTCAAAAAATGGGCAGAAGACATAAACAGACACTTCTCCAAAGTAGACATACAAATGGCTAACAGACACATGAAAAAATGTTCATCATCATTAGCCATCAGCGAGATTCAAATCAAAACCACATTGAGAGACGCCAGGTGGCTCAGCTGGTTAAGCGTCTGCCTTTGGCTTAGGTCATGATCTCAGAGTCCTGGGATCGAGTCCCACCTTGGGCTCCTCGCTCGGCACAGAGCCTCCTTCTCCCTCTGCCTGCTTCTCCCCCTCCTTGTGCTCTCACTCTCTTTCTCTCTGACAAATAAATAAAATCTTAAAAAAATCAAAACCACATTGAGATACCACCTTACTCCAGTTAGAATGGCCAAAATTAACAAGACAGGAAACAAGTGTTGGAGAGGATGTGGAAAAAGGGGAACCCTCTTACACTGTTGCGAAAGCTGTTGGGAAATCAAGTTGGTGCAGCCACTTTGGAGAACGGTGTGGAGATTCCTTAAGAAATTAAAAATAGAGCTACCCTATGACCCTGCAATTGCACTACTGTGTATTTACCCCAAAGATGCAGATGTAGTGAAAAGAAGGGCCATCTGTACCCCAATGTTCATAGCAGCAATGGCCACGGTCACCAAACTGTGGAAAGAACCAAGATGCCCTTCAACGGATGAATGGATAAAGAAGATATGGTACATATATACAATGGAATATTACATCTCCTTCAGAAAGGATGAATACCCAACTTTTGTATCAACATGGATGGGACTGGAGGAGATTATGCTGAGTGAAATAAGTCAAGCAGAGAAAGTCAATTATATGGTTTCACTTACTTGTGGAGCATAAGGAATAACACAGAGGACATTAGGAGAAGGAAAGGAAAAGTAAATTGGGGGAAATCAGAGGGGGAGAGGAACCATGAGAGACTGTGGACTCTGAGAAACAAACTGAGGGTTTTGGAAGGGAGGGGGGTGAGGGGAATGGGTGAGCCTGGTGGTGGGTACTAAGGAGGGCACATATTGCATAGAGCACTGGGTGTGGTGGATAAACAATGAATCTTGGAACACTGAAAAAAATAAAATATAAAAGTTATTTATACATCTAGCTGGGTTTAAGACTCTTCGGCTCTATAAATATCTTATCTTTAAGTATATAGATCTTATCCTAAACATTCAAGTTAAAGGACTTCGGTAAGTGATTGAATCTTATACTGATTCATATTCTTAGGACTGTACCACATGTGAGTGTACTTAAAATGATAAGTAATTGAATTTTTTATATTTCATAAGGGCTTTTCAGGTTGTCACAAACTATGGGTGTCATTCTACTGTTCCTCTTCTTTGATTTAGAAAATGGGTCCTTAACCAAATGATGAAAGTCATTACCAGGGTACAAACAGGAGTTTTCTGTCTCCTTAGAAAATACAAGTCCACCTAATATATGCCATATTCCTGCCTCAAAGGAACTACCTGAATCTAGGCATGAGGAAACAAGAAAACAAATCCAAATTTCTAAAATACCTCGCCTGTGTACAGAAATATCCATTTCATGAAAGAAAGGAAAGGCTGAGAAACTACTGAAAATTAGAGAAGTCTGAAAAACATGATTAAATGAATTTCATGAACATAGAGTTGGTCCAAGATCAGAAAAAACATAGCTAAAAAAAAAAAAAGTGCGGGGGGCAAAAAAATCCCTATAATTGGAACAATCGGCAAATATGTGAATATGGGGGTGCCTGGGTGGCTCAGTGGGTTAAGCCTCTGCCTTCAGCTCGGGTCATGATCTCAGGGTCCTGGGATCGAGCCCCTCATCGGGGGGGGGGTCTCTGCTCAGCGGGGAGCCTGTTTCCTCCTCTCTCTGCCTGCCGCTCTGCCTACTTGTGATCTCTGTCTGTCAAATAAATAAATAAAATCTTTTAAAAAAATGTGAATATGGATTATGTATTTGCTAATATATAAACCCTAAATTTCCTAGATTTTGTCATAGTATTATATAAGAAAACACCCTTGTATCTAAGAGATACATCCTGAGGGGTATCTGGATGGCTCAGTTGGTTAAGTGTCTGCCTTCGGCTCAGGTCATGATCCCAGTGTCCTGGCATTGAGCACCACGTCAAGACCCACATGAGGCTCCCTGCTTCTCCCCCTCCCTCTGCTTGTGTGTGTGCTCTCTCTCTCTCTGTCAAATAAATAAACATCTTTTTAAAAATAAATAAATAAAAGATACACCCTGAAATATTTAAGAGGAAAAGTTTATGAAATGTATTAGCAAAAAAATATTAAAAGTAATTATATATGTAGTTGTATGTAAAGCAAATGGTTCAAATGTTAGTAATTGATAAATCCAGGTGAAAAATAGATAAGTTTGGGGTGCCTGGGTGGCTCAGTGGGTTAAAGCCTCTGCCTTCGGCTCAGGTCATGATCCCAGGGTTCTGGGATCGAGCCCTGCATCGGGCTATCTGCTCAGCAGGGAGCCTGCTTCCCCCTCTCTCTCTGCCTGCCTCTCTGCCTACTTGTGATTTCTGTCTGTCAAATAAATAAATTTAAAAAAATAGGTAAGTTCTAATTATATAATCTTGCAATTTTTCTGTAGGTTTGCAATTTTCTTTTTTTTCAGCTTTATTGAGGTATAATTGACAAATAAAGTTGTTAAATATTTAAAGTGTACATAATGGTGACTTGATAAATACACTGTGAAAGGGTTCCTACTATCTAATTAATGAACACACCCATCACCTCACATATTTATCATATATGTGTGTGTGTATGTATGTGTGAACATATAAGTTCTACTCCCTCAGCAATTTTCAATTATGTAATACTGTTAACTACAGTCACCATGTTTTACATTAGTTCCTCAGACCTTACTCATCAGATAGCTGAAAGTTTGTATCCTTTTACCAATGTCTCCTTATTTCTCCCATCCCCCAGATCCTGAAAACCACTTTTCTATTCTCTGCTTCTATGAGTTTCATTTCTTCTTCCCCATCCCCCGCCTGTTCTTTTAAAGATTTCCACATACAAAGGGATACCATGCAATATTTGTGTTCCTCTGTCTGGCTTATTTGGCTGGTTTCTGATTAACTTGTCCTGCATGTGGCTAGTGAGGAGAATATCCAAAATCACTATTTTGATACTGTTTTAGTAGAGCCATTTATTCTACTCTCTAGCAGCATTCTATTAATCCTTATTTGGAGTGTGTACATGGAGGGCAGAGCAAAAGAATTCAGTACTTTGTCATGTCCCAATAGCACAACTGAACATCTTGATATCCAGAAACAATACACATGCAAAAAGAAAAGTATGCAATATCTGTGGAAGTTTATATAGCAGAAATGGATCAAATTTAAGGTAAATCAGGAAAAAAAATCTACAAAACTGTATCCAATTTGTGAAATTTTATCATACATAACATTCTATAAACTAGATTAAAATTATAAATATTGAATATGACTTTTTTCCTAAATTGACAAGATAAAAGAAAATTTGGCATGCTATTAACTTGTTTCAAGTTGTAGCATGCATGTGAATTATTTGTATTAAGACAAGATTATTTTGGGTTACTTCAAATGTAATGTTCTATTATCTGTGAGAAGGAGTTTTATAGTTAATACCAGCCATTATTCTTATACCAAATGTGGAACTTTCATACAATTTTATTTTATTTTATTTTTTTAAGATTGTGTTTATTTATTTGACAGAGAGAGACACAGTGCGAGAGGGGACACAAGCAGGGGTGGTGGTGGGAGAGGGAGAAGCAGTCTCCCTGCTGAACAGGGAGCCCAATGCGGGGCTCCATCCCAGGACCCTGGGATCATGACCTGAGCTGAAGGCAGGCGCTTAATGACTGAGCCACCCAGGTGCCCTTATACAATTTTACAAAGGATAACATTGCTTTCTATGCACTAATGTTTTATGCAGTTTCATAAATAAAGCTTCAAAAATGTTCAAGAGGATGACTTTACCCTTTATTGTCTCTTGTTATAAAATCCACCATTCTAAGAGTTTAGAAAGTAAGCAGAAAGAATTTTGCACTGTCATCAAATATGACAGATAATACATTTTTAAGGTAATAAATTTTTCTGTCTCCCTTAAAAAGGCATTTATTTGAGAATAGAACAGTGACTTATTAACTTATAAATACACTAATCTACAGCTCTTTCTATGTATACTTTTTGGCATATATATTTTTCACTCCATGGTATTTTCCAAAACAACATTCTCACGTCTCAATAAAGCTAAACAACAACAAAATTCTCACATCTGTAATGAAGTAGTGTAACATAGGTACAATTATCAGGAAAGACAGACACAGGGGATGTACTAATTGTAGAAAAAGATATAGAATTATCCAGGTTGATGCATTAAGCAAGAAGCAAGATGACCTAAAATTCTGCTCATCTAAGGTGGCATTTTTATGTGACATCTGTGATTGTCATCACAGCACTGGGATTTTCTGGTGATTGAAAACATAAAATAGCACAGATTCTGGTAATGTTATATAGCTGATTATTTTTTCTGAAAATGATTTTATTCTATCCAAAATTTGTGAAGGATATTTTCACTGAATATACAATTATATGAATTTTTTTTTCTGTAGCACTATTTATGATGAGAAGCCAACAACAATTCTTATCATTGCTCCTTATATGAAATACGGGGGTGTTTTGGTCTCTAATGGCTTTGTCCCCCCACTTTTAATATTTATTTGCCTATTCATTTATTTCTGGTTAAAAATATGAGCTCTTCACAAATATCTAAGTGTCTATTATTGTACCTTATTGTTATCTGTAAGCACAATATTGTACATCAGAATTCTAGAACTTTCTCATCTTGCATAACAGACATGTTATATCCATTCAACAGCAGCTTATCATTTTTCTATTTTCCCAGCTCCGGTAACCACCACTCTACCTTCTGCTTCTATGAGTTTGATTATTTTAGACACCTCATGTGTGGACTCATGCAGTGTTTGTCTTTTTGTGATTGGCTTATTTTATTTACCACAATGTCTTCAAGTTTAATCAACACAGGACTTCCTTCTCTTTTAAGGCTGAATCATATTCTGTTTTATGTATATAAAACTGTATATATTTATATATACATATATATGTGTGTATATATATATATATATATATATATATTTATTTATGTATATAAATCTGTTTGGGATCAAACTCCAAGTCAGGCTTTGTGCTCAAGAAGTCTGCTTGACGATTATCTTCCTCTGCCTCTCCAACTCATGCTCTCTCTCTCTCTCTTTCTTTCCAATAAACAAATAAATCTTTAAAAAATAAAATAACTATAAACAAATATCTAGGATAGGGTTGCTATAACTCTACTTATGTAAATATCATTACTTGATTTAATCATTACTTGATTTAATCACATGAATCAGTTCAATCTCAAAGGACATTTCCCTTTGTCAATTTTCTTTTTTTTTAGGATTTTATTAATTAATTAATGAATTTATTTAAAGAGGGCAAGAGCAGAAGGAAGGGCAGAGGGAAAGGGAGTGAGAATCTCCAGCAGACTCCATGCTGAGTGTGGAGCCCTATGCAAAGCTCCGTTCCACAACCCTGAGATATCAACTTGGGCCAAAACCAAGAGTCAGCTGCTTAACCTACTGAGCCATCCAGACGCTCCTCTCCTTGTCAATTTTCCATAATATTTTCTTTTTATAGATACTGAAAGTCAAATAACAAGGAGACTCAACATTTGAAACCATGAATAATAATTCCTGAAAAAGAAATAAGAATTTGGACATTTGGATATAGAAAAAGCTAGGGATGAAATAATAGGATATTACACCAACATTTTCAATAATGCACATTTTACAAGCAACATCTAAGTGAAGTAAATTGTTCTTGTCCTGAAAGAGGAGGTAGAAATATCTTAGATGTACCTGATATGGTCTATCATGTCAAAACCCAGAGAAAATAAACTGATAGCTCCACTAAAGTTGATCACTCTCTTGAGAAGTGTCTGACATCTTAGCACCTGTAGGACTCTGGCTTTTCTGTGCCAATCAAGGATAAAGACTTCTTGTGCTCTGGGGATCTTAGGCCATTCCAAATGTTTGACTGTCCAGTACTCTTAGTGGGCTACTTCTCCTCACAAAGAATCTGAAGTGAGGGACACCTGGGTGGCTCGGTCAGTTGGGTGTCTGCCTTCAGCTCAGGTCATGATCCCAGGGTCCTGGGATTGAGCCCCATGTCCGGCTCCCTGCTTGGCAGGAGCCCTCTTCTCTCTCTCCAACCTACTTCTCCCTCTCTAGCCTGTTTCTTCCCCTGCTTGTGTTCTCTCTCTCTATGTCAAAGAAATAAATAAAATCTTTTAAAAAGGATCTGAAGTGAAAAAAACCTTCCTGAGAGTATACATTATACTTGGTGGAATGGATTCTTGAAAACGGGTGATCTTACCCATAGAAGATGGACATGTTGGTTGGTTATATTATATTTATCCTTTAATTTAGCTGCCAAAATAAATAACTCAGACCATAACACACACCCCCCACTGAAAGAACCAGTTAAAACTTTACAGTCCAACTAGTTACAAGTAATCAAATAGCTTTGGATTTTTTATTTTTTGCTATCGCCAACCCTTCATGTAGTTTCTAGATTGATACCAAAAGTAAGGCAGAACAACACATATGTAAATTAAGAAAAGACAACCTCAATTAGGCTTTTGACTGGGATTTAAAGAGCACTGGTTTCACCCTAATGATGAGGAAAGCTGGATTAAAAACTACAAAATCATAATTTTTTGGAACTCACTAGAGAACTGAGGGCACAGGACAACCGAGTAGCCTGAAAACCAAGAGAGAAAAGAAATGACACACAGACTGTTTTACCTGTGGCAGAGCACGAGAGGAACAAGGTGGCTTCCATACCAACAGGTAAAAAATTAGTTAAAATTTTATTAAATTGCTGAAGATTGAATGTGAATTAGTGTGACAGTAGGAAGCCCCTGGAGCTCCAGATACAAGAGTCCTAACCACCTACAGATTCTTCTCCATGGGCCTTCCCCAGGTGTTGACATGAAAGACTGGGGACAGACTGAAGACAGGAAAGTGCCTTCCTTGATTTTGTAGGGAATGTCTCTGTGGGAAAGGCATGCAATGCAACCCTTATCTGGGCTCTCTTCTCCAAAACTCTTAAACTGCTGGAAGAGCAGTAATAATGCCTTCCAACTTCAAGGCACTGTTGCTGGAGGAAAATAAAACAAATAAAAGCCCACAACTCCTGGAGAGGGACAGGAAATTGTCCTGAGCTCAGGATCCTATTTCCACATTAGTAAATCTATGCTACCACAGGGGGAATGGTAGGAAATAGTCTTCCATGCAATTTCTGCCATAAAGATGAGGCTAAGGTTCCCTGCCATGAGGAGGAGGGACAGGCATGCTGGGGAAGAGCCCCTCTCAGGCATGGAGGTCCTGCTTAAGACTGGAGGCCAAATCAGGACAAGAGAGAATTTGCCCTGTTCCCACACCATCAGCCTGAAAAGTACCAAGTGACAAGCTTTTTCTCTCAGATACTAAGTATAGCCACTTCCTTCAACAAGTGTTCAAGCAATATGGGCTTCAGAAAATCTTTCTGACTTTCATGGTTTAGAACTCTATCTCCATCATGGGAAGGAAAATGGTTTGGGACGTTTTGAAAAAGTCAGCCTGGTTTTGTCTCATCTGCTTTAACTTCCAAGGTCTCTGGCTTGTCCAACAGAAACATCTATCTTCCACTCCAAAATCAGCTCTTGTAAAGACAGAAGTGATTTGCCCTGATCCCTTTCTTCTGTGACCAATCATTTGCTGGCAATCAGCTGACTGACCATATTTTGGTAACATTTTATCATGTGTTTATTTGTGAGGAGCAGGAGTTCCAGACTGAGGCAAGCTTCATCTAACACGGTGATGTGAATATGTATACACAGGAGTACAGGATAAACTCATCAGAAAAGTCAAAATGGGTTTTGTGGATTTAGTGAATTAAGTGATTCAGTAAGAGTTTTTTGAAGGAGAGGTACACACATTTCTTCAGTAGAACAACATGGGAAATTTTTAAAAAATTTTTCTCTCTGTCATTTCATAAATAGGAGTCTCATGGAAAAGGACTAAACCTAGAGCACCAGAAAAGAATTATCTCCACTAACTATCTGTACATGCCTAATTCATTGTATTCAATTACTCTTTCTTTATTTAATAAAATATTTACATATACTTATCATGTATCAGGAACTTCAAGCAATTATTGTCTAAGCCATTATAATTATGTATATCTAAATGAAGAAAAGACGTAATTTCATTTCTGCTTATTTGTAGGGTTTTGAAAGCTGGAAAAAAAGCATTGTTCTCGGGTGCCTGGGGGCTCAGTTTATTAAGTGACTGCCTTCAGCTCAGGTCATGATCCTGGAGTCCCAGGAACACGTTCCATATTGGCCTTCCTGCTCAGCAGGGAGTCTGCTTCTCCCTCTGACCCTCACCCCTCATCCTTTCTGTCTTTCTCTCTCTCAAATAAATAAAATCTCAAAAAAAAAAAAAAAGCATTGCTCCCACACTGATGATAAGAAAATGCTGGATAAACTACAAATCATACATCTTCTGGAACTCATTAAGGATCTGCAGACACAAGGCAACACACCACCCTGAATTCCAATTAAGGAAGGGCACCTCTTCAAAAAGAGAGGACACACAGACTCACTTATGGCAGAGCAGGGGAAGAACTTAATATTTCCTCAAAACCCTGAAGAGTGAGTGCCATATTTACTCCTCTTTCTAGATACAAGAACAGAAGCATGGGAAGAGGAAATAATTTGTCCCAGGACATCTAGTAGGGAAGTGGTATAGTCAGGATCTCAACCCTGTTGATTTAGCCCAGTCATCCTCCCTCTGAGCCACTATGTGATGCTGCTTCTGTCATCATCGCCTGGACCTGCAACCAGCACCCAGAGGAAAACACATAGATAGAAATAATGCCACTGCTCCTGAACCTTTCTCCTTGTATTTGGCCCCAAAATGTGTGAGATTTATAACTGTATTTTCATAGAACAGAGCAAGGATAATAACCACAGAGTTGAGGAAGAGCATGAAAAATTCTTGGTTACCTGATACAACATTTTTGTCAGCTGGGGAAACCACCCAGAGAGGTTAAGAGACTAGTTTAAGATATGGGTGGTAGAGACCCAAATCTTTTTTTTTTTTAATTTTTTATTTTTTCAGCATAACAGTATTCATTATTTTTGCACCACACCCAGTGCTCCATGCAATCCGTGCCCTCTCCAATACCCACCACCTGGATCCCCCAACCTCCCACCTCCTGCCCCTTCAAAACCCTCAGATTGTTTTTCAGAGTCCATAGTCTCTCATGGTTCACCTCCCCTTCCAATTTCCCTCAACTCCCTTCTCCTCTCCAAAGAGACCCAAATCTTGACTGACTGAGTGTTAAGGCTGAAAGAGACAGAGACTTAGGGCTCTGGGGTCTGGGGCTAGGGCACAGGGGACACTACCCTTTTGTTGTAGTCAGCCTTTGTGAGATGTGGACTCTATAGGGACCAAAACATCCACTCTGCTGATAGGGACAGAGCAGTTTCAGTGGCCTCTGGTCTTGGAGAAAAAGTAAGGAATGATTATAATGACATCAACCTTATGAGATAAAATTGAGAATTGGTATTCTGGGAATCAAGACTCCTAGAGAGGGCAGGGAGAAATATGTGCAGACCTGTGTTCTGCTGTGTCCATGGACTGAAGGAGCTCACGAGCCTTTTCAACTTTCTCTCTCAACACTAGTCACTTCTGTCTCTGCTCCTCTGATAGGAAGGACTCTTCTTCCCAACATAATGAAACTAACCACTAACCTGGTGAACAAGGATAAAGGTGATGAGGACAAGGACCTAGAGAGTGTCAAACTTCCCTCCTTGGTTGTTTTACACAGAGGTGCTGAGACTCAAAATATGTTTTCTATGAACCATCCTTTCCTTTCTGAGAATGGTAGAACAAGTGCTAATGTTGGGGTAGCTGGCACTTTTCAGAGGGAAAAGGCTCTGGGTTTAAAATCTATCTAATTCAGTCACACCGAGCCTCAGTAACCTCCTCCATAATAATGAGACTAAGAAGTGTCCCCATTGAGGCATTGGGATGTTTAACCACAGCTTCAAAATGGGCAGGGGAGAGGGCACAGCTTATCCTTAAAAAGGAGGATCCTAACAACTTGAGTCACTCCATGCAAATATTTTCTCTTCTGCACATGTGAAAGAAAAGAGACCAGATTCTGCAAATCAGACCTCATTCCTATCTTTCTTATAACCCTGCTTTCATTGCAGGTACTTGGGAATGGGAAGGAGAGGTAAAAGGTGTGGCTTATGCAACATGCCCCTCCTTCTGATACCTGGACTTTTGGTATCACACAGCTTTAGGACTGCAGAATCATGGGGCTAAAGAGCAACCTGGTGTTTTGGAAAAAAGCAGTTCAGGTGGCACATGGCCAGCCTCTCTCCCCTCCAGAGCTAGCTCCCTCAACAAGAGTGCCAGAGAAGAAGGGCTGGATTTCAAAAGAGCTGACACCCAGATTTTTTTGCTTATGTACAAAGTCCACTACATGAACCTCCGCTCAGTAATTTCTGGAGGAGACAAACCTAAACGCAGTCTGCAAGACCCTGCCGAACTGACAGCACCAGAGGGAAGTTTCATCATCTAGGCATCTGCTCTTCTTCATTTGTTTCTGGGGACACCTGAAAGGATTGGTGTGGAGACAGCTTTCCAGGTGGGGACTCAAACTAAAAAGAAATTAAAAAAATAATAATGATTGCTTTATGACCTCATTTCCACTTAAGTGAGATAAATCAAATATACCTAAGGAAAAGGAATAACTTAAGAAACATGTATCTGGCACTTAGTTTGTGAAGGATAACTTGTTAGGTAATATGAAAAATTCTTGCAGGTCTCTGACCTGCACTAATAAATGAATGAGGAGAGATTGGACAGTTGCTGGAAGAAGGGGGTGAACGGAGCCTTTAATGTGTGGGGACTGCATATGTTATCATATTTAATCCTTCTGGTTATATCACAAGGGAGGTAGTTTTTCCCCCGCCCCCCTGCATGTGACTCACAAGAAGTTTGCTGTACTCAAAGTCAGAAAAGAAATAAGTAGATAGATACAGGCATGCCTTGTCTGACTGAGCTCCTCTATTGTACTTTGCAGATACTGTGTTTTTTTCAAATTGAAGGTATGTGGTGGCCCACATCAAGCAAGTATATGGGCACCATTTTCCAAAAGTATTTGCTTCCTTTGTGTCTCTGTGTCACATTTTGGTAATTCTTACAGTATTTCAAACTTTTTCATTATTATTATATTTGTTATGGTGCTCTGTGATCAGTGATCTTTGGTGTTATATTTATAATTCTTTTGGGATGCCATGAACTGTGCACATATAAGATGTTGAAATTCATCACTAACTGGTGTGTGTTTTCTGACTGCCCTTCTGATGTCTCTCTTTTTCTCCTTGGGCATCCCCATGCCCTGAGACATAACAATATTGAAATTAGGAGAGTTAACCATACAATGACCTCTAAGTGTTCTAACAATATTGAAACTAGGAGAGTTAACCATACAATGACCTCTAAGTGTTCAGGTGAAAGGAAGAGTCATATGTCTCCCATTGTGAATCAAAAGCTAGAAATTATTAAGCTTAATGAGGAAGGCAAGTCAAAAACCAAGACAGGTGGAAAGCTAGGCCTCTTACACCAAACAGTTAGCCAAGCTGTGAATGCAAAGGAAAGCTTGAAGAAAACTAAAAGTGCTACCCAGTGAACATATGAATAATAAGCAAGCAAAACAAGCTCATTGCTGATATAGAATACTTTAGTTGGCTGGATAGATCAAACCAGCCACAACATTCCCTTAAACCAAAATCTAACCCATAGCAAGGTCTCCCTTCAATTATGTGAAGCCCGAGAGAGGTGAAGAAGCTTCAGAAGAAAAGTCTAAAGCTAGTAGAGGCTGGTTAATGAGGTCTGAGGAAAGAAAATGTCTCCATAACATCAAACTGCAAGGTGAAGGGGCAACCGCTGAGAGAAGCTGCAGCAAGTTATCCACAACATCTAGCTATGATATTAATGACCACGGCCTCACTCAACAACAGATTTTCAATGTAGATGAAACAGCCTTCCATTGAAAGAAGATGCCATCTAGGACTTTCATGCAGCTGCTGACTTTAAGTTAAAACCAATGTTCATTTACGTTCTGAAAATCCTAGGGACCTTAAGAAGTATGGTAAATTGGGATACCTGGGTGGCTCAGTTGTTAAGCATCTGCCTTCAGCTCAGGTCATGATCCCAGGGTTCTGGGATTGAGTCCCATATCAGGCTCCTTGCTCAGTGGGAAGCCTGCTTCTCCCTCTGCCTGCAGCTCCCCCTGCTTGTGCTCTCACGATGTTTCTCTCTCTCTCTCTCTCTGACAAACAAATAAATAAAATCTTTGGTGGCTCAGTCTGTTAAGCGTCTGCCTTCAGCTCAAGTCATGATCCCAGGGTCTTAGGATCAAATCCCGCATCAAGCTTCTTGCTCGGTGGGGAGACTGCTTCTCTCTCTGCCCTCTGGCCCTCCCCCAATTGTGCTCTTTCTCGCTGACAAATAAATATATAAAATCTCAAAAAAAAATTACAGTAAACCTACTCTTCCTGTGCTCAGTAAATGGAATGTCACAGCCTGAATGACAGCACAGCTGTTTACAACATGGTTTATTGGATATTTTCAGCCACTGTTGAGACCTACTGCTCCGAAAAGAAGATTCCTTTCAAAATAGTACTTCTCATTGACAGTTTCCCTAGTACCCCAAGAGCTCTAATGGAGATGGACAAGATTAATGTTGTTTTCATGCCTGCTAACACAACATCCATTCTGCAGCCCATGAGTCAGGTGGGGACTAATTCTGACTTTTAAGTCTCATTCTTATTCTTTAAGAAATAAAATTCATAAGGTGATAGCTTCCACAAATGAAGATTCCTCTGATGGATCTGAGTAAAGTAAATTGAGAAACTTCTGGAAAGGACTTACCATTTTGGACACCATAAAGGACATGCATGGTTCATGGGAAAAGATAAAAATATCAACATTAACAGTTTAGAAGACGTTGATTCCAACCCTCATGGAGAACTCCAAGGGGTTCCAGACTTCAGTGGAGGCAGGAACTTCAGGAACTGCAGATGTGCTGGAAACAGCAAGAGAACTAGAATCCGAAGTAAGCCTGAAGAGCTGACTGATTTTGCTGCCATCTCATGATACTTCAATGCATGAGGAGTTGCTGCTTACAGATGAGCAAAGAATGTGTGTCTTTAGATGAAATTTACTCCTGGTGAAGATGCTGTGAAGACTGTTGAAATGCCAACAAAGAATTTAAAATATTATGTAAACTTCACTGCCAGAGTAGAGGGGCAGGGTTTGTGAGGATTGACTCCAATTCTGAAAGAAGTTCTACTGTGGGTAAAATGTCATCAAACAGCATTACATGCTGCAGAGAAATTGTGAAAGAAGGAGCCAATCAATGTGGCAAACTTCACTGTTGTCTTATTTTAAGGAATTGCCCTAGCCACCCCAACCTTCAGCAGCCAGCACCCTGATCAGACATCAGCATCGAGGCAAGATCTTCCACCAGCAAAAAAGATCACCACTCGCTGAAAGCTCAGATGACGGTTAGCATTTTTTAAAAAACGAAGTATTTTTTTAAAGATTTTATTTATTTATTTGAGAGAGAGAGCATGAGAGGGCAGAAGGTTAGAGGGAGAAGCAGACTCCCCATAGAGCTGGGAGCCTGATGCAGGACTCAATCCCGGGACTCCAGGATCACGACCTGAGCCAAAGGCAGTTGCTCAACCAACTGAACCACCCAGGTGCCCCTAAACAAAGTATTTTTAATTAAGGTATGTACATAGGGTTGTTTGTGTGGTTGGTTGTTTTTTTGTGGGGGTTTTTTTGTTTGTTTGTTTTGTTTTGTTTACATAATGCTGTTTCACCATTTTGTTTTCTTCAAACGACTGACAGTGATTTGGAAGAGAGACAGAGGACACACACATAGAAAAACCAGGAACATGCCACCACTCTGCACATTGCCCAACATGTTAAAGCAGCAGGATCCAAACATACAGTGAACTCTTTGTGACCTAGATGTTTTTCCATAGAAACAAACTAATATTGGCTCATTTCTACAAGTCCAAATCTTTCATGACCACCCTGAAGAATCCACATTCTTGAGGACCTAAGCTGAAAAGATGTATCGGAGTCCTAGGAAGTCAAAGTGAACAGGGAACAACCCAGCAAGAACAAATGCCTCAGAGCTAAATATTTAAGTGTCAATAACTTCTAGCCAAAGACCATGTGGAACACACCTAGAAGCCAGATGAGTCAGATTTATTGTCTGTTGCGACAAGAGAGACAGCACACCTTAAGGAAGTGTGCCACATCTCAGTAACAGTGTCAGGAGGGACTTGCCAGGTGATTTGGGGAAGGGTTCGAGGAAGCATGGGTTTGCTCTGCTTGGATACTGTCAGAAAGCACTGCAATTCTATTGAAGACTCTTGTCCTTGAAGCAGGAAGAAAGCACAGGGATAAAGAAGTGGCAGCCACTTGTTACCTGGGGAGAGGAGTATTTGGCCATTTTTGCAGAGAAGACAGCCTTCTTGTTTTGTCCATGCTCAAACATGACTGTGACACAGTTTCTTTTTTGTCTCCTTCCATCATGGCCACAGAATGACTGATGTTGTTGTTCTGTAAAAATGTTATGTTTTAAGGTCTGCTTTTTTAAAAAATTCTTTCCCAAATTCATAAAACTCAAATTCCAAAGTGGAATGTGGAACTATTTTAGATAAATGACCTGTCATGCAGGAAGTAGCAGAGGGACAAATAAGTACAGACAATGACTTTCTTCTAACATTTACATTTAGAAATTTACAACCACTGACTCTGTCAAGAAGTCACCTTGATTTTTTAAAATAAAAAATCAGCACCATTTGTTGAAAAGACTATTCTATCTCCATTTGTCTAAACATCTTTTTTTATCTAAGAATTTATTTGTTTATTTGAGAGAGAGAGAGAGAGAGAAAGGATGAGAAGGGGGAGGGTTCGAGGGGAAGCAAACTCCCTGCCAAGCAAGGACTAATGCAGGACTCAATCCCAGGACTTCAGGATCATGACCTGAGCCAAAGGTAGTCGCTTAACCAACTGAGCCACCCAGGCACCCCTAGACATCTTGGTAGCAAATCAAATGGCCACAAATGTCTATCTATTTCTGGGCACTCTATTCCATTTCATTGGTTTATTTTTCTTAATGCCAAGACTCCTCTATGATGATTACAGTGGCTTTCTAATAAGCCCTGAAATCATGTAAATTTTAGAATCTGTGACTTTCTTCAAATAAGACTTGGGATGTTTTATGGCTAATTTGAAACTATAGATCAATTTGGGGGAGAAATGATGACATGCTAGCAATAGTAAGTCTTCTGATCCTTTTTCCCTTTCATGTATTGTTATGGATAGTTTCAACTGCTGCATCTTCAATTTCATTGATCTTTTCTTTTGCAACATCTAATCTACTGCTAAAAACAGCCAGTGTATCTTTCATTTCAGGTGCTATATGTTTTCATTTGTATAAGTTCCATATGCATCTTTTTTATGTCTTCCATTTTTCTTCTCATGATCATGTGGTCCTTTATGTTCTTAAACATGAGGAGTAATATTATTATAGCTATTTAATGTCCTTGTTTGCTAGTTCCAACAGCTCTGCATCTACCCATTTTTATTTCTTTAGGCAAGGAGAAACCTTATCTGCAAGTATTGCAAAGAGTGGGAGAGACTCTTACAACAGGGAAGAGGCACTGTTGTAACAGAAAAACAAAACAAAACAACAATTTTGACCATAGGCCTAGCAATGTCTCCTCTGGGCCCGTTTTTGTTTTTTTGTTTGTTTGTTCGTTTGTTTGTTTTGTTTTGTTTTTTAATTTATTTTCAGCATAACAGTATTCATTGTTTTTGCACCACACCTAGTGCTCCATGCAATCCGTGCCCTCTCCAACACCCACCACCTAATTCCCCCCAACCTCCCACCCTCCACCCCTTCAAAACCCTCAGATTGTTTTTTCAGAGTCTGTAGTCTCTCATAGTTCACCTCCCCTTCCAATTTCCCTCAACTCCCTTCTCCTCTCCATCTCCCCTTGTCCTCCATGCTATTTGTTATGCTCCACAAATAAGTGAAACCATATGATAATTGACTCTCTCTGCTTGACTTATTTCACTCAGCATAATCTCTTCCAGTCCCGTCCATGTTGCCACAAAAGTTGGGTATTCATCCTTTCTGATGGAGGCATAATACTCCATAGTGTATATGGACCACATCTTCCTTACCCATTCGTCTGTTGAAGGGCATCTTGGTTCTTTCCACAGTTTGGTGACCATGGCCATTGCTGCTATAAACATTGGGGTACAGATGGCCCTTATTTCACTACATCTGTATCTTTGTGGTAAATACCTAGTAGTGCAATGGCAGGGTCATAGGGAAGCTCTATTTTTAATTTCTTGAGGAATCTCCACACTGTTCTCCAAAGTGGCTGCACCAACTTGCATTCCCACCAACAGTGTAAGAGGGTTCCCCTTTCTCCACATCCCCTCCAACACATGTTGTTTCCTGTCTTGCTAATTTTGGCCATTCTAACTGGTGTAAGGTGGTATCTCAATGTGGTTTTAATTTGAATCTCCCTGATGGCTAGTGATGATGAACATTTTTTCATGTGTCTGATAGTCATTTGTATGTCTTCATTGGAGAAGTGTCTGTTCATATCTTCTGCCCATTTTTTTTTATATGATTGTCTGTTTTGTGTGTGTTGAGTTTGAGGAGTTCTTTATAGATCCTGGATATCAACCTTTTGTCTGTACTGTCATTTGCAAATATCTTCTCCCATTCTGTGGGTTGCCTCTTTGTTTTCTTGACTGTTTCCTTTGCTGTGCAGAAGCTTTTGATTTTGATGAAGTCCCAAAAGTTCATTTTCACTTTTGTTTCCTTTGCCTTTGGAGACATATCTTGAAAGAAGCTGCTGTGGCTGATATCGAAGAGGTTACTGCCTATGTTCTCCTCTAGGATTCTGATGGATTCCTGTCTCACGTTGAGGTCTTTTATCCTTTTATCCATTTTGAGTTTATCTTTGTGTATGGTGTAAGAGAATGGTCGAGTTTCATTCTTCTACATCTAGCTGTCCAGTTTTCCCAGCACCATTTATTGAAGAGACTGTCTTTTTTCCACTGTATATTTTTTCCTGCTTTGTCGAAGATTAACTGACCATAGAGTTGAGGATCCATATCTGGGCTCTCTACTCTGTTCCACTGGTCTATGTGTCTGTGCCTATATGCCAGTACCATGCTGTCTTGGTGATCACAGCTTTGTAGTAAAGCTTGAAGTCAGGTAACGTGATGCCCCCAGTTTTATTTTTGTTTTTCAACATTTCCTTAGCGATTCGGGGTCTCTTCTGGTTCCATACAAATTTTTGGATTATTTACTCCAGCTTTTTGAAGAATACCGGTGGAATTTTGGTTGGAATGGCATTAAAAGTATAGATTGCTCTAGGCAGTATAGACATTTTAACAATGTTTATTCTTCTGATCCAAGAGCATGGAATGGTCTTCCATCTTTTTGTGTGTTCTTCAATTTCTTTCATGAGTGTTCTGTAGTTCCTCGAGTACAGATCCTTTACCTCTTTGGTTAGGTTTATTCCCAGGTATCTTATGGTTCTTGGTGCTATAGTAAATGGAATCGATTCTCTAATTTCCCTTTCTGTATTTTCACTGTTAGTGTATAAGAAAGCCACTGATTTCTGTACATTGACTTTGTATCCTGCCACGTTGCTGAATTGCTGTATGAGTTCTAGTAGTTTGGGGGTGGAGTCTTTTGGGTTTTCCACATAAAGAATCATGTCATCTGCGAAGAGAGAGAGTTTGACTTCTTCATTGCCAATTTGGATACCTTTTATTTTTCTTTGTTGTCTGATTGCTGTTGCTAGGACTTCTAATACTATGTTGAACAAGAGTGGTGAGAGTGGGCATCCTTGTCGTGTTCCTGATCTCAACGGGAAGGCTGCAAGCTTTTTCCCATTGAGGATGATATTTGCTGCGGGTCTTTCATAGATAGATTTTATGAAGTTCAGGAATGTTCCCTCTATCCCTATACTTTGAAGTGTTTTAATCAGGAATGGATGCTTGATTTTGTCAAATGCTTTTTCTGCATCAATTGAGAGGACCATGTGGTTCTTCTCCCTTCTCCTCTGGGTCCGTTTTTACTGTTTTTTTTTTTTTTCTCCTGCTTATGGATCATGTTTTCCTGATTCTTTCCATGCCTAACATTTTTTATTGGATGCTAGACAATGTGAATCATAACTATGAGTTGATAGACTAATAGTGTTGCATTTTGTTTTGGTGCATAGTTAAGCTATTGGAATGAGATGATCATTTCAAGACTTGCTTTTAACCAGGGTAGGGTGGATTTAGAACAGACAAGTCTGAATTCAATCCTCTGCTGAGCATCTCACCTGATGCCCTTATGTTACGAGGTCTTTCCACTTCAGCCTGTCAGAATACAAACTCTTCCCAGACTTTTGTGAGCTATCAGAATTTTTCCACCTGATCTTTTCCAGTGGTTCTTTTCCTAGGATAAAGGCCAAGGTAGTCTCCCCTTACACAGTTCAGCAACAAGCCAAAGACTGTAGGAGGCTGCTCTTTCCCAAAGATCTCCAAAACTCTCTCTCTCATTTTCTGTCTTTCTCATTCTCTCTCCCCAGCCCTTGCTTTCTCTCTTTCTGGAGCTCCATGCTGGCCTCTATCTCTGTATGCTCAAGTCAGTGAGACTGCTGTGGTCTGGTCCGGTTCCATTTCCTGGAGCTGCAGCCTTCAAGCAAGCAGATGCAATCATGAAGCTCATTTTTTCTCTTCCTTTTCTAGGGTTGGCAGTTCTGTGCTGCACGATGTTGTTTCATTTGCTGTTTAGTTTTCTGTTTTATTTCCTAAGTATTTGATCTCTTTTAAAAAAATATTTTATTTGGCAGAAAGAGAGAGAGAGAGAGAGACAGAGGGTGCACAAGCAGAGGGAGTGGCAGATGGAGAGGGAGAAGCAGGCTCCCCACTGAGCAGGACCAGGGATCATGACCTGACCTTCAGCTTAACCACCTGAGGCAGCCAGGCACCCCATCATTTGCTGTTTAGTTCTGTCATTTTTTTTTTTTTTTTTTCCGGGTGAGAAGGTGAGTCCAGATCCTGTTACCTTAGCTTGGCCAGAAGCAGAAGCCTCCTCCCTGCCGTTTGAGTCACAAAGTTACCCAGTTCTGACCTGAGCGTGGCATCTCACTCACAGTTGGTTTTAATGCAACATCTTCTCAGATCACTTCTTTGGTGCCTTCACTTAGAAGGGACTTTGTACTCCTCCAAAGATCATAGTTCCAAAGTACAGTGCTGTGACACGGGCTCTTTTCTTCTTTTCCATGTGGTTGAGATTTTATAGAATGTTTTGATAATCCCAATTTCAGGCAGTGAATCAAATATGAAAAAATGCTATAATTATTCTACCTAGTAATCTGTACAATATGCACCATAGGTGTAAGAACGAGGTTTTGAGATGGTGTAAGGCTTAAAAGGGGGCTGCTGGTGGTGGTAAATACCAGTTTGGAATATAGCCTGGAAATTTTTTAATAGGTTTGTTTACATTTTAGACCATGTCCTAATGCCCACATTGAAAAGACTGCAGCAAAACAGCCTGCAATATGTAGCACTTTAACTCAGGTGGGGTGGAAGAAGAGGAAGAGGAGGGGACAGAAAAGGATGGGAAGGAAGAAGAGAGGGAGAAGGAGCAGGGATAGTTGTAATAAAATAACATGTTCAGGGGCACCTGGGTGGCTCAGTGGGTTAAGCCTCTGCCTTCATGATCTCAGGGTCCTGGGATCGAGCCCTGAGTCGGGCTCTCTGCTCAGCAGGGAGCCTGCTTCCCTTTCTCTCTGCCTGCCTCTCTGCCTACTTGTGATCTCTGTCAAATAAATAAATAAACTCTTTTAAAAAAATAACACGTTCAGTGCTGACTATATGACAGATAGTCTTCAAAGCCCTTATTGACTCATTTAATGTATTAACTCATTTAGTCCCCACAAAAATTCTATCAAGTAGATAGGACTACTAGCCCATCTTCTTTTGAGGTTGTGAAAATCACCAAAAGGAATCCTTCCGAATGGACTCAGGAAGCCAGCAGAGGGAGCCCTGGCCATACTACTCTCCCTTGCATTCACAGCGGGCCCAACAGAAAGTAAGCACCACCTTACTCCCAGTGAGCAATGACCATGACCACAACTCAGCCACTAAAAAGCCTCTATACTTGGAACCTTTTCTTTACTCCAATAGACCTTTTGTTTAGAACAGCCTTCCCAACTTCTCTCTGACTTATATAAATAAGTGTTCCTCTCTGTTGTTCTCCAGACTTGCCTACCATTTTCTACAGCTTCCTTATCCTGAACTGCAATTCTTTGCTAGTCCCAAATCAGCCATTTTTGGTGGTAAAATGACTGACAGTTTTATTTGTGAGGTTAACAGAGGAAACCAAGGCCCAGAAAGAGTAACTTCCTTCCCCACTGTTCCATAGCCCTTCACTGGTGGAGTCAGAAGAATCACTAATGGCAAATGAATTTCAAAAGAAAATGTGCTTGTTAATCTAAAGTGAAACTGACAGCTGGAATACACTGAAGGGTAAGAAAGTGAACTAAAAACATGTAGAAAGAGCCTCCTGTGCTTTCTACCATGCTCAGCCTTCCCTGGAGCTGGTGAAGACTTTAGTAATGCTCACACGGATGAAGAGACACGGAAGGGGGACCTGATCACTGGACGAGAACTTACTACTCATTTTTTTGAATCGCCTCCAGCTTCTTCTCATTTCTGGCTATTTCTTGGTTCGTCCTCTAGGCTACAGTATCTTCCACAATGTTCCTATTGCAAGGTGCCCAGATGCTGCAGACACTGGAGAAATCCCTGAGGAAGAGCCTTCCTGAATCTTTAAAGGTGACTGTAGAAATTTCTGGGTGGGGAGAAAGGAATAGAAATTTCCTGTGAAACAAGAAAAGAGATTAACATTTATTGAGCATTTGGTCTGTGACAAGTGCTAGTGGTGTTTTCTCTCCCTGAGTGGCATTACCTCTGTACAAGATATGTGCTATGATGTCTGTGTCACTGATGAGAAGACAGAGCTCAGCTTGGTGATTTACCTAATATCACATAAATAGTAACTTCAATGCTCTATTATGAACATGGGTATGTTGGAACCTAACTGCCATTTGCTTTATATTCTGTGATTACAGAAGTGTTCCCTTACTACTTTCCAAAAGAACATTCTGTAATAACATTGGAATTTTGTCCGGATTTTTCCTCCAAATTTCACGGAGACTGCATATGAATGTTTAGTTTATTCTCCCGAAAAGAACACTTCCCAGGTGACAGGTTAACCATCATGTCCTCTCTAAAATTCCTAAGAAGTCAATTCCCATTTTAATTTAAATTTCCCAATTTCTCCGAACTGACTGCACATCAGGCTATTTCATGACTGACTCTCAGTATCTCCCTTAACCTAGTACATCTGATCAGAAATCTCAGGATTAAATTAGACGCACACATAAATACCTACATCCAGAACTGGGCAAGCACGACTCTTAATGCCATTCGTGAGTACTTGCTTGTTTTTTTCTTTAGCACCAAAGTGACAGGGTGTACTTCAGTAGAAACAAAATAACAACCGTGTGTCTTCATGTATGTGTATGTGTGTTTAGAGGACAACTGTTCTTCCCTGAAATTTCTGTAGACATAGAAATTAGATTTTTTTTAGGGGCACCTGGGTGGCTTAGTGGATTGAGCCTCTGCCTTCAGCTTGGGTCATGATCTCAGGGTCCTGGGTCAAGCCCCACATTGGGCTCTCTGCTCGGCAGGGAGCCTGCTTCCCCCTCGCCCTCTGCCTGCCTCTCTGCCTACTTGTACTCTCTGTCTCTGTCAAATAAATAAATAAAATCTTTTTTTAAAAAAGAAATTAGATTTTTACTGTTTTATAAGACACTCCTATAAGATGCATGCATTTTAGATAAGATAAATGCATTTGCTCCCTCATTCCCTCACAGCTCTGTTACTCCCTTCTTTCAGTATAAAGGAGAAAAATATTAGCACTATTTTATTTGGAGATCACATGGCTTAATTTTTAGTTATTAGACACAGACAAATGAAATGAGTTGCAATATCCTTTAATTACTATGAAAAAATGACTTTGAGCCACAGCTGACCCTTGAACAACATGGGTTTGAGTTATAGGAGTTCCCTTATGTGTGGATTTTTTTCAGTAAATACAGTAAACTACTGTAAATATATTTTCTTTGTAATTTTTTTAATAACATTTTCTCCCTTACTTTATTGTAACAATATAATATATAACATACAAAGTTGTCATAATCAACTGTTCATGTTATTGGTAGGGATTCTAGTCAATTGTGAATTATTCATAATTCATAAGTTTGGGGAGAATCAAAAGTTATATACAGATTTCCATTGTGCAGGGAATCAGTGCCCCTAAGCCCCATGTTGTTCAAGGGCCAACTGTGATCCATAACTAAAGTAACCCATTTTGGTAGATTCTCACTAGCATTAATCTCTATTACCTAATATTTAATTCCTTTCCTATGGTGATCCTTACAATTCAGGCAACCTTGCAGAGAGATAGTCAATTTTGGGGGAGGAGGTTACATTAGCTAGACACTCTACGAAGAATTGCCTAAGATATTTTCAGGCTAAGGAGCTCTTTTATAAATTTTTCAGGTCACCAGTTTTCCTCATGCTTTAGTGTAGGATTTTATTTGAATTTCTCTTTACCTCTTCTGTTAGTTGGACCTCAAATATTTTGAGAAAACTCTTGGTGAATCCCAAGTGTCTTTTCTTGGAACATCTCTGTGGTAGGATATGGTGGCCCTCTTAGTGCCTCAATTCATTTTCCTTTGGTGCATATTAAAGATACACATTTCTCCCTAACTGAAATCTAAAATATTTGTATGCCAGGTACTTTTAATGAATGTATAACCTAAAACTCAAAACTTACTTGAGTCGCAGATAAGAATAAGTCCAGCCATTCCTGTAAGTGTTAAATGTTAAATACATTGTAGTACTTGGGTCAATTCCAGTTGAGTCAACTTAGAGTAGCTGCCTGGCATGTTCTGAGTTCAGCAGAAAAAAAAGAAGAAAATTTTAAATAATTAGGCCATGGGAATAACAAAGAGTAACAGTTCTACATGTTTTCAGATCCCATCATGGATAATATCGTAGTGCAAATCAACTTTATAGGCCTCAAACACAAGTGTGTAAAAACATAATGTCTATAATTTGCCAAATTATACTGAATTTCTGTATAATTTTGTGACCATAAGTGGTTGGTCACAAAATAAATTTAGATAAACTCAGTCAACTCAGAGGTTTTTTTAAAAGATTTATTTATTTTAGAGAGAGAGAGAGAGAGAGAACATACACAAGCAGGGGCAGGAACACAGGGAGAGAGAGAGAGAGAGCACAAGACTCCCTAATGAGTGCAGAGCCTGATGCAAGGCTTGATCCCATAACCCTGAGATCATGACCTGAACCAAAACCAAGAGTTAGATGGTAAATTGACTGAGCCACCCACGTCCCCTTCAACTGAGTTTTTTCCCCCTTCTCTTCCCCACCCCTTTAACATCAATAGTTTATGTGGGTGGAGAGCAGGGGTGAAAGATATTGGTATAGTCCTTGGTCATCATCTATCCATGGTGGAAATTATTAAAGTATATACCATCTTTTTGGCCTTGGGTCATTGGCATGTTCCCATGCTGGTATCTGAAGAGGCTTCGTGTTTACATTTACCATGAGGCCCATGCGGATAGCCACTGCTGCATTCCCCAATCCCCAAACCACAGAAACACAGTGTCCAGGATGAGGGTGGGGATCCAAGACTGGGCCTCAAACCATGGGACTCACAACCTATTCTCTTGAGTACTTTGCTGTAGCCTCTGCTTGTTGGTGGAAGTTCATTTAATCTTTCCAGATAATAATGTGGTCATTTGGGATGCCTGGGTGGCTCAGCGGGTTAAGCTGCTGCCTTCGGCTCAGATTATGATCCCAGGGTCCTGGGATCGAGTCCCACATCAGGCTCCTTGCTCAGCGGGGAGGCTGCTTTTCTATCTGCCTCTGCCTGCTGCTCTGCCTGCTTGTGTTCTCCCTCTCTCTCTCTCTGACAAATAAATAAGTAAAATCTTTAAAAAAATAATGTGGTCATTTATGTTAAGGAGCATTAAACATGTACATAATCTTTGAGCCAGCAACTACTCTTCTGGATATTCTAAGAAAACAGGTGCCCATGCAAAGATTTCTGTGCAAGCATGTTGTATGAAAAATTATTTGTCAAAATGAAAAGTTGGAAATGGCTAAAATTACCACCAATAGGCAAATAAATTAAACCGTGGTACATCCCTACAATGGAATCCTATGCAGCCATTATAAAATAATTGAAAAATTTTCTGTTTATGAACATAGAAATATGCCCACAATGCATTCAGTGGGGGAAAAACACAATGTATCAGATCATTTTATTTTTATAAAATTGTTGTATCTCTATGTGTATGAAAGAAGAAAGTCTTGGAAGAGATCATTTTAAATCCTAAAATGAAGAATGGTAGTCTTAAGATCATCAAATTTTATCTGTCCAAACATTTTACTATATGCATGTATGATTCATATTGGATGGGGAGAGAAAGCTCTCCTCATTAAAGAGTAAAAAAAAAAAAAAAAAAAGGAGTACTTGGAGATAGTTTGACCTAGGTGTCCTATTTGGCCTTACTTTAACACAAAATTCCATGATTTCATAGAAATAATCCTTGTCCTGATCAAACAAGACACTTTACCATCCTTTCCTAACAAGCCAAACCTCTCTCCCCTACTTGGGATGCTGCAGGTTTATGGGACTGTCTTCCACATGAACCAGGGAAATCCATTCAAGCTGAAGGCCTTAGTGGACAAGTGGCCCGACTTTACAACAGTGGTTATCCGCCCTCAGGAGAAGGTAAGTTGCCAGAAGTTGTATGAATATGCCTCTGTGTTCATTTTTGCTGTGAGCCAGCCATGCACCCGGAAGTGTGGCAGCTCCAGGGGATACAGAAATTAATTGTGTGATGGTGAGCAAGTCCTGTCCTCAAGGAACTCACAGCCTGGAAGAAAAAATCCATAAGCAAATAAAAGAACATGGTGTGAAGTGTGCAAGAACAGATGTATAACACAGAAATAGCCTAGGTGAAAGCTGATTCAACTATGAAGGTTGGAGATGGAGGTTACAGGAAAAGGTCAGAGAGACTTCCTGATGAGAGGTTTCACCTACACTGGATTTGGGGCATATTTTATAGATAGTGTTAGGCTGAAAAGAAAAAGAGGCCATTCTAACCAGAGAAAAAACACCAAGGGCCAACATAGGAAGTTGTGAAATAGCACAATGAGTTAGAATGATCATTAAAAGGAAATTTATAAAACTATAACTTCCATATGCATTTAGGGAAACATTTAAAGATTTAAACATTTAAAGAGAGAAAGAGCATAAGTGGGGGGGAGGAGCAGAGAGAGAAAGAGAGAATCTCAAGTAGACTCTGCACTGAGTGAGGAGCCTGAGGCAGGGCTAAATCTCACGACCCTGAGATCATGACCTGAGCCAGAACCAAGAGTTGGACACTTAACCAACTCTACCACCCAGGAGCTCACATTTTGGGGAAACACTTAAAAACTAGAGAAGCTACACAGTTAATACATTTCAAACAAAAACTCCTAAGCTTATTCTTAAATATGCAGTAAAATTATAAATTTATAAAAATATAAATATTATATCTTTCATAGAAATAAAGTTATTTGAAAACCACTAAATTAAATAATATATAAAAAAATTGTATTAGTAATAAAAACTGAACAAAAATAAAATTATTTGGGGCACCTGGGTGGCTCAGTGGGTTAAGTCTCTGCCTTCGGCTCAGGTCATGATCTCAGGGTCCTGGGATCGAGCCCCACATCGGGCTCTCCGTTCGGCGGGGAGCCCGCATCCCCCTCTCTCTCCGCCTGCCTCTCTGCCTACTTGTGATCTCTCTCTCTGTTAAATAAATAAAATTTAAAAATAAATAAATAAATAAATAAATAAAATTATTTGATCTTTTATGTTAAATGTGATCTTAAGGAACAAAATGTATTAGTGGGTATCCTTGCTGATTTGTCAGTGTATTTTGGGGCAACATTTTCCAATTATTTTTTAAGAAGCTTTCTAATTCTATGCTGAGCTGTGGTAATATTTTCCTATGCCTCCTTCCTCCTAATAATCTCATCTGTTATTGGGAGGAGTTAAGATGATAGAGGAGTAGGAACCCTAAGCTTGTCTTGTCCCTCAAATACAACTGGATAGCTATCAAATCATTCTAAACACCCAAGAAACCAATCAGAGTTCTGAAAAAACACATGCAAGTCTACAAGTAGAAAAGCAACTGTCCTTTGGAAGGTAAGATGTACAGAGACTTGAATCTGGGGTGATACGGATGCAAGGAGGGAGCCTACTTAAGGAGGCTACTGCAAAGTATTATAAGCAATTGAGTGCAGAATTGGTACTCAGCAGAGCTTCCAGGTGTAGGAACAGAGAAGACAGATGAGAACAGTAAGTGTAGGCGCTGACTTTCTGCTATGTGTTGCTATAAACCTGCAAATGGCTGCATGGTCATGTGACAGCTTTCTTGGGAACAGGTCCAGCAAAAGGCAGAAGCATACTGAGACCCTTCCTGGGAGGAACAGTGCAGGTCCCCACCACAGGACTCCCTAAAATTTTGGAGTTTGAAACTCAGTTGTGTGCCTGAGATAAAAATTCTTGGACACATGAAGGGTGAATACAGAGTTCTGACAAAAACCAAGGAGACAAAAGTGATTGCTTTTCTCTGAGGGCTCACTGAAGAGTTGGGGCTGAGAATTTTCAGCTCTAGGGCTAGAGAGCTGGGCACGGCCATTTTCATCACCCCTCCTTCAGTGCTGAAAGCCTTCAGGGAGCAAAACTGCGCCACCTAGTGGAGTCTGGAGCTGCTCCCACTGAGCCCTGCCTCTCTGTGCACTGGAGATGCATTTCCACTAGGAAAAACCCACCTAAGAATTAACTCAACTGGTGCCTCCTCCAGAAAACCAGCACAAACAACTCGCTTACACCAAGTTAACTGATCATAGAGGGCTGCAAATCTTCAGCTGTTAGGGAAAACAGTATATAGCATTTTTGTATTTTTATTCTTTAGTCTTTTAGTATTATTTTTTCAGTTTTTTTTTTATTTTTTCAATTCTTTTTTATTCTTTTTTTATTTTTTATATGTACTTTATATCTCTATTGTTTTATTTTTTGTTCCTTTTCATTGTATTGCATTATTTATATACATATATTTAGTGTTTACATGTATATATACATTATATATTTCATTGTATTGTATTTTCTATATATACACACTCCCTCTCTCCTTTATTCTTTTCTTTTTCTTTCTTTCTTTCTTTCTTATCTTGGGATCTAGTTTTTTTTTTTTTAGCAAGCAGACCAAAACACACCCAGGATCTAGGGGGGCTTTTCATTGTTGTTGTTGTTTCTTTCTTTTCTTTTCTGGACAAAAATGAGAAGACAGAAAAATTCACCCCAAAAGAAAGAACAGGAAGTAGTACTCACAGCCAGGTGTTTAATCAATATGGCTATAAGTAAGATGTTTGAACTAGAATTTAAAACAATTATAAAGACACTACCTGGCCTTGAAAAAGGCATAGAAGACACCAGAGAATCCCTTAACATAGAGATAAAAGAACTAAAATCTAATAAGGCCAAAATTAAAACTGCTATTACTGAGATGCAGCCCAAAGAGGAGGCCATAAAAATTAGTATGAATGAAGCAGAAGAAAGAATCAGTGATATAGAAGATGAAATGTGGGAAAATAAGGAAGTCAAAAAGAAGAGGGAAAGGAAACTATTAGATCATGAAGGAAGACTTAGGGAACTCAACAATTCCACAGAACAAAATAATTTCTATAGAAAAGGAGTCCCAAAAAGGAAGAGTGAGGAAAAGGGGCAGAAGGTTAATTTGAACAAATTATAGCTGAGAACTTTCCTAATTTGGGAATGGAAACAAGCATCTAAGTCCAAGAGGCACAGAGAACTCCTCTCAAAATCAACAAAAATAGGTCAACACCTCAAACATATTATAGTGAAACTTGCAAATTACAAAAATAAAGAAAAAAATCCTGAAAGCAGCTTCGGACAAGAGGTCCTTAACCTACAAGGTAGAAACATAAGGCTGGCAGCAGATCTGTCCACAGAGTCCTGCAGGCCTGAAAGGACTGACATGATATATTCAACATGCTAAATGGGAAAATATGCAGCCACGAATACTTTAGCCAGCAAGGCTGTCATTCAGAATAGAAGGAGAGATAGAGTTTCCAAGACAAACAAAAACTAAAGGAATTCATGAACACTAAACCAGTCCTGTAAGAAATATTTAAGGGAACACTTTGAGCACAAAGAGAGACCAAAAGTAATAAAGACTAGAAAGGAACAAAGACAATCTATAGAAACAGTGACTTTACAGATATCACAATGGCACTAAATTCATATCTTTCTATAATTACTCTGAATGTAAATGGGCTAAGTGTTTCAATCCAAAGACATCGGGTATCAGAATGTATTAAAAAAACAAGACTCCTGGAACAAACAATCCAAAATTTGTATGGAACCAGAAAAGACCACAAATAGCCAGAGGAATGATGAGAAAGAAAATGAAAACTGGAGGCATCCTAATTCCGGACTTCAAGCTATAATACAATGTAATCATCAAGACAGTATGGTACTGGCACAAAAACAGACACATAGATCAGTGGAAGAGACCAGAGAGCCCAGAAATGGACCCTCAATTCTATGATCAAATCTTCAGCAAAGCAGGAAAGAATATTCAATGGAAAAAAAAACTGTTTCTTCAAAAAATAGTATTGGAAAATTGGACAGTCACATGGAGAAGAATGAAATTGGACCAATTTCTTTACACAAAAATAAACTTAAAATGGATGAAAGACCTAAATGTGAGTCAGGAATCCATCAGAATCCTAGAATAGAACATAGGCAGCAATCTCTTTGACCTCTGCCACAAGAGCTTCTTGCTAGACATATCGCCAAAGGCAAGGGAAACAAAAGCAAAAATGAACTATTGGGACATCATCAGGATAAAAAGCTTTCGCAAAGCAAAGGAAACAATAAACAAAACTAAAAGGCAACCTAAAGAATGGTAAAAGATATTCACAAATGACATATCTCGTAATGGGCTAGTATCCAAAATCTATAGAACTTATCAAACTCAAGACCCCCCCCCAAAAAAAATACAGTCAATAAATGGAGGGGCGCATGGGTGGCTCAGTGGGTTAAAGCTTCTGCCTTCGGTTCAGGTCATGATCCCAGGGTCCTGGGATCGAGCCCTGCATTGGGCTCTCTGCTCAGCAGGGATCCTGCTTCCTCCTCTTTCTCTCTCTCTCTCTGCCTGCTACTCTGCCTAATTGTGATCTCTGTCTGTCAAATAAATAAATTAAATAAATAATAAATAAATAAATAAATAAAATCTTAAAAAAAAAAGAAATGGACATAATCCCTACTCATCAAAGAGCTTTCTTCTCCCTTTGTCCCTTCCCCTGCTTGTGCCCTCTCTCTCTTGCTCTCTGTCAAAAAATAAATAAAATCTTAAAAAAAAGAAAGAAAGAAAGAAAGAAATGGGTGGAAGACACAAACAGACATTTTTCCACAGAAGACATACAGATGGCTAACAGACACATGATAAAATGCTCACATTATTTGGTATCAGGGAAATACAAGTCAAAAGCAAAATGAGATACCACCTCACACCAGTCAGAATGGCTAAAATTAACAATGCAGGAAATAACAAATGTTGGTGAGGATGAAGACAAAGGGTAACCCTCTTACATTGTTGGTGGGAATGCAAACTTGTGCAGCCACTCTACAAAATAGTGTGGAGGTTTTTCAAAAAGTTAAAAATAGAGTTACCCTGTGACTCAGCAATTGCACTATTAAGTATTTATCCAAAGGATACAAACAGTGATTCGAAGGGGCACCTGCACCCCCATGTTTATAGCAGCAATGTCTACAATAGCTAGAATATGGAAAGAGCCCAGATATCCATCAACAGATGAATGGGTAAAGAAGATGTGGTATATATACACAATGGAATATTACTCAGCCATCAAAAAGAATGAAATCTTGCCCCTTGCAATGATGTGGATGGAACTAGAGGATATTATGCTAAGTGAAATAAGTAAAAAAAAAAATACCATATGATTTCACTGATATGTGGAATTTAAAAATAAAACAGATATCATAGGGGAAGGGAAAGGGTAAAAAAAGATAAAAACAGAAGGGTCAAACAATAAGAGACTCTTTAACAACAGAGAACAAATATTGTAGCTGGTAGGGACGGAAGTGTGGGGTGGGGTAACTGGGTAATAGGCATTAAGGAGGGCACTTGAGGTAATGAGCACTTGGTATTATATGTATCTGATGAATCACTAAATTCTGCCCCTGAAGCTAAAAACACACTACATGTTAACCAAATCGAATTTAAGTGAAAAAAAATTTCATTAATAATTTAAAAAATAATAGAAAGCAAACTAAAAAGTTAATAATCTCATCTGTTATTCAATAATTTGAGATCTTCAAAGATCTCAAATGTGAGTGGTTTATTTCTTTTTAGAGCTACACTTTATTTAACTCTAGCATTGTTTTAAGAAAGCATTTTTAATTTTTCATCTTCTTTGGCTTCATTAAGTATAGATGGTGATCTTAATCCAGAACTAGCTATAACCAAATTTAATACTGTCACATTCATAATTGGTGTGTTCTGCAAGTATTTGAACTGTAGTAAAATTTATTTTTGCCACAGATGCTTTTCCTTATCACTTGTTTTCCTCTTCTTCCCATTGGGAGTAACAGAAATACAGGAGAATGCTTTCTAATAATTTTCTTTGCTTGACTTGAAATTTTAATGCACTATGTGGTTAGAGTACAATTGTTATAAATTTTCTATCATAAATTGAATACTTGACTCTCTCCTCTTATCTCATTATTTAAATAATTTAGGAATAATTGCAATGTACCAATAGAAATATCGACATTTTAGTACTTAAAAATATCACAGTATATCTCACATTTTGGTCCTTAGTACATTTTGAGTGTACTCTGTGTATGGTGTAAGAAAGTGGTCCAGTTTCACTCTTTTCCATGTAGCTATCCAGTTTTCCTAACACCATTTATTGAAGAGACTGTCTTTCTTCCATTGGATAGTCTTTCCTGCTCTGTCTGTCACAGATTAATGGACCGTATAAACAGGAGTTTATTTCTGGCTCTCTATTCCATTTCATTGATCTATGTATTTATTTTTGTGCCAATATCATACTGTTTTGATTAATACAACTTTGTAATATATCTTAAATTCTGAAATTATGATATCTCCATCTTTTTTTTTTCTTCCTCAAGATTGTTTTTGCCATCCAGAGTCTTTGTGGTTCCATACAAAATTTAGCCTTATTTGATCTAGGTCTGTGGAAATGCTGTTGGTATTTTGATAGGGTTTGCACTGAATCTGTACTTTGGGTAGTATGGACATTTTGACAATATTAATTCTTCCAGCCCATGAGCATGGAATATCTTTCTCTTTGTTTGTATCATCTTCAATTTCTTTCCTCAGTGTTTTATAGTTTTCAGAGTATAGCTCTTTCAGTTCGTAGGTTAAATTTGTTCCTATGTATTTTGTTTTTGCTGATGCAATTGTAAATGGAATTGTGTTCTTAATTTTTCTATCACTTCATTTTAATTGTATATAAACAAACAATTTCTGTGTATTAGTTTTGTCTTAAGGTTTTCTATGTATAGTATCATGTCACCTTCAAATAGTGACAGTTTAACTTCTTTAACAATTTGGATGAATTTTATTTCTTTTTCTTGTTGCATTGCTGTGGTTGGGACTTCTAGGACTGTGTTGAATAAAAGTGGCAAGAGTGGGGGCACCTGGCTGGTGCAGTTGTTTAAGTGTCAGACTCTTGGTTTTGGCTCAGATTGTGACCCCATGGGATCCAGCCCTGCCTCTGGCTCAGCACTCACTGTGGAATCTGCTTGAGGTTCTCTTTCCCTCTCCTTCTGCCATTCCCACTCATGCACTCTCTATCTCTGAAATAAATAGATAAATCTCTAGGGGGAGAAAAGTGGCAAGAGTGGACATCCTTGTCTTCTTCCTAACCTTAGAGGAAAAGTTCTTTTTTTCACCATAACAACTTAATATCCCAAATCCATAAAGACTTACACAACTCAACATCAAAAAACAAATAATCCAATTTAAAAATGGGCAGAGGACTTGAATTAGATACTTCTCCAAAGAAGACATACACATGACCTACAGGCACATGAAAAAATGCTCTATATCATTCATCGTCAGGGAAACACAAATCAAAACCACAACGAGATATAACCTTACAGCTATCAGAATGGCTCCAATCAAAAAGATGAGAAAGAACAAGCACTGGTGTGGATGTGGGTAAAAAGGACCCTCATGCACTGTTGGTGGGAATTTACATTGGTACAGCCACTATGGAAAGCAGTAAGGACGTTCCTCAAAAAAACTGAAAAAGAAATACCATATGATCCAATAATTACACTACTGGGTATTTACCCAAACAAAATGAAAACACAAATTTGAAAAGATCTATGCACCATATTTATAGCAGTATTATTCATAATAGCCAAGATATGGAAGCAACCCAAGTGTCCATCAATAGAAGAATGGATAAGAAAAGATTTAGTGTCTTTTACACCGTACACAAAAATAAACTCAAAATGGACTAAAGACCTCAACGTGAGACAGGAATCCATCAGAATCCTAGAGGAGAACATAGGCAGTAGCCTCTTCGATATCAGCCACAGCAGCTTCTCTCAAGATATGTCTCCAAAGGCAAAGGAAACAAAAGCAAAAATGATCTTTTGGGTCTTCGTCAAGATCAAAAGCTTCTGCACAGCAAAGGAAACAGTCAAGAAAACAAAGAGGCAACCCACGGAATGGGAGAAGATATTTGCAAATGACAGTACAGACAAAAGATTGATATCCAGGATCTATAAAGAACTCCTCAAACTCAACACACACAAAACAGATAATCATGTCAAAAAATAGGCAGAAGACATGAACAGACACTTCTCCAATGAAGACATACAAATGACTATCAGACACATGAAAAAATGTTCATCATCACTAGCCATCAGGGAGATTCAAATTAAAACCACATTGAGATACCACCTTACACAAGTTTGAATGGCCAAAATTAGCAAGACTGGAAACATGTGTTGGAGAGGAGTGGAGAAAGGGGAACCCTCTTATACTGTTGGTGGGAATACAAGTTGGTGCAACCACTTTGGAGAACAGTGGGGAGAAATTAAAAATAGAGCTTCCCTATGACCTTGCAATTGCACTACTGGTATTTACCCCAAAGATACAGATGTAGTGAAAAGAAGGGCCATCTGTACCCCAATGTTTATAGCAGCAATGGCCACGGTCACCAAACTGTGGAAAGAACCAAGATGCCCTTCAATGGACGAATGGATAAGGAAGATGTGGTCCATATACACTATGGAGTATTATGCCTCCATCAGAAAGGATGAATACCCAACTTTTGTATCCACATGGACAGGACTGGAAGAGATTATGCTGAGTGAAATAAGTCAAGCAGAGAGAGTCAATTGGTTTCACTTATTTGTGGAGCATAACAAATAACATGGAGGACATAAGGAGATGGAGATGAGAAGGGAGTTGAAGGAAATTGGAAGGGGAGGTGAACCATGAGAGACTACAGACTCTGAAAAACAATCTGAGGGTTTTGAAGGGGTGGGAGGTTGGGGGAGCCAGGTGGTGGGTATTATGGAGGGCACATATGGCATGGAGGACTGGGTGTGGTGTATAAACAATGAATTCTGTTATGCTGAAAAGAAATTAATTTAAAAAAAGAGAAAAGATTTAGTGTTTATGGAGTATTACTCAGCCATAAAAAGAGTGAGATCTTGCCCACTGTGACAATATGGATGGACCTAGAAGGTATAATGCTGCATGAAATAAGTCAGACAGAGAAATACAAATACCATATAATTTCCCTCATATGTGGAATCTGAAAAACAAATAAGCAAACAAACAAAAATCAGAAACAAATCCATAAATACAGAAAACAAACTGATGGTTCCTAAAAGGGAAGAGGGTGGAGGGATGGGCAAAATGGGTGAAGGGGAGTGGGAGGTACAGGTTTCCTGTTATGGTATGAATAAGTCATGGGGATAAAAGGTACAGCATAGGGAATACAGTCAGTGGTGGTGTAATAGCATTGTATGTGAGAGATGGTAGCTGTACTCGTGCTAAGCACAGCATAAAGTATAGACTTGTTGGATAATTATGTTGGATACCTGAAACTAACATAACACTGTGTGTCAACTTACTTCAATTTTAAAAACTCACAGTAGAGTGGAATTTAGAAAAATGTATTGCAATCATGAAATATAAAGAATTTGTTTCATTTTGCTTTTCCCAATGACAATAGGAGATGATAGATGATTTTGATCACTACACCAATACTTACCAAATCTACTCCAAGGACCTCAAGAATTGTGAGGAATTTCTTAGCTCACCAGAAGTCATCAACTGGAAACAGCATTTGCAGATCCAAAGTAAGAGAAATGGGATGTGTGTAGCCTCACTTCTCTGTCCTAAACAATTTCCCTGAGTCATATCTCCTATCCCCCAAGCTCCAGACCCTCAGCCTGCTGCCAAACTTTTAACTCACTCGTAAAGGGAGAAAAAAATACTCTTGCAAAGAATGGGTTTTTATTTTTTATTTTTATTTTGTTTTATTTATTTATTTATTTATTTATTTTTATATTTATTTTAACCATAATATAATTTCTTGATAGCCAAGGATTTATGCCATATTTTGCAGGCATATCCAGGATCCCTCAAGTGATTGGGTACCAAAACATTTCCTTAGGGCTTTCCATTCCTGGATTAAGTGTGACAACTTGTGCCATAAAGCACCTCCCAGACCATGAAGGACAATGGTCATGGTTGTGGACATGCCCCCAGAGTCAGACTCCTTGGAATGGCATCTGCTTGTTACTTGCTATGTAATTCTAGTCACATGACTTAACCTCTCTGACACCATGACTTTCATATACAAAAATGAGGCTAGGAATAGTTTCTAGAACACTGGGGCATTGAGAAGATTAAATGAAATCTTGAATAGGAATTTCTTACTATGATACCTGGATGGATCTGTTAACTTTTGCTGTGTAGCAAACCTCATAATTCTGTGAATCAACTGTTTGGGCTAGGCTCTGCAAGGCTGTCCTGCTGATCTCACTTGGGTTTAGTCAGGCAGTTACAGTCAGTTGGTGGTTGGGCTATGGGCCAACTGATGAGCCTGGCCTCAGTCACATGTCTGAATGATGGTTCTGGCTGCCAGTGTTGGTTGCTATGGCAACGTGACCTCGGCAGGCTAGCACTAGGCCTATTCATATGGTATTGGTTTCAAAGTGACTGAGATCACAAGGAGCGAGCTAGCCTCAGTGTTCAAGCACTTTTAAGTTTTTCCCCACATCAAATTTATTTTTCCCCACTGGCAAAACAGATCATAGGGCCAAGGTCAGATACAGTGCAGGAGAGGACTACTCCAGGGAATGGATAGAAGGAGATGTGGGTGAATGTAGGCCATTATTGCAAAAGTCTTCCACACTGAGAACATAGTAAGTGCACAATGGATATTGGCTACTATTTTTCTAACGCCTTCCTCTCCTTTCATTTCAAAACTACATGATTATGAAGTCCAGAAACTTGGTTCCAGTCTTGCTTTGCCACTAAAGACTTAATGAATTTCTGGGCCCATTTTTACTCATGTAAAATAGGGGAAATTGCACAAATTGTGATGAGACTCCGGTCACACAGCAGCACTGAGTCTAGGTTCTCTGTAAATCCCAGACACTTCCTACTCCCCCGGAGCGCTTCTCCACAGGATGTGCTCAAATCAGTCTCTCCTTATAATCCCATGTAGGTACCCAGCCCAGTCTGAATGAGGTGATACAGAATGTTGCAACCACTAAATCCATCCAAGTCAAGCAGACACGGTGCTTTCTCTATATGATGGCGAATGAGGTGAAGAAACTGGTTCCTTCCCTGCTGGACGTAAAGCAGTTATCCCCCAGTGGCTACAAACCCAAGGCCATGTGAGTTTCATGCGAGTCAGCCTGCACTACTCACAACTCCCACTACTGACCTAGCCTCCTGTTTTCTCTCCCTAGTTCCACTCAGGCCCATCTGCAATCAATATTTGTCAATGCAGCCAGAGTAATCTTTTTAAAAAACTGTGCAATTCAGGGGCACCAAGGTGGCTCAGGTCATGATCCCAGAGTCCTGGGATCAAGACTCGCAGGGGGTTCCCTGCTGGGTGGGAAGCCTTCTTCCCCCTCTCCAGCTTCCCCTGCTTGTGTTCCCTCTCTCTCGCTGTCTCTGTGTGTCAAATTAATTAATTAATTAATTAACATTTTTTAAGAATGTAATTCAGACCATGTTCCTCCTCTGCTTAAAACACTCCATTTCCTTTTTTATCTAGAGTATATCCAACTTCTGCTCAATCCTTCGACCTATCCTGTCCTTCCTGCACACTCACTCCAACAATAGTGGCCTTTTTCTGTCCTTCTCGGGGACTTTGCATCTGCTATTGCCCCTGCCCACTCTGTCTTTCGAGACAATAGAGGTAGAGAACAAACACTGACCTCCATACTCATGGACTTTTCTCCTGGGCCTCTATAGCAACCAAGAGATGTTTAAACTCTCCTCCCTGGACGTTACCCATGCTCCCTTGGTGAATAAATTCTGGCATTTCGGCGGCAATGAGAGGAGCCAGAGGTTCATCGAGCGCTGCATCCGGACCTTCCCCACCTTCTGCCTGCTGGGGCCTGAGGGGACCCCTGTGTCCTGGGACCTGATGGACCAGACAGGGGAGATACGGATGGCGGGGACCGTGCCTGAGTACCGGAAGCAGGGCTTTATCTCTCACATCATCTATTACCAGACCCAGGCTCTACACAAACTCGGCTTCCCCCTGTATTCACACACAGACAAGAATAACAAAATTATGCAGCAGATGTCTTATAATCTGCACTACATCCGCCTGCCCTGTGACTGGAACCAGTGGCACTGCATGCCTCTGTGAGGCAGCCCTGCATGGAAGACCATGTCGGATGGGCCTGGGCCTGGGCCTGGGGGGACAGAGGGAGAGAAGATGCTGTTTCGTCTTCTGCCACTGCTAAAGAAATGGCACTATTTGGGCTCGGGGGAAGCAGCACGATTGGTCAGCAAGGCCACCCTCATCCCTGCACACGCATTGCAGATGGGCTTCTACAGATTTGTCCGTATGAAGCAGGCCCAGGTATTCCTGCAGTGGCCCCCACATAAGTGAGCCCTCCCACACTTCCAGGATCTTGGTGACATTGCTTCATGAGCTGCATGTTGCCCCAGATAGCTTCTCCTGGACTTCTTACAACATGGATTAGTAGAGCCTTGACAAATTTTCCAGGGAGGGATAATGTTTTCTGGGCACTATGAATTATTTCTGTTCCTTCCTGTGGCTGTTTCCTTAGTGATCAGCAAGTGTGTTCTGCTCATTAGGTTTGCAGAGATCATCTTTTCCTCTGATTGCTACTTTGGAAGTACATTAAATATATACAAATACATACAGATGTTAGGTTAAACATAGTACACATGAAATAGCAGGGAGAGTTAATAAGAAAGAGACATATGTTAGCCTGTCCTCTCCCCACTCCTGCACTTTCCTAAACCCATCTGAACCCCCAAACAATAAAGAGATTTTGTGTTTCACTGTGTAAGCTGAAGTGCAATGGTTCGTGATGGGGAGAGCATGGGTGAGTTTATGGAGAGAGGGAAGTGAGAGCAACCAGGGAGTGGAAATTTGTTAAGAAGACACAGAAGATGACAGGGAGGGTATGTTTACGTATTGCCCCACTTACCCTCAGTATGTTATTTTAGGACGCCTGGATTCTCTGAAGTTCCCAGGAGAACCCAGCTGGGAGTGTGGTAGGGTTATTGTTTCTGGTTGGGACAGGCACACTGGGAGGGTTCTTTTGCCCCAGCAAATCACCTAGACTAAAAACCTGTTTCCTTCTGATCCACCTAAGCCTGGCATTAGGCTATGGAACTGGGGATGGAATGTCCCACCCACCCACACACACAGAAATTGAGGTTAATTTCTTGGCCAGTCAGTGTTTCTCGACCTTGGCACAGTGGACATTTTAGGCTGGACAATTCTCTGTTGTGGCATAGGGACTGTCCTATACATTTGTAGAATACTTAGCAGGACCCCTGGCCTCTACCTACTGAGGCCAGTAGCATCCTCCATCCCAGCTCTGACAACTAAAAATGTCTCCAGATATTGACAAGTGTGTGCTGCATGCAAAGTCACCTGTGATGGAGAGCCACTGGTCTAGAGAAGGGATTCTCATCCTTGAGCCTGCATCAGAATCACAGACTGTGATTTAACTGTCAGGCCTGTTAAAACACAGACTGTTGAGCCTAACTCCTACATTTCTGATTCAGTAGATTTTGGGTAGAGTCCCAGGATTTAAATTTCTGACAAGTTTCCACGTGATCCTGATGCTGCTGGTCCACAAACCAGGCTTTGAGACCCACAGGTTTAGAGAAATAATAAAACATATTATGTCCTAAAGCCACAGATGAAAATTCATAATGCATACTACTTAGGTATATTATTTTACTTTTGTTGACATAATGTAGATTTACATTCTAATTGATAATATTAGTTCATTATTAAGGAGGGCACATATTGCAACGAGCACTGGGTGTTATATGCAAATAATGAACCATGGAACATTACATTAAAAATTAATGATGTACTGTATGGGACTAACATAACATAATAAAAATAAATAAATTCCTAAAGCTTCTAAAAACATTGTCATTAGATAGCACAATAAGCAGACACCAAACTACACTTCCCCTACTTCCCCATAAAACCTGCTCATTAGAGAATGATTTTTTTTAAATAAAGGAAAAGAGTACCTTCAGCTATTATATGTTGTTCCATGGAAAAACACAGACCTGGGTATTAAGAGTTCCCCAGCATGACCATTTACCTGGGCTGTTGGAAATCTGACCTGAGGGATCTTCTGTAATCAGGCTTCTGGTATGGAATGAGTCAGTCATGGGAATAAAAGGTACAGCATAGGGAATATGTCAAAGATATTGTCATGGTATTGAATGATGACTGATTGTAGCTACACTTGTGGCAAGCATAGCATAAGGTATACAGATGCTGAATCACTATCTTGTACACCTGAAACTAATGTAACATGGTGCGTCAACTCTGCTCAATTCAAAAAAAAAAAAAAAAAGAAAAGAAAAGAAAAGCAGGTGATTCTGGAATAAGAAATCTAAAAAAGACTGCCCTGGGTCCTCACTGGAAAAGACTCTGGTGAGTTTTCCTGATAACCAATATAGTTGTAAGCTTACACAAAGACTTATCCCTAGATGATAAGAACTGGAAGAATTAACCCAGTAAAAGTTATAAAACACAGTTTTTCCAGGGAACCTCTGAAAGCAGATAGTACATAGAAGATGAATGCCTGAAAACTAGCAAAATAAAAACAAAACCAGAAATTCAGATATAATTCTCTGCTTCCACTAAAGACCACAGAAACAAGATTCTAGTAATAGTCCCATTTTCCTTCACATGTTTATGTCCCTTCTTGTTTTGATTTTTTATTGTATTATCTTTTTTTCCAGTTTAATGTTATACAATTCTGATTTCCTGTAAAATATTCCCCTTAACTGCTAATTAACTTCTTTACGTTTTTTTGTTTTGTTTTGTTCTGTTTTGAGAGACAGAGGATACAGGAGGAGAGGGTCAGAGGGAGAGAGAGAGAGAATCTTTTTTATTTTTTTATTGTGTTATGTTAACCACCATACAGTACATCATTAGTTTTTTTTTTAAAGATTTTACTTATTTATTTGACAGACAGAGATCACAGGTAGGCAAAGAGGCAGGCAGAGAGAGAGGAGGAAGCAAGCTCCCCGCTGAGCAGAGAGCCCGATGCGGGGCTTGATCCCAGGACCCTGGGATCATAACCTGAGCCGAAGGCAGAGGCTTTAACCCACTGAGCCACCCAGGCGCCCCACATCATTTTTGATGTAGTGTTTGATTTGATTGATTGTTTGCATATAACACCCAGTGCTCATTACAACACATGCCTTCCTTAATACCCATCACCAAGCTCACCCATCCTCCTACTCCTCTCCTTCCAAAACCCTCAGTTTGTTTCCTGATTCCATAGTCTCTCCTGGTTCATCTCCCAATCTGATTTCTCCCCCTTCATTTTTCCCTTCTCTTGATGCCCTCCATTCTATTCCTTATGTTCCACAAATAAGTGAAACCATGTGATAATTGACTTTCTCTGTTTGACTCATTTCACTCAGCATAATCTTAAGTAGGCTCCAGCCCACTGCAGAGTCCATTGTAGGGCTCGAGAACAAGACCTGAGCTGAAATCAAGAATCCAACACTTAACCGATTGAGCCACCCAGACACCCGAACTTCTTTAGGTTCTAAGGACAATTCTATCTTAACTCTATAATTTATTTCTTTCAAGCTACTGCTAATGCAGTCAGCTTAAAGAATTTCTACATATGGCAGCTCCTGGGAAAAAAACCCACAAATAATGGACATATATTCAACCAATGATTTTGAATTTAATTGTGAACAAGGATATTCTGGTCAACAACTAGCCTTTAGGAAGATTAGAATGATACTATTGATAAACATTCGTGGAATGTTTCCAGGAAAAAATACTTTTCTAAAGTTTTGTCAACAGGAATTAGCCAATTTGGTAAAAATTATCAAATATTATCACTCAATCTTACCACAAGAATCACTCCAACACTTGGTCATACTAGTTTTTTTGTGAGCTTTCAGAGGTATTTCCTTGGTAGTAATACTGCAAATCCGATCCCAAAACCTCAAACATTTGCTTTAAAAAAAAAAAAAAAAGATTTGTTTATTTGAGAGAGCAAGTGAGTAGGGGGTAATGGCAGAGGGAGAGAATCTGCAAGCAGACTTCCCGCTGAGTACAGAGTCCCACATGGGACTTGATCCCATAACCCATGAGATCACAACCTGAGCTGAAACTAAGAGTAGGATGCTTAACTGACTGAGTCACCCAGGCGCCCACCAAAGAGGCTCAAACATTTGAAACCTTGAGGTATCCTAACAAAGTGATGCAAGGTTCAAAATCCTTGGACATAGAAAGAAGTAGAGATGGTACCATACGGCTACATTAATCTTACCAATAATTATACTCTTTTCATACAATATATAGAAAAAGGAAATGTCCTTGTGCTGTAAAGATGGACATATAAATATTCCTGAGGATCAGAAACTATTTGCAAAACCCACAGCACTAGCAAATTTAAACATACCTCATGAAAGTCTCTTACCTTCTTATCCTCTGGGGAATCACATTCTTTTATGCTAAGCCAGGACTGTAGGAATCTTAGGCCACACCAGTGTATCTCTCTCCAACACCCTCATTAGACTATGCGTCCTTTCAAAGAGTCTGAAAATGTCAAGTACACCTGGAATTATACCTGCTAGCTGATGAGAACTGGAACTGGTGGTCATCTATTACTGTGCTTCCAACTATCTATCATAACAAATAACACATGTCAAGCTGTATAGCAACATCACACTAGTTTATGTACTTTAGCCCACAGAGTTAGGTGTAATAAAATAGCCTTGGATTTTCTTTGGCCAACTGGTGGAAATGTGTGCCATTGAAAACACACTGGATTAACATCAAAGATGAGTTAGAACAATCTAGCCTAAGATAAATAAAATCCTACCTGACATGAAACTGTTTCTTCCTCTCCTAAGTTAGTTTCCCTTGGAGGCAGTGAGGACTTAAATGAGAGGGACACCAGTAAAGAGAACTGAAGAAAGTCCTGAGCTTGCACATTAGCATAGAACCTGCTACTCTCCTGTGTTCCTGGCATCTTCTATAAGGTCATTACCTCAGGATTTTCACGGTGCTCCCCCCCCAACTTCCATCTATCACAGTATGTCTAAAAATCTAGAGTAATTATCCTTTCTTTCTTTCCCTCTCCAAAGGCAGTTATTTTAGAAATGAGAAGATTTATCTCATCTACCTTCTATGGCTCAGGTAAAGGTATATGGATCTAGTTCCTATTGATTCATAATCTCCCATTCCTGGCTGTTTCTTGGTCTTCCTTCCAAACAAATCAACCTATCAACATCCTCCTGCGGGAGTCACAGATGCTGCAGATGCTAGAAAAATCCTTGAGGAAGAAGCTTCCTGAGTCCTTAAGTTGAAAATGGGTCATTCTTAAGGAAACAAGCAGTAAAACTGTACCCAGTCCCTCTAAGCCAGGGTATCAGTGGAGGTCTGGTGGGAACTGGAACTTCCATTACCATAATAACAGGTAGACTCTATCTGATCTCACTGAAGGCTGAATGGGAAACCTGGGCTTCTATCTCCAGCTTACAGCAAGGCGTATCCCTCCCCTTCCTACTTCTTACTCTGTCAGAACAGTGTCAGAGAAAGCCAACCAAAATGGAAAATTTAAATAATATCCAATATGTCCAGGATTCCATTTAAAAATGACTTATCATTAAAAACCAGGAAAAAAATGCAACTTGACTGAAAAATGAAAAATCAACAGATACTAACAGTAAAATACACAGATTTTAGAATTAACTGACAAGGATTTTAAAGCATCCCTCATAAAATGTTTCAATGGAAAATTACAAAAGCACTTGCAACAAATAAAAAACTGGGGAGTAGAGAGAAGAGAGTTTCAGAGACCTACTGGACTATATTAAAAGGTCTAGCACTTGTATTATCATAGCCCAAAACATAGAGGACACAGAGTGGAACTGAAAAAGTATTTGAAAAAGTAATGGCTGAAAATTCCCCAAATTTACCAAAATGCATGACCTTACAGATTCAAGAAGCTTAGTGTAATCCCAACATGATAAGCCCAAAGAAATCCATGCCAACACATATAATCAAACTTCTGAAAACTAAAGACAAAAGAAAAAATCCTGAAAGCAGCAAGAGGGAAACGATACCTTATTTACTGGGGGAAAAACCAATTTGAATGGCAGCAGATGTGTCATCAGAAAACATGAAGGCTAAAAGAATATGTTGTAGGTATTTCAAGGGCTTTTAAAAAAAATGTCAACCCAGAATTCTATACCCAGCAAAAATATCCATCAAGAATAAAGAGGAAATCAAGACACTCTCTGATAACAGAAAACTAAGAGAATTTGTTTCCAGCAGACCTATCCTAAAAGAATAGTTTAAAGAAATTCTCTAAACAGAAAGGAAACAACAAAAGAAGACATTTTGGAACATAAGAAGAATAGAATGGAAATTATAAATGAGGATAAATACAAAAGGCTTTTCTTCTTGAGTTTTCTATATTATATTTAACTCTTGACATAAAAATTGTAACACTGACCAATTTGATTACCAATTATGTAGAAGAAATACTTAATCTTATATAATATACAGAATCTTACTATAATTGAAGGAGGGTAAAGGAACATGGATGTTGAGAGAGGTGAGAGTGGGTTTGACTATAAAGGGGTAGCACTAGGGGTGGTGGTATCCTGTATCTTGATTGTGGTGGTGTTTATATGAATCTGCTGGATAAAATGCCATATGTACACATTGTGACAATGTCAATTTCGCTAGTTCTGACATTGTACTACAGTGACTTAAGATTTACTACTGGGGAATACTGGGTGAGACTGGATAGGACCTCTTTGTATTATCTTTGCTACTTCATGTGAATGAATAAAAGTTTAAAAAAATGAATGTTGGTTCATCCATATTATAGAATGCTATGCAGTCATTAAAAATCATTTTTTTAAAAGAAATATGGCTAAAAATGTATTTATTCGATGAGAGGGCAACATATCAAAATCAAATATATCTGAAAATTTTCATTTTTGTAAAATGTATTGTATTTGTACATGAATAGAAGGAAATCTATTAAATTTAGATCTTATTAAGTTTTACAATGGGAGAGTTCATGATTTCTATTCACAAATTATAAGGCCTGACAATTTTACCATACGAATATTTTTTAAAAGATATATTTATTGGGACCCCTGGGTGGCTCAGTCAGTTAAGCTTCTGACTCTTGATCAGCTCAGGTCACAATCTCAGGGTTGTGAGACTGAGCCCCATGTCAGGCTCTGCACTCAATGTGGAATATGCTTGTTCCTCTGCCTGTTCCTCCCCCTGCTTGCACTCTCTCTCTCTCTCTAAAATTAAAAAAAAAATCTTTAAAAGATAGATCTATTGAGGCAAAAATTAAAACCTAAAAACTATTTGGCATAAATACTCATTAGGTACCTTCTAATCATAAAACTTCACTATTTCCTGGAAGTAATCCTTGTCCTTATCAAACACAGCTCTTTCACATCCCTTTCTAACAAGCTGACTCTCTCCCTTTCTTGGAATGTTGCAGGTTTATGGGACCATCTCTCACACAACCGGGGAAATCCATTCAAGCTAAAGGCCCTACCGGACAAAATACCTGATTTTAACACCCTCAGGAGCAGTTCAGGTGCCAGATGTGAAATGAATATGCTTCTGTGTTCATATTTTCTATGTGCCTACCATGTCCCTAACAATGTGATAGACTCTAAGGATATAGAAATGAATCACAGTGACAGTGAACAAGTCCTTGTCCCCAAAAAATCCACAGCTTAGAAGAGAACATAGGTAAGTCCACAGACTAATTACAACATGGCATGAAATGTGCAGAAACCAAAGAATGAATGAGATAAACAGCACAGGTAGAAACTTAATTAAAATTATATGCAGTACAATTCCATACTCATTCATTGTTTTGATTTCAAAACAGGCCCCCAACACCATCCTGTTAATGCTAAAGACCAGACACATTTTGTCATTTCTTGCATCTGTTTTGTGGGAATAGAGTCAACCAATGGAAGGATGTGCTAACTTAAGATTATGTTGATTGCTTAGGTAAGAGGCTGATCTTTTTTTAAATACGTTAGAGGAAAATTAATATACTAGGCTATAATTAATGTAGCAGGCTATACTTCCAAATTGTAATAAAGCAATAATAATTTTTAACTCCTAACCTAAGGGAAAAATCTATTTCCTACCTTTAAAAATGTCAACTTTTATATATATATATGTATGTAAATATATAGATATACATATATATTTAAATGTATATAAATATATATATTTATATTTACATAGATACACACAACCACATCTTCTTTATCCACTCAAGTTGATAGACATTTGGGCTGTTCCCATAATTTGGCTATTGTAGATAATACTGTTATAAACATCAGGGTACATGTATCCCTTTAAATTAGTATTTTTGTAAACCATACCAACTCATTCATACTAACTCACAACTTCTCATTGTGATACTGCCTTCCAATTGAGATGCTGCATGTTACTGAAACCTACTGTCATTAACAAGGTCAATAAAACGAGGCAGAAAAAAATTGTATGTGGTGGAGGTTTCAGGGAGATATTCAGAGATGCTCCTAGTGGAAATTTTACCAAAGCTCGATGCTGAAATAAGATTTTTTTTTTACATGGTGGCAAGGTAGGATGAAATTCAAAGCAGAGAAAATAGCAACTGCAAAGCATAAGGCCTGAAAAAACAGAGTAAATTAAGGAAAATTAAGGAGTAAAATGACAAGGTTGCATTTTTAATTTCTCTCATCAAAGAAAGATGTCATTTTCAGTGTATAGATCTTTCATCACCTTGGTTAAATTTATTCCTAAGTATTTATTTTTTATGCTACTATGAATGGAATTTATTTTATATTTTTTTAGTTAGTTCATTGTTAATGTATAGATATACCATTGATTTCTGTATGTTGGTTTTGTGTCCTGCCACTTTACTGTATTCATTCATTAGTTCTACCAGGTTTTGGTCATTTTTAGTATTTTTCATATAAAGATCATTTTATCTGCAAACAACAACAATTTTACATCTCCTATTTCTTCTTCTTGTCTGACTCCTCTAGTTAGGACTTCTAATACCAGATTGAGTAAAAGTGGTGAAGTGGGCATCCTTGTCTCCTTCCTGACCTTAGAGGCAAAGCTTTGAAGCTTTCATCATTGACTATATTAATTGTGGATTTATCATATATGGCCATTATTATAATGAGGTATGCTCCTACCATACCCAATTTGTTGAGAGTTTTAGTAATGAAAGAAGTTTTACTTTGCCGAATGCTTTTTCTGCATCTATTGAGATAATCATACAATTTTTACCTTTCCTTTTTTAACGTAGCATATCACATTTATTTGCATATATTGAACCACCCTTGCATTGCAGGAGTAAATCTCATTTGATCATGGTGTACATTCCTTTTAATGGGTTCTTGAATTTGGTTTGCTAATATTTTGTTGAAAAATGGTAGGAAGACATGAATAATATTTGAATAAATATTACATGAATATTTTCCAAAGAAGACATCCAGATAGCCAACAGACACATCAAAAGATGCTCAATATCTTGAAGGGGCGGGGGGTGGGAGGTTGGGGGAGCCAGGTGGTGGGTATTATGGAGGGCACGAATTGCATGGAGCACTGGGTGTGGTGCAAAAACAATGAATTCTGTTATGCTGAAAAGAAATTTAAAAAAAAAGATGCTCAATATCACTGATTATCAGTGATATCAGGGAAATATAAATCAAAAGTACAATGAGATATTACCTCACAACTGTCAGAATGGCTCAAATCAACAACACAAGAAACAATCGGTGTTGGAGAGGGTGTGGAGAAAGGGAAACTCTATTATACTGTTGGTGGGAAAGCAAACTGGTGCAGCTATTCTGGAAAACAGTATGAAGGTTCCTCAGAAAGTTAAAAATAGAACTACCCTATGATTTAGCAATTGCAGTACAAGGTGTTTACCCAAAGAAAACAAAAATACTAATTCAAAGGGATACATGTACCCCAGTGTTTATAACAGCAATATCTACAATAGCCAAATTATAGAAACAACCCAAGTGTCCACCAACTAATGAATGGATAAAAAAGTGGTATACGTATGCTATGGAATATTACTCAGTTATTAAAAAAAGAATGAAACCTTGTCATTTGCAATATTGTGGATGGAGCTAGAGAATATGATGATAACTGAAATAAGTCAGTCAGAGAAAGACAAATACCATATGATTTCACTCATATGTGAAACTTAAGAAACAAATGAGTATTGTTCTATCTTCTTGATGAATTAACCCTTTTATCATTATATAAAACCCTCTTTGTCTCTTGTAACCATTTTGGGCTAAAGCCTATTTTGTCTAAATACAGCTACCCCTGCTCTCTTCTGATTTCCATTTGCATATCTTTTTCATTCCTTCACTTTGAGTAGAAGTGTTTCCTTAAGGATGAAGTGAATCTCTTGTAGGTAACATTTAGTTGGTCTTGGTTTTTTAATCTATCCAGCCACTCTATGTCTTTTGATTGGAGAATCAATCCGTTTACATTCGGAAGAATTAACAACAGGTAAGAACTTACTAATGCGATCTCATCGTGTTCTGCTTTTTGTAATTCCCTTGTTCCCTTTTTCCTCTCTTGTTGCCTTCCTCTGTAAAACTGATTGCTTTCTGTAGTGGTAAGCTTTGATTCCCTTCTCTTACCTATTCTAAATCTACTGTAGGTTTTTGCTTTTCGTTGTCATGGGGCTTACATAAAATATAGATATAATGATCTGTTTTACTCTGATAACAATTTAACTTTGATCACCTACTAAAACTACCCTTTTAGTTCCTTTTCTTTTTTGTTTTCATTGTCACAACTTACATTTTTATATCAGATATCCATTAACAAATTTGTACTTACACTTATTTGTAATATTTTTGTCCTTTAACCTTTATATTTAAAGTGCTTAATCACTACCATATTACAGTATTAGTGTTCTGAATCTGACTACTTATATGATTACATTTACCAATGTGTTGTATTTTTTCATGTTACTAATTAGCATTGTTTCATCTCAGTTTAAAGATCTTTCACCATTTTTAAAAAGATTTTATTTTTTATTTTTGTTTTATTTTTTTAAATTTATTTATTTGTCAGAGAGAGAGAGAGCACACAGGCAGGCAGAGTGGCAGGCAGAGGGAGAGGGAGAAGCAGGCTCCCTGCCGAGCAAGGAACCCAATGTGGGACTCAATCCCAGGACACTGTGATCATGACCTGAGCCAAAGGCAGCTGCTTAACCAACTGAGCCACCCAGATGTCCCAAAAGAATTTAAGTCATCTCTACACCCAGTGTGGGGTTCAAACTCATAACCCTGAGATCAAGAGTTCCATGCTCTACCGACTGAACCATCCATGTGCCCTGCCTTTCAGCATTTATTTTTAAGGCAGGTCTAGGGGGGTAATGAACTCCATCAGTTTTTGTTTGTTGGGAAAGTCTTTATCCTGCATCATTTCCAAAACACTTTTCTGGGTAAAGTATTTTTGGTTGGCAGTTTCTTTCAGCATTTTGAATATATCATTACATTCTTCTAGTCTGCAAGTTTTCTGCTGAGAAATCTGCTGATATCCTTATGGAGGCTCCCTTATAGATTACAAACTGGTTTTCTCCTGTTTCTTTTATAAGATTCTCTCTTTGCCTTTTGACAGTTTTATTATAATGTTTCTTAGAGTGGTGCTCTTTAAGTTCATTTTGTTATGTGACTTATGAGCTTCATAAACTTGGGTATCCAAATTTCTCCTCAGATTTGGGGAATTCTTGCCATTATTTCTTTAAATAGCTTTTTGTGCTTTTCCCTCTCTTCTACTCTAGAACTCCCCCAATTCACAAATTGGTTCTTTTAGTAGTATCCCATAGATCATGTAGGCTTTCTTCACTCTTTTTCATTCTTTTTATTTGTGTTGATCAGTTTCAACTTATCTGACTTTGAGCTCACTTATTCTTTCTTCTGCCTGATTTAGTCTGCTGTTGAAGTACCCTCCCTATCAAATCCTTCAATGCAGCGATTGTACTCTTCACCTCCAAAATTTCCATTTGGTTCTTTTTTATGTTTTCTATTGTTGTTGACCTTCTTATTTTGTTCTTGTACTCTCCTGATATTGTTAAATTGTTTATCTGTGTTCTGTTTTGGTTCATTGAGCATCTTTTGATAAATTATTTTGAATTCTTTGTTAGGAAATCCCTGGATCTCCATTTCTTTGAAGCCAGTTACTAGAGGTTTACTGATGTTCTGAAAGAACATCAGAATGTTTCCCTGATTTTTCATGATCCCTGTAGCCTTATGTAAGTGCTTTCACATACGAAGAAGCAGTCACCTCCTCCATGATTTTGGTAGGAAAGACTTTAATCTGTGAGTGGGGCATGCTGAGTATGCTGGGACCCTAGGTCTAGTGGTTAAGGGCACCATGCAGGGCAGCATGTGGTGGTATCAGGTCCATGGAGAGGACTGTCTCTTTGACTCAGGCCAATGGGGTCCTCAGAGGTGGCTTCAGGCTCAGGTTCAGGCCCACAGGGGCTGGAGCCAATGCTGGGAGTACACATATCTGTGGGGCCCAACTGCAGGTGTCTCTGTTGTGGCAGGGGACAGTTACAAATACATAATATAGTGGTGGGGAAGACAGGCAGTTAGGGCCAGGGACAAATGCAGGTCACTAGCAGCAGTGGGGGCCCTGGCTGTTGGCAGGTACTACCATGGCTGCTGAGTCTTGCCACAAGTGCACAGCAATGGAGGTTGGTGATGAGAGTCAGATTGGGGGCATGCAGGTGCATAGCTGGAGAAGCCAGTTGCAGATGATTGCAGTAGTGCAGGCCAGTGACAGGAAACAGTCTGATCTAGGCACACAAGCAGTTGTAGGGAACCTGCTATTGGTCTCTCAAGGCTGCACGTCTCTGTCTCAGCATTCAAATGGCAGCAGAAGGCAGTGACAATTGGGCAAGTGCTGGGTGATGGGTGTCAGCTGCAGTGGTCTAGGCTGATGTGTTACAGTAATGTAGCCACAGAGCCCTGGGATGACGAATGGTGAAGTTCCCTGGCTCCAGCAGTGGCCAGTAGAGGAGGGAGTTAGGAGGGATTGAGGTGGCTGGCATCAGAGAATATGAATACTTATGGAGCAAAAGATGGTGAAATCTGCAGAAGGTCCACAGTGGCTGTGCTGGTCATTGGTTTCTTTAGTGGAAAAAGCTGCTGGTTTGTCTGCAGAGCAGATCATGTTGAACCATGGATCACTCCCACTACATGGCTGATACTAGTAGTTTCTGCATTTCTTTCTTGTTCCTATCTATCTCTAAACATCTTGGTTTTTGCCAGTCGAGGTGAGATGAAACAGAAGTGGGATTTTCACATAGTGCCTCCAAAGTCTGGGGAAGCTGGTTATTCACCCTGATATTTCTTTCCTGGTTGGGGGGTAGAGAAAGCTAGGGAGTTTCCTCTTGGCATTGAGCAATGCCAGCCTGGGGCAATGGATAATGCAGGCAAAAAGAATCTGTCTTCTTCCTCTTTTTGTACAGCTGGTCTTGTGTTTTTATTCCACCATGCTGCTGAAGGTCCTCAAGTGGACTTCAAACTCTCCCAGAGTTATTTTTGTTCATGGGTAGATGTCTAATTGTTGATCTTTGTGGTGAGACAGAGGCTGGGGTCTCCTACACTGCCACTTTGGTGACATCACGTTTAAAAATAAAGTTTGATCAGTAGTATCCTTGCTGAATAGGAAATGTATTTTTGTTTAATAATTTCTAGGTATCATAGGGGAAAATAGCTTTCTGATTTTATACTGCTTGAAGTAATATCTTCCTCTTTTCTTCAATAATCCCATATCAGTTTTGAAAATTTTGCCAAATATATTTGAATGAGTATGTTAGTTTCATGAAATTACAGTACATTTAACAATGGTATGATTTCTTTTTAAAGAAGAAAGCATATTTAGTTCATCATCCTTTTCCAGTTTACATCATTTAGAGATAGACATTGTAATCCTATTATCTGTATCAATTTTAATAAAGACATGTCTTTAAGCCTACATATTTTTAAAATCTTTGCCCTAAAGCAAGATGTGTTCTTTTGGTCAAAGATTGTGCTTGTCAATTATCATTTTCCATAAGCTGGCTGGATTGGGTTGGTCACAACCTCAAGTCTGGCTGCTGACGCTAGCTGTATTTGGACTGGTTTTTTGTTAACTGCTGATGGAAGCAGATTGAGCAATGTAGAAGTCACAGTGTTCTCAAGAGTAGAAAGAAAAGGCAGTGCATAGTCACTTCTCAAGATTCTCAGTAAGTTTTAGGGAGATAAAGAAATATGGTCATTTTTGTTTGTTTGAAATTTTAAAGCAATAGCTGAGTTAGGAATAGTTTTGTTCAAACATTTTTTGTTATTAATTAAATAAGGGAGTCCTTGACCCTACAATGTAAATAATTCCTAAATAAACTCAATAGGCCAACACAAAATACTAATAGTTTAGTATTTAAAAATATCACAGTATAATGAAATCCTGAAAACTAGTACAGCAATCACTAAGTACAAACATTTTGGTTGATTTTACTTTTCCCAACCTAAACAGGAGATGACAGATAACCTTGATCACTACACCAGTACTTACCAAAGACACTCCAAGAAATACGAGGAATTCCTAGGCTCTCCAGAAATCATCAACTGAACACATTTGTCAATTCAAAGTACAGAGACTGGATGTGTGCTGGCTGCTGATATGTTCTGTGTCTACAACTACAGGGTCATGTTTCATTTTCAACAGCAGCCCTACATCCCATCTATCTCTACTTCAAGTCTATGTTCAATCTTTATCTCAGCTGCCACCACCTCCACTGAACCAAAACTTGAAGAATGCATTGTCGGGTTTTTATAGGAAATCACGAGCAATATAATTTTTTAATAGCTGAAGACTTGTAACTTATTCTCAAGGAACTAACAGCATGAGTAGGAGAGAAGAGCTTCCCTCTGTCTCATTTCTGTTTTTTCATTCTGTCACATTTATAAAGGAGGAATTCAGTGGTTAAGAATATGCTCTTTGGAGTCAAACTACCTAAGATTGTGACTTTGCTGGGACTGTTACTAGCTGTGTGATCTAGGGTAAGAAATAATCACTCTATAGATAAGGCTTTTTTTTTTTTTTATGAGGATTATGGTAATACCCCCAATATAGAACTATTTAAAGGTTAAATGAGATCTTGAATGAGAAGTGCTTAGCATTGTGCCTTTTTACCAGTTAGGTTTTCAAACCATGCCCACATAGAGCCTTAAAACAACATTAATTTTTAGTTCTCAATTTTGTGGGTCAGCAGATTGTACTGGACCCAACTGGGTATTTCTTCTGCTTGTCTCTTCTAGATTCACCCATGTGGCTGCAGCTACCCTGGGGCATCTCTGAGCCGGGAAGACCAGGTTAGTCCTAATTCCATGTCTGGCTGGTGATGCTGGCTTTGTCTGGTCTGGCTGCTGATTGGGCTGAAGGAAGTGTATTGGGCCGCATATAGAAGTCACAGAGCTTCAAGCGCAGAAAGTGAAGGCAAGCCTTCGTGCAACCATTTTTCAAGCTTCTCACTGAGAAATGTTTTTATTGTTCCACTGGCCAAAGCAAGTTTTGTGGTCAAGCCCAGACTCAGTCCAACAGGGAAAATCAGGACAGTGAGGAAGGAACAAACGGAGTCCACTGTAGACTTTGAAGTCCAAACTTCAATAAAGTTTGATTATTATGTTTACGCCTCATGCCCTGTCACAGCCACAGCTGTACTGTGATACATTCATGAATTGTAGTGTTATCCCAATTTTAAATTTTAAAAATGTGGGAGTGATTTAGCATTGCCCTACAGAGGCCACGTCATGACCAAACACATGGTTTGATGTTAAACCCACAAGCATTCCAGCTCCTGGGCAGCTTTTCTCTGACACTGAAATAAACAGTTCATCTCCTATGATTTCTCATTTTCCCTGTGTAGGTTCACAGTCCAGCCTGAATGAGGTGATAGAAAATGTTGCAGCTGTTAAACTAGGCAAGCTCAAGCAAACACAATGTGTTCTCTGTATGGTCTCTGAGAGAGCAAAGAAGCTGGTTCCTTCCCTGATGGATGCAAAGAACTTAACACCAGTGGTGGCAAACCCAAGCGCATGGGAGTTTGGCAGCAGCTGCTCTCCACTATCCTATCTCTCACTACGGATGGAGCTTGCATATTAGGTTTCAAAGACTGCCACCAAAAAAATCAATACAAACTAGAGTGGCTTAAAACAACAGAGATTTATTCTTTCACAATTCTGGAGGCCAGAAGGCTGAAGCCAAAGGATCAGCCACCCCATGTTCCCTTCAAACCTCTAGGAGATAATCTGTCCTTTTGAGTGGACATAGCTTTCAATCCACTTATACCTCCCAAAATCCTCTTCTGGCTTTTGCTCTGACCTCCCTACAATCCATTTTCTGCAAAGGAGCCAGAGTAATCTTCTTTTTAAAAATGTCAATTAAGGGCGCCTGCGTGGCTCAGTTGGTTGAGTGACTGCCTTCGGCTCAGGTCATGATCCCAGACTTCCAGGATCTCGTCCCGCATCGGAGTCCGCTTCTACCTCTGACCTTCTCCTCTCTCATGCTCTCTCTTACTCATTCTCTCTCAAGTAAATAAATAAAATCTTTTTTTAAAAATGTCAATTAAGCCATGTACCTCCCCTGCTTAAAAGACTCTAGTACTTACCCCTCACCTTACAATCATGCTAAACTCCTTAACAGCCCTGTAAGAGCCAGCATCCACCTGCCTCTTCAGACCTCACCTCCTATCTTGCTTACTGCCCCCAACACCACCAGCCTCCCTCCTGCTACCTGATCATCACAAGCTCAGGCCCTTGGAATCAGCTCTCCCCTCTGGCTAGGGGTACATTTTCCCCTGACCCCACCTCATCTTTGCACGCACGACTTCTTTTGTTGTTCAGGACTGCTCAAATCCCACCTCACCAGAGAGTCCTGGCTAAACCCCCCCACCTAACGTCACCTCCCAGTTATGTTCCACACAGGGCAGTTTTACTTTCCTCATATGACTTATAATTATTTGAAATTAGCTACTGTAGTTAACTTACTTACACCCCCTAATCCCAAACAGTATTACAAACCCCACAAGAGCAGACACCTTCTCTGTCTTATTCACTGATAGATCCTCAACAGCTGGAATAGTGCCAGGTACACAGCAAGCGGTTACCAAATACAAGTTTAATAATTCACATCACAGAACAAAAGATTTCTAATAAAGAGAATTTAAACAAATTATATATTTCCCCCACTGATGTCCAGTCTACTGCCGAACAGAATTAAGAACTGATGTGGAGATTTGATCTGGAGACGCCCACTCCCATGGCTCTCTATGTGTGAGTACGCATGGAAGAGCGTTACCCACGCTGTAGCTCACTACAACCTAGAAAGCACCTCTACCTCTAGAGTCTCCCTGGATCCATTTGTCTACACTGAAAGACAGACAGGACAGGAGACATAATAACCATTTTCCTGATGGGAGACAGGTCCAGTTGATGGAACAGCTTATCCAGCTCACGCGGGTGGTTAAGGGCATAACTGGGGCTTAGGTCTACATCTCCTGCTTCCACACTGTGGGCTCTTTCCAGGAACTTCCTGAAGCCCTTCTTCACCCCTGCAGCAGACTTCAGACTTCAGTGTCCTGTAAGGGGGGCACTGCCCGCACTGCCCCTCACTGCCTCTCCCTGGACTTCAGCTCTCCACAGTGGCCAAGGAGCCTCTGACACCAACAGACAAAGCTCTGGTTGGACGGCTTGCTAGTATGTGCATTGGGGCACTTCTCTAATTGTTTATAAAACGTTTTTCCTTCTGTGTGAAATGAATGCCTATCCCATCTAGCTTGAGGCTTACTGCAGCTAATTTCTGTGGGATGCTTACTAACCTGCCATTACTGGTTCTAAGCACCCACATCGGTTGGCTTTCAGCTTCCCAGTGATTCTGTAAAGGAGGTATGACTGTCTATAAGATGAGGAAGCAGAGGAGAGAGATGGAGTCATCTGCCCAAAACCACACAAGCAGTCAGATTATGAACCCAGCCACTCTGGCTGCAGAGCACAGACCCTGAGTACATGTTCCTATTTGCCTCTTAGGACAATCTGGGGGGAAACAAATATAACATTTCACAGTATGTGTGATATTGTGGGCTGTTCTTTCCCCTTGTTCCCAATAAAACCAAGAAATGTTTCAACTCTCCTCCCTGGATATACCCACACTTCCTTGGTGAATAAATCCTGGCATTTTGGTGGCAATGAGAGGAGCCAGAGATCCATTGAGTGTTGATTCTGGGCTGTCCCCCACCTTCTGCCTGCTGGGGCAGGAGGGGACCCCTGTATCCTGGACGCTGATGGACCAGACAGGTAAACTGCAGATGGCAGATAGTGGGCCTGAGTACCGGGTCCAGAGCCTTGTGTCCTAGGTCCTCCTTGCCAATTTCCAGGCTCTGGGACTGGAAGGAGCCAGCCACATCATGCGAAGCCTGAGCTGCACCCTGCAGAATGTCCCCGTGCCCTGAGACCAGAAACAGTGGTACTGGGTGTCTCTCTGATGTAGCCCTAAAGTACTGGGTGAACTGCTGGGGGACAGACGGCTGGGTGGAGAAAAAGAATCAACTGTAATCGGTGGTAACAGAGTGGACTGCCAGCTCTGGAGAAGCAATGCAGTGAGCAGGACAGCCTGGGTCTCCCACACTTCCCACGCTCAACTACATCACAAGATCCTCTCAGTGTCCTCTGTACAAAGCAGGCCAGACACTCTTTGTCCCATCTTATAATCAGTGCCAGGCTGTCCAGGAACTCCTAGCTCATGGACCTTCGCCAATTGGCCAGGAAGTTGTAATATTTTGTGGGTTCTATGATTTTCCCCTTTGGCTTTCTATGGCTTTTTTTTTCTTTCTTTGATTATTGACTGGATAGTGGCCTGTCTTCTGAGTAGGACTTTGCAAGAGAATGCTTTCCAGGTCATCTCTCAAGCCTTGTATTATAATCATGTGAAATACATTAAACACACACACATACACACACACACACACACACACACACAATACATATATGCTGCAGTGAGAGAATTAAAAGAAAAAGACAAGACTGACTACTATTAATATCTTCCTTTGCAACTCCTATCCCATGAAAGAGATAAAGGCTGAGAGCTTCCTTCAACGCCCTCCCCCAGGCCCCATATAATAGAGATTACTTGCTTGGTTGCAGCTGCTTAATCTATGGGGTCCATGAAGGTCGAGGAATGTAGGAGAGAAAGAGGTAGGTGTCTATGATCAGGGACAGGGTTGTGGAGACTGTATAGGGTGGAGCCTGGGGTCTCACCTGGCAGCAGCACTCCGCTCCAAGATATTTGAACCCTCTGCAATGCCAATGAGGGTCCTGAGGGAGTCTCACAAGTGGAGAGGCCGGCCACCAGAGAAGTCACCTGAATCTCCGTAGGAAGACTACCCCCAAAGTGCTGAAGAAGCAGCATCTACTTGAAGGAGAAAAGAAAGAATGCTTCCAGTTTGAAGCTTAGGACCACCACAGCCTAATTCCTTAACCCAAAGTAAGAGCTGTATTTCTTATACTTGAGAACCAGCTAAAAACCACCACCACCTCCAGAAGTGCCCAGAAGTCAGCAAAAGCAGAAGGGCTTGTGATACTGAAGTAGGGAAAGAAGATTGCCATGGTGGGTTATTAGAGTTGCTGACTCTAACAGGAATCAGGAGGAGACAGGAGAGGGAAAAGGTTTGTGTTTGTCACCATGATGGGATCCTGCTAATCTGACATATGACAGTTAAATCAGCAATATCATAACTTCAAGAGGGGAATGCTCACTAAAGCCACATCGCAAGACTAGAGTTATAAACATTATCCAGTTCTCCTATCATATAATTCTTCAGCTACATCCAGGCTAATCAATTGACTGGGCTTTAAATTATTTAGATATATAAACATATTTCTCAATTTAAATGTAGAGCCCCTTGAATTTAATTTTTCTTTCTCTTTTCTTCTCTTTTTTTTTCTTTCCCTCTCCCTCTCCCTACCCCTTCCCCTTCCTTTCCTAGAGCCTAGCTGTGTGGAGCTGGGTGGATAAGCTGGCCAGTCTCATTTCAGTTACTTGGATGTGAGCCTGAAGACACAGATGGCCCAGTTTTGGGGGATCTGGGTCGGCGGTTCTCATGGATCAGTCTCTGGTTCCAATTCTGCTACAAGCTCCCCAGCAGGGGTACTGGCAGCCACCTGCAAGAACCCAAAGCCATCCACCCGCAGCTACAGCGCCCATGTTGATGGCAGGGTTGGTGGGGCTGACGGCCAGGTCCAAGCCATGAACACAGATCTCACTACATGAGTTTTGACCCACACCCCCTCTGTCCAGCAGCTCCTGACAGCAGTCTTCATGTGGACATAAATGTTACTGGGTCTCCAGGGCGGGCAGTGGGGGAGCTGCTCCCAAAGGGTGTGCTCCACCGGGTCCAGCTCAGCCTCCACAGCCCTGCCGGGCTCTTGGTTGTCTCTGTGCTGCCTGCCTCCCCCTTGTCCATGTGCCCTCGCCCTCCATGCACACAGGGCCTGCTCCCCTGCCAGTACACTCAGCATAGCCCCCAACCCCCAAGAAGGTAAGAGAAGGAAAGCATGTGACGGGAACTCCAGGTACCAGGTGCCCTGCTGGCACCAGGTCCTGAACCCACTTCTGAACGAGCATCAAAATGCATGGGTTCTAAGAAATGCAAATAAAACACACCTCTGTAGCTAATGAAATGTTTCATTCTTTCATAATCTTAGGATCATAGAACTACTAAGGATATTTAAAATGAACAGAATTTTGGATATTTCACATGGTTTTATCACTATCATCCCATTGCCACCCGTCCTTGAGTCAGAAAACACCTACCTAAGTGGACACCTTCAGCCAAGGAATCAAAATTCCCTTCAAAGGAACCACCTGGCCACCCCTAAAATAAAATTCTCTCCAAATGATGACTTGAGCCCTACTACTCAGTGGGAGAATCAGTAGAACCTGTAGGATCTTATTTGGAATGGACATTCTCTGTTGTAATTTCGTTCCTGTTTATTTTTAAATTCTCTCTTTGTTTCACTAGAAAGGAACAATGATGCTCAGTTTTATTTTCTGTCTCTTTATTCAATTTAAATTCAATTAGCCAACATATAGTACATCATTAGTTTTTGATGTAGTGTTCAGTGATTCATTAGATGATCACTTTTAAACATTAAAAGTGTGCAGGTTGCTTTGTTCCAATAAAAGTAAATTTGTACCAAAAAAAAAAAAAAAAGTGTTACCACTAGAATCACTGCCAACACGCCCAAGTCCCCCACCACGAGGCTGCTTACCCAGAGTCAAGGTCAGTGCATGTGACTAGTAGAATCCAAGTCTTGTGTCTGTGTCCTGGCTCTAAAGGAGGCTAGAAGACCGTGTAGTCAACACTTCGAACTACTTCAATATTGGGAGAATGGCTTTGCCTTGGAGGATGGACGATGGGAACATGCTCCAAATACTAAAGGAAAAAAAAGGCTTTTACATTTGAGTATCTGAGATAGAATGACAAAGGCAAGAGGCAGTAAACCCTCCCCCAACACATACCATCCATCCAGAATGGATTATTCTCAAACAAATTCCAGATATCATATCACTGCACCTGCAAATACTTCACTATGTGTCTGTAAAAGATGACTTTTGAAAATATATCCAATGCCATCAACATGGATAGAAAAGTTAATCTCTTACTGTTAGAGAACATCCTGTCAGTGTTCAATTTACCTATAAGCTTCTCTTTATGGTTCATTTGAATCAAAATTCAAAGACTTTTTACTCCTTTTTTAAAAAAAATTATTATATTCAGTTAGCCAACATATAGTAGATCTTTAGTTTCTGATGTAGGGTTCAATGATTCATTAGTCACATATAACACCCAGTGCTTATCATAACACACAGCCTCCTTAATGCCCATCATGCAGCTACCCCATTCCCCCACCCACTTCCCTTTCCACAACCCTGTTTGTTTCCCAGAGTCCATAGTCTCTCATGGTTTGTCTCCCTCTCTGATTTCCCCTCCTTCAGTTTTTCCTCCCTTCCCCTAGTCCTCTGTATTATTCCTTATGTTCCACATGTAAGTGAAACCATATGATAATTGTCTTTCTCTGATTTAGTTATTTCACTTAGCATAATCTCCTCCATAATCCCCATAATCCAATTCCATTCATGTTGATGCCAATGGTGGGTATTCATCCTTTCTGATGGCTGAGTAATATTCCATTGTATATATGGACCACATCTTCTCCATCCTCTCATCTGTTGAAGGACATCTCAGCTCTTTCTACAGTTTGGCTATTGTGGCCATTGCTGCTATGAACATTAGAGTGCACGTGCCCCTTCTTTTCACTACATCTGTATCTTTGGGGTAAATACCAGTAGCGCAATTATTGGGTCATAGGGTAGCTCTATTTTTAACTTCTTGAAGAACCTCCATACTGTTTTCCAGAGTGTCTGGACCAGCTTGCATTCCCATCAACAGTGTAAGAGGGTTCCCCTTTCTCCACATCCTTGCTAACATTTGGTATTCCTTGCCTTGTTAATTTTGCCATTCTAACTGGTGTAAGGTGGTATCTCAATGTGGTTTTGATTTTATTTCCCTGATGGATAATGATCATGAACATTTTTCATGTGTCTGTTAGTCGCTTGTATGTCTTCTTTGGAGAAGTGTCTGTTCATGTCTTCTGCCCATTTACTGACTGGATTATTTGGTTTTGGGATGTTGAGTTTGAGAAGTTCTTTACAGATCTGGGCTACAGGCCCTTTGCCTGTATTGTCATTTGCAAATGTCTTCTCCCATTCTGCAGGCTGTCTCTTAGTTTTGTTGACTGTTTCCTTTGTTGTGCAGAAACTTTTTACCTTGATGAAGTCCAAAAAATTCATTTTTGCTTTTGTTTCCCTTGCCTTTGGAGATGTGTCTTAATAGAAGCTTCTGGTTACTGCTTATGTTCTCCTCTAGGATTTTGATGGATTACTGTCTCGCCTTGAGGTCTTTCATCCATTTTGAGTTTAATCTTTTCTCGCTCCTTTTTAAATCTCCATTCAAATTATGTGTTGACAAAAACTGTTTGTCCAATAGACTTTCCCACATTCTGGATTTGTTTAACCTGTTCTTCTAAAGCCTGTATGTTAAGTTGTTTTTCAACAAACCATAGTCTCTGCACTCTCTGCGAACTTGCAATTAGATTGAGAATCTTACTCAGGATCAGGTTTAATTCTATAGCAAGAGCACTGCATAACTGGGGCTGTGACCTTCCTACTCCATCACATTGGGGGCACATAAAGTGTGACCGTCTCTCTTTGATGGTTAGTATTGATCAGTGGGTCCTAACTTTTCGTTAGGCTTTTCCAACCATTATAAAGTTCCCCATCAGCTATTCACTTATTAGTTTTAGGAGTCACCAATGACATTCACCTGAGTGCATTCACTTACAATTACAAAATGGTGATTTTTTTAAATTAATAGACTTTTTAAAAAAGATTTTATGTATTTATTTAGACAGAGGTGGTGGGTGGTAAAGGGAGAGGGAGAGAGAGAGAGTCTCCAGCAGACTCTATGCTGAGCATGGAGTCCTACTGTGGGGTTCCATTCCATGACCCTGAGATCATGACCTGAGTCAAACCAGAGTCAGATGCTTAACCGACTGAGCCACTCAGGTGCCCCAATAGGCTTTATTTCTCAGAGTTTCTTGAGCAGTCTTAAGAATTTCCAGGTAATGCTGGTGATGCTGTTTGGGGGACCAACCTTTGAGAATCACTGCTCCAAATCAAAGTCTAGGTGCAGGTTCCACAGCACCATCTAGCCTTCAGGCAACCGGACCATCGATGCTGTTTCCTTCAAAACCATGCTCCAAATTAGTGTCATCCAGCAGACATATAACACAAGCCGAAATTGGTGATATTCTGATTCTCTCCTTCCTTCTGCATTCACCAGCTATAATTCTCATCTAAAGAGCTATCCCATAAGACTTGTTTGGTGAGACAGCACAGTCAGAATCAATTCTTAACTCTTCATTTACCAGTTTTTAGAACAATGAGTTGGTTAGTGAAGATCTTTATATTTTTGGCATCATTATGAACCCTTGGGTTTTATCCGATTTGAAAAGTTCCTATCCAGTGAATACTTGGTCAGCACAAATCCCTTAATGTTAGCTTCTGAATGCTTTAACATGATTCTACTGTTCTTTTCCTTTCCTTCAGGTTCAAAAAATATTCCAGGCTTACCTTGTTCGTTTCCTTTCTCATACCTGGAATCAACCATTTCTGCAAGGGCAATGGTTTCTTTCATTGGGAAATTATCTTAAGAGATCAGAACCAGGGTTGGTCATTGTTTTTGGGCTTTCTCCAGCTGGACATGAAAAATATGTGGGATCTGAGAAATACATATTTGCACTTTCTTTTTCCTAAGGGAAAGATTCCTCATGAGTTCATGCTGGGATTTCCAATGCGAGTTTCAGATTATATTACTTTAATTTTATGTCTTTGTTTTTCTTTATTTGTAATTGTTCCCTCCTATAGTGAAAATCCTGGTTACTAATGACATTAGTATAATTATTTAGATTATTTTTTTAAAAGATTTTATTTATTTATTTGACAGATAGAGACCACAAGTAGGGCAGAGAAGCAGGCAGAGAGAGAGGAGGAGGCAGGCTCCCTGATGAGCAGAGAGCCCAATGTGGGGCTCAATCCCAGGACCCTGAGATCATGACCTGAGCTGAAGGCAGAGGCTTAACCCACTGAGCCACCCAGGCGCCCCAATTATTTAGATTATTAACATAACTGTTTATTTTAATTATCTAATCATGTATATGTGTGTATACCTATATAGCAATTTTAGAAAAATGTTAATATTATCAACTAGTAATAATGATTTTACTCTAAGTTTTATAATTTGTCATTTCTATTCTATTTATTTTTAACCTTGAGGTATAGGACAGTAAGGCCATATAATAAACTGCTGTGCTTTAAAGTCAGTTGCAATGATTTATCTCTGTATGGTTCAGCTGCCAACTTCAAACACCAAATTTGGTCTTGCTCCACTCCCTCCATCTGGATGACTCCCCACTTCTCCTCTTAGTCCGACGGGTTCACAGTGACTTGGTTCAGAAATGCTGAGAATGTCCTCTGCAAGTGCTCAGGCAGCCTCCTTGTACAGTTGCTAGGACCTGCTCAGAGACTCTGTGGGGATGAGCAGTAGTTGTTTTGGGCTCCATTTCTGCTGCCTCCACTCAAACCACAGTAGTGGCCACATAATCAGAACACAAGACAAAGACCCTGGCAAGCAACAGGGTAGGTCAAGGAACTTGGCCGAGCCCCACTGCAGGAGGGAAGATCCAGTGGCCTCAGCAAGAAATCTTTTTCTGAGGGATTTCTCAGAAAACTTCTTACAGACCTCAAGTCTAATATCTAGTTTCATTTTCTTTTTTTAAACCATTTTTGGATGATGTTAATTCACCATCGCTTTACTCTGTTACCTTTTATTGTGTATCTTTCACTTTTATCTTAAACACACCTGAGCAGGAAGGTTTCACTCAGCAGACCTCCACTGCTAGCATCCTGCACATTCCCAAACCGACAGCTCTTGGCATAGCACCTCTGAGCCCCTGGGTTGTCCAGCCCAGTCTCTGTATAAATCTGAGAACTTGATCTATGCCAGATAATTTATGCTAACAATGTGATTTATGTTAACCCTTCTTTTCTTCACCTGGGGTATTAAGCTGCACAGTTTGATCTCTGGGGCTGGACTCTGTGCCTTATATGACTGAATCCTAATAAAACATCTGGACACTAAGGCTCAGGTGAGTTTCCCAGGTTGGCTACAATTTGTATGTGCTGTCACACATCACGGGAGAACCAGGGCACTGCCTGTACAATCCCCTGGGGAGGGGACAACTAGAAGTTCCTACCTGCCTCACCTGGACTCAGCCCTATGAGGCTTTTTTCCTTTGCTGACTTTAATCTGTATCCTTTTACTGTAATAAATTATAAGCATGAATAAAACAGGTTTTCTGAGTTCTGTGAGTCCTTCTAACTAATCACTGAATTGAAGAATGGTCTTGCGGACCCCTGTCACAATACTTCTTTTAATTTTGCTCAGCTTTGGGAGACCTGGGTGGCTCAGTTGGTTAAGCATCTGCCTTCGGCTTGGGTCATGATCCCAGGGTCCTGGGATCAAGTCCCATATCAGGGTCCCAGCTCACTGGGGAGCCTGCTTCTCCCTCTGCCTGCTGCTCTCCCTACTTGTGCTCACTTGCTCTCTCTCTCTGACAAATAAATAAAATCTTTAAAATTTTTTTTTTTTTTTTGCTCAGCTTTGTGATATAATAACAGATAAATACATTTGTTCTGTGTCCCCAGTTTCCTGGCACTGAGCACCCTTGGAATTTCTCAAGCAATGGGTAACAGAAAAATCTACTGTTCTTCACAGCAATCTCCTTTCAAACACACCTGAGTCTAAGCTAATAAGGTGACTCTATGTGGGTCCCTGGATGCCTTCAGGAAGGGGAAGGAGCTGGTTGTCAGAGGAACCAACCATGTGATTAGCAGGTCAGAGCTTTCAGCCTCACTCTACTACCTCTAGGGAGGGGAAAGGAACTGGAGGTTGAGCTTAACTACCAATGGTCAATGACTTAATCAATCATGCCCATGTAATGGAACCTCCATAAAAACCCCTAAATGATAGGACTTGGAGAATTTCCTCTTTGATGAACATATCCACATGCCCAAAGGGTGGCACTCCCCCATGCCCCAGGGACAGAGCTTGTGCACTCAGGATGCTTCTGGATCACTCCCTATGTGCGTCTGCATCTGGCTGTTCATTTGTATCCTTTATAAGAAATCAGTAAACATAAATACAGTGTCTTCCTGAGCTCTGTGAGTCCTCCTGGCAAATCATCGAGGCCGAAGAGGGGGTCACAGGATCCTCTGATCTACAGCCAGTCTGTCAGAAGTACAGGTGTCTTGGACTTAACGACCGACACGTGACCATCCTATGAAATGGAGCCCCTGACCTGTGGGTCTGTGCTCACAGCCAGTAGTGTCAGAACTGAACTGAACTGCTGGACATCCAATTGGCATCAGAGGGTTGGAGCAGTGACTTTGTTAAAGACACCACGTAGATGGTGTTGGAGGAAAAGGAAAACACTCTCATTTGATGTCAGAGGCAATGTGAATAAAAACAGCTACAGCTTCTTATCCAGTTCTGAGTGCAGGCCTTAAGTCCGATGTCCTGGGCTGCAATCCCATCTTTGCCACTCACTAGCTTAGTTGACCCTGAAGCAGTTGTTTTATCAGTCAGACCTCTAGGTCCTTACCCTTTCAGTGGGTGTTACTGCTTGTATTCTCACAGAAGTCTTGTGAGCAGGCTGTGAGACCTGTGAAGTGCTCAGATGGTACCTCATGTGTAACTACGGGAGCGTTTTTGGCTAATTGTAGTTAGTCATGAATAAATATTATTTTCATGATTTCCCTTTTTTCAATCTTATTTTTGATGAATTTCATTTCAATTTACTAAATTATTTTCTGTTACATATATGTTTATATACAAATATTTTGATTAAATTTATTAAATTTTTGCCCTCACGGGGTACCTGGGAGGTACATCTGACTCTTGCTTTCTGCTCAGGTCATGCTCTCAGGGTGGTGAGACTAAGCTCCTCACCTAGCTCCGTATCCAGCATGGAGTCTGCTTGGGATTCTCTCTCTCCCTCTGCCCCTCCTACTCATGCTCTCATTCTCGCTCTCTGAAACAAACAAACAAACATAAATCTTTTTTTTTTTTAAGATTTTATTTATTTGAGAGAGAAGAGACTGAGAAAGAGAGAGAACTTGAGCTGGGGGGAGAGGCAGAGAAAGAGAGAGAGTCCCAAGCAGACTCCCCACTGTGGGACTCTATCCCAGGACCCTGGGATCCTGACCTGAGCCAAAGGCAGACGTTTAAACAACGGAGCCACCCGGGTGCCCAATACACAAACCTTTTTTGAAAAAATTTGCTCTCATGAAGAATTTTTTCTCCTCCTATTTTTGGATGCTTACAACTTTTGTTTTAATATCATCTTTTTAATTTATTTTTCTCTATTTTACAACAATTTCTAGTTTTAAGCCTGCCCTAACTTGGCTTAACTATTCTCTTGTGTACTCTTGGTTGTTGGTTCTTTTTTAGCCCTGTCTGCGGTTGGTTTCTAAAACGGCTCGCAGAATATGAGAATAAGGAAGTGTAAACAGTAGAGTTCACATTAGAAAAAATGGTTTCAAACAAGGGAGATAGAGAGAGGGAGGGACGGAGGCTCCTCTTTGAACCCCCACTGTATCTGAAAACAGACGTCTTACACCAAAGTTTCCGGCCTACTTCAAAAATGTGTTCTCCAAGAACCTGCGTCCCAGAAACTCAGGGGCCTGAGCACACGCTACGCCACTCCCTGCCCATAGCTCATCTGATTAGTTGGGAAGGAGATGTTTACAGTCCTTTTGCTAACAACCCATGCTGCCTAGTGCTTGTCCAGTGGCTGGATTTCAGGCTAAGACTGACAGACTACAGTGCCCAGAAGAGGTGACTCAGGGTGGAGCGACAGGCTCCCAGCCTGCCCGAGATAGGGAACCACATGAAATTAGCCTTCTAGAGACAGCCCTGGAGCATGTCAGTCTCCGAGCATGTAACTGGGGCCAGGTGTGTGACTCTTCTTTCATTTATCCCATCCCACTTCCAACATCCCGGCTCCCTTTACCATGATAGGGTCAAAGGTGGGCGCTCTAGAGTGTGGCAGTACTGAGCTACTGAGGAGTACCCTCACTCCTCCTGCCTCTGTGGGGTGTCTCTGAAGGGTGGGAAGGTTTAAGTGCACCACCCTGTGTGCAGGTTTTCAAGCCTGCACCTCCTCTACCCAGCAATTTAGGCCTGAGAGAGAAAGACAAGTCATATGGTAAACAAGCCAAATCCCTATGTTAAGCTTATATGCTATGGCTCCCCTCCAGGCTTCCCATCCTACTCTTCCAAGGGGACACACCAGAAGCTGAACTCCCAAGGCCGTTTGCTAGCCTTGCCCAAGTGGAAAGGGTCTCCAGTAGTGAACATGCTGTGAACATGCAGCCTGTGTGTGAATTCTTTCCCACATTTACTCACAGGCATGGGATGTTCCCCATGTCTGACTCTCCCTATTATCCAGCCTCTGCAAGTTTATGGTACAATCTTTCCTGTAAACGGAGGGACTCCTCTGAGCTTCAGGTGCTGGTGGACAGGTGGGCTAAGTTTAACACAGTCACTCTCTGCCCACAAGGGCAGGTGGGGGGGGTGCTCTTTTATTGGAACCTGAGCTCATTTCTCCATATTTACACCAGAACTAAAAAGAATGAGTCTTGTGTTTGCACAGATTCCCCCAGTGTTGCAAACTTCACTCAATTTCTGTTACCTTTTCCAACCCATCTGGGAGATGACACAGGCTCTTGATCACTACTACATTTAACAAGTCTATTGTAAACATCCATGGGATTGGGGCGCCTGGGTGACTCAGTCCGTCGAGGGTCTGACTCTCCATTTCAGCTCAGGTGATCTCGGGGTTGTGGGATGGAGCCCCGTGTCAGTCTCTGCGCAGAGCAAGTCTGTTTGAAATTCTCCCTTTGCACCAACTGCCGCTCCCTCTCTGTCTCTCAAATAAATAAATCTTTAAAATCCAAAGGATTTTAAAGTGATGCTGGCCAGGCATCACTAGCTAGAAGCAATATTTGCAGATTCAAGGTGAGGGCATGTTTGGGGCCCTTTGTGGGAACAAGATGGGTCCAGTGGGAGCACAGACCTTGGCAACTAAGGTGGAAGGGTAAAATTCTGTAATTAGGCTAGCGTATAAATAACTTTTCTGCTAAACCCTGTTCTACCCATTCTTTGTCTAAGTAAGTCCTATTTGTTCTTCAGGGTCTAGCTTAAAGCCCACTGGCTAAGAGACATCTCTTCCCATCCCCTAGAAGAGTGTACACTTGGCCACACCCCAAATGGGCAGCAGCTGCAGGCCTCAGAGATGACTCCCTCTGGCAAGGGAGCTGTGAGCTATGCCCTACCACTGATGACACTCCAAATGCACCAAATGGGAATCTGTCTTTCTCTTTGAATCATTCCTTTCAAACGGATCCCAAACCCCAAGTTAAAGAGGAGTATGCACAAATGTTCACCCTTGTGCACACAGTCAAGATGCCCTACCCAGGGATAGCCCACTGAGTGGAGGTATTGGTGCCTGCTCCTTTCCCCTCCTCCAGTCAACCCACACAGGGAGCTCCAGGCTTCCCCCTCCCCTGGATAAGCCCGCACACGAACTCCAGGCTGTCCATCGAACACACGGACATGGCTGGCACAGGCAGGACTTGAAGGCGGACACTGATGCCCCCACTTGCAGATACATGACGTACCAGCAGAGTTCAAATCAAGGAAGATGAGATTTGTGACATCTGCATATTGTGCAAAAGGCAAAAATAATCATTTCAAAAAGGAAGGAAAGCCCAACACACGCCAGGCTGCGGATGAATTCTAAAGATATTATCCTAAGTGACACGAGCCCGTCAGAAAAAGACAAGCACTGGATGATTCCACGTGTCCGAGACACCTAGAGCCGTCAAATTCCCAGAAACAGAAAGAAGAAGGGTAGTTTGCCAGGAGCTATGCGGAGGGGAGAATGGGGATTGGTGGCCTAAGGGGTGCGAGGTTTCCTATGTAAAATAAAATTCTGGAGGTTGTTTGCACAACAGTGGGAACAGACTTAACACTGATGAACTATAGAATCAGAAATAGTTACAATGGTAAGCTTTATGTTATGTGAGATTTTTGTTTGTTTGTTTTTGTTTTGTTTAGCACAATTGGAATTTGAAAAATTTTAAAACGTCCCTCCGTGGCACAAATCACCTGCGGTGATGTCGCTGTCTGCACTGCCCTCTGCTGGTCAGTGAAGCTGATGCAGGGAGGAGCACTTTTGGTTTCTAGGATAGAATCAAATTCCCCATTCCATGAGCCTTTTATTTTATGGTCACTCATGGCTTTTAAAACAGGCAGAAAGTATGCTCGTGGGGGTAAAAACAGTCAAAATCCTGATCCATAAACCAAGGAGATCGAAAGCCACCCCATCCTTCACGTTTTCCCTTCATACTTGCCCCTGTGACCATACCTCCATATCCCCTCAACAGTTATCCCAGCCTCTACAAGACAAACCATATGACTTTAAAGAATGAAACTTATTTAGAGGTTTATTCCAGAATCCCCAACAGCTTGAACTCAAGGTAAGAAAGGCCTTAAGACCCTCATCTGGAATTTAGGCTCCCTGGACGGGCGCTGACTTGAACTATATATAGCCCACCAGACTAAAAGTCTCCCAGACCCCTCAGTCTTAGTAATCTTGGTTCAATTCCTCTTCGTTTCTCTCCTTCCCCTTCACCTTCCAGACGATCTACAGAAAGGAAGTTCAAGGAGATTAAGTCCAAGGTTACAGAGCCACTGAGGGCAAAGCTGTACCCCAAAACCAGTTCAGCCAAATTCTTCCTATTTATTTCATTTTTCATTGTTGTCTCTTCCCTTCTCTCAAGCAGCATGATTTCCATGTCCTTATTTGTTTTAATTTTGTTTCAATTCAATTAATATATGGTGTATTATATTAGTTTCAGTAGAGTTCAGTGATACATAAGGTGCATATGACACCCAGTGCTCATCACATCACGTGCCCTTAGTGTCTGTCACCCATTTACCCCCTTCCCCACCCCACGCCCCTCCAGTAAGCATCAGTTTGTTTTCTATAGTTAAGAGTCTCTTACGGTTTGTCTCCCTCTCTGATTTAGCCTTATTTTATTTTTCCCTCTCTCCCCTGGGATCCTCTGTTTTGTTTCTTAAATTCCACATATAAGAGAAATCATATAACAGTCTTTCTCTGACTGACTCACTTTACTTAGCACACTACTCTCTGGTTCCAGTCCCGTCTCTGCAAATGGTAAGATTTTAATTTTTTGATGGCTGAATAATATTCCATTGTATATGTAGACTGCATCTTCTTATTTATTCATCTGTTGATGGACATCTGGGGCTCTTTCCATGTTTTGGTCATTGTGGACATTGCTATTGTGGAGTGCAGGTGCCTCTCTGTATCATATGTTTGTATCTTTTGAGTAAATACCTAGTAGTACAATTGCTGGGTCGTAGGATAGCTCTATTTGTAACTTCTTGAGGAAACTCCATACTGTTTTTCAAAGTGGCTGCATCAGCTTACATTCCCACCAGTGGAGGAAGAAGGTTCCCCTTTCTCCACATCCTCACCACTTTTTTTTTTTCCCTGACTTGTTAATTTTAGCCCTTCTAACTGGTCTGAAGTGGGATCTCATCGTGGTTTTGATTTGTATTTCCCTGATGCCAAGTGATGTGGAGCATTTTTTCAAGTGTCTGTTGGCTATTTGGATGTCTTTTTTGGAGAAATTTCTGTTCATGTCCTCTGCCCATTTCTTAACTGGATTTTTAGTATTTTGGGTGTTGAGTTTGATAAGTTCTTTACAGATTTTAGATACTAGCCTGTTATCAGATATGTCATTTGTGAATATCTTCTCTTGTTCTATAGTTTGGCTTTTGGTTTTTGTCAACTGTTTCCTTTGCTGTGCAAAAGCTTTTGATCTTGAAGTCCCAATAGTTCATTATTGCTTTTGTTTCCCTTGCCTCTGTCCTTATTTTTAAAAACAAATATATACAGATATTGCTATAGTTGATAACATTGTGATTCTGTCTAAAGCATTTTCTTTCTTCCTCTGTGGGTTTCTTTTTTTTTTTTTTTAAAGATTGCATTTATTTATTTGACAGAGAGAGACCACAAGTAGGTAGAGAGGCAGGCAGAGAGAGAGAGAGAGTTCCAGGAAGCAGGCTCCCTGCTGAGCAGAGAGCCTGACACGGGGCTCGATCCCAGGATCCTGAGATCACAACCTGAGCCGAAGGCAGAGGCTTAACCCACTGAGCCACCCAGGCGCCCCTTCCTCTGTGGTTTTATTTAAGACCATTTTGCATCTTCCTTCTTCTTCCCTTCCTCTCTCCCTCCCTCCCTTCCTGTATTCCCCTCCCAACTATGCATTGAGAGACAGGTAAGGTATGAAATGAGACCCCCCCACACAGGGCCAATATTTAGCTAGTAACCTCAAGAAGGCCATTTCCAGCCAGTATGGATTCTGACTGGCTGGGACAGCAACATGTGTGGCATTAAACATCTGGACTACTTTCTCTGCTGATCTGCAAGGGTAATCGTCTGTGTGTCCCCTGGAAAGCTCAACTGGAGTAAGGATGCCTAGAGGCTGGAAGGATGGGGTGTGGACGGAGCCTGGGACATGGAGTCAGGAGGCAAGGACTCAGATCCAGCCTAGCTACAATCTATTTTGTATGACCTTGTGCACATCACTTTCTCTGGGAATCAATTTCTCTGTGGTAAAATGAAAGTGTGTATGGCCTCGTACCATGTTTGTAAAAGAAAACAGTGTGTGTACAAGTGCGTACATGTTTTCACATGTGTGGAAAAGAGATATACCCACCTGTTCACGTGGTCATCTCTGGGGAGTGGGATGGGCTGAAGGAGGTCTTTTTCGCTTTATCTAACCTCTTTACTCTTTTAGTTTTCCATAACAAGCATTTATTGTAATTTTTTTCAATAGCGAAGTTAATAGCAAAGAAAGTCCTATTTGCCCCTATTTTGCAGGAAGTCACACTTCTTATCCGAGGTCACAGAGCCTTGGCATCTAACTCAAGGCTGCCCTGCCCGTATGTTCCTTACTCTGCCTCTGAACAATTAGGGGATGTGAGTGCAGGGCACCATTTGAACCCCTAGTCCCCAGGCCTCAGCAAATGCTGCCCAGGGCTGGTAAAAAAAAAAAAATATCTTCAGAATTTTCCTTGCCCTCCTGCTTGCATCTGATCCACATCAGCAAACGCTTAGCCCACCACTTAGCCAAAACACATTTATTTTCTCTTGTTTCCACAGCTATAAAATGCCCCAAACTGCCCCAGATCCTGGGAAAGAGTTATCACCAAACAAGATGAATTTCTAGACTCCTTTGGATTTCCAGTGACGTGAGGTGTTTGCTCTGAAGTCACAAGTCCAAGGGACTGAGCAGGGTGTGGCAAAGCAGCATGATTACTTGTCCTTGTCATAGGAAGATACACCAGCAGGGGAAAAAGCCTTTACTGTCTCCCCAGAGAACAGTCTTCTCTCTAGCAAATAATCTACCCCAAAGTACCTTATGATAAATCAATTACACTTCTTAATAAAGGGAATGCAAAAATAGAGACTGGAAGGAACCACATGTAGCTTTGGAGTCAGACCAACCTGGGTGTAAATCCAAACCTTGAACAAGTCACTTAACCCGATTTACTAAATGGACAACTTATTTTGTGCCAGACACTCTGCTGGGCATTTTACACTAACAGCTCAAGCCTGAAGAAGTTTGCATTGTTCTCAATGTACAACAGATGAGAGAAGTGGGACTCTGGGAAGAAAGCCACAATGTGGGAGGCCTCAGCTGATGAAATTGCTAAGGCCCGGATTCCAGCTCATAGCAGGACATCAAGGCCAACACCCATTCCTCTGGATGGTGCCCCCTCTCCCACACATGCTGGGGAGAAGACTTGCTCCAAGCACGCTGCAGAAACCAGATCTACCCAGGAGTGATCCCACTGGGTTAAGAGATCCCAAATCCAGACCCTGACACTGCTTAGGAAGGACAGGCACAGATCCCTGGATGGAAACTGTGCTTTGGCATTCGATGAATGCCAAATTCATTCATCTGAATGATTCAAATGCTCGCTCTACCGAGCACCTAACTGTGACGCTGGTACTTCACCTGACTTCCCTGGGCCTCAGATTCCTAAAATGTAAAAGGCAACTGGTGAGAGGTTAAAATAGAATTATACAGCACCTAGCCCAGAATCACACTGAGAGGAGCTGCTGATCTCAGGAACAGGGCACCCCTGCAGAGCTCCAAGCTGGGAAAGGAGGATGACAGTTCTTGGACCCTGGACTGTTGATGGGTAGCTAAGCCTCCTTCAGAAGCTCAGACTGCCCACACGCCTGGGATCTGGAGCAGGGACACCGGCCATCACCTTAGAGCTACTTGGAGCCTGCCCCAGCCAGAAGGGGGCTCCTTTCTGCAATGTCTGCAGAAGGCCCACAAGGAAACAGGCCTGCAGTAAATGTGACCTCCCAGCCACAGTGCCTCACTCACAAGCTGCCTGGTCAAGGGGGGAAAGACCCAGTTTTCCAGGCTGAGCCCCTGGGTCACTTCCTCATTCAGTACAACAGCATTAGCAGGGCCCTACCCGCGTCCTGGGGCCAGGAACCAGGGAGACTAACACACTAGGTGCTCAGTAGATGAGATGGGATTTTCTTCACAGAGCTCAACTGAGAGGGCCCTCCGAAGGCCTGCTCTTCACCAGCCTAGTCCTGTCCCTAGCCCAGCGCAATCACTCCCCTTGGTGCTTCTGATCACAGCCATGATTGTTGTTCTATCCCCTGAAGACTTCATGCGGGACAGCCTGGGAGGGGACTACTTGTTGGCGAGGACCTAAGTCTTGCCAAGTCACTGCCCTGTGATTGGACAGATTTCCGCTCTCCAGCCATGGAGTCGCTGGGCGGCAGCAGGCAGCCAAGGTGACGCTCGCCTCCAGCCTCTGTCCATGCCCCGTGCCCCTGCTGGCCCTGCCCCGGGCCGGGCTCACTGGGCCTGAGGGAGCAGGCCCTGGCCGTGGGGGTACCAGGGCGGGGTGGGGCGCTCTGTAGGGGTGAGGGGGCAGTGCTATAACCTGCGCAGCGTGGAGCTGGGGCTGCAGCGCGACTGCTCGCTGTGCCCCACCACCGAAGCAGCGACAACGGCACCCCAGACCACGTGAACGTGGCGGGAGGGCGTAGGGAGACCCGCGCCGAGCTCACCGCCCACTGGCTCGGCTGCACCCACACCGAGGCTGCCTTCATCCACATTCCGCTCTCCCTCCTCCCGGGGCTCCGCGTTGCGCTCTCCGGCCGCTGCCGGGACGTCGAGATATACCGCCTGGAGTCCCAGCCGGTCCGCCACTGCACCGCTCGAGGAAGGCCCCGAGCCCGGCACCGCAGACCTGCCGAACGCCTTCCGGCGGCATCTACGGACCCCGCGAGCGCAGGAGACCCGGTGGGGGTGGGGGGCCGCGGGGCCGAGGTTCCGCGCGCGCGTACTCACCCGCGAGGACCAGGCGAGGCGAGCGCGGCTTCCGGCGGGCTCGCGGGAACAGCGACGTCACGTGCGCCGCCTCCGCCGCGTTTCCCACGCGGGCCGGGCGGGCGTCACCCCTCAGGAGGGCGCCGCGCCCGCCGTCCAGCCCCAGGCCACCGGAAACGGGGCTCGCGCCGGCGGCCGCGGCGCGGACCAGCGTGTGGGAAGCGTCTTCCCGGAGGTCGAGGCCGCGGGCTGGCAGGACGCATCCCGAGCCGGCTCTTGCCCGGCCAGTTCCCCGGCGAGCTAAACACCCGCCCGCCCCGCCCCGGGGGCCGGCTCTTCTAACCCGGCGGCCAGGCCGCGAGCAGCATGGTGCGGGGTGCGCCTCGGAGGCCTCTCTGCCCGCCACCTTTTCGGGGACCCCCACCGTCCGCAGCCCTAGCCGGCTCACCTGGGCGGAGGCCTGCCCCTGAGGCTTCACCCTCCCGCGCTCCTCAAGGTGTGCGTCAGCCGTGACTCAGAGCTGCGTGCAGCCCAGGCCGTCCCCGTTGGGGGTGTCTTCAGCTACAGGTGGAACACCCTTTGGTGGGCCTTGTGAAGGACCAGAGAGCCCCGGCCCCTGTCAGGACAGCCCCACGGACCACCCCATGAAGTGTCCCTCAGGGACAACTAACACCTGGGCGGCCTCAGCGATGGCTGCCAAATCCTCTCCTGCCTCAGGGCTGGGCCACTCTTGGACCAGCAGCAGACAGCTGAGCGGATGTCCCCATTTCTTCCACCCCCCACCAACCCCTTACTTAACGGCAACAGCACCCACAGGCTCCCTGTCCTGGTTGAGTCCCGTGCTCAGCAATCAGGGTGAGGCCAGCATCCATGACCCATCCCTCCCTGCCAGGCTGCCTCCGGCCCAAGAACATGGACCATTGCTGGCACCTGGGTGGGCACCACTATGGCTGCGGTGCCTCTTGCTCCGGGCAGAAGCTCTGGCTGCAGTTGCTACAAGAAATGGGGGGCTACAAGGGACTCTAGGGAGGCATCCTGACAGAGGAACAGAGGGCCTGCGGGGCCACCCAAGACTGTGGAGCCCAACTCCGTCTGAATGCACAGATAATGACAGGAATCCTGTCCAAACTTCAAAACAAAACAAAAAACAGGTCTGCTGCATCCTTCCTAATTAAGGCTTTATTTAGCGCACTGTCTTCTATAACCTAGATAAAAAGTCAGATACCCAAATACAGAATTGGCTGCACTTTGGGAAGGCACCATTGCAGAACCAGACTGTTTTCTGGGACCCTCCTCCAGATCACCTAACACTCAAGTCCTGTCAGTCCCTTGCCCTGACACCCTCTGGCTGAGAAGCCCCACCCTCTCCACTGCCAGGTGACAGGTTGCTCTCACTCCCTATTTGCAAGGAGCCAATAAGTCCAACTCTGCCCCAATACAGGTGTATTCCTGATGGTCATTGGTAGGAAGGAATCAAAAGGGCCACTGTTTGGGAGGGATGTTCCATGAAGCTTAGCTTTGGAAAACTTACATGTGTCCCCAGAATCTCCCTCACTCCCAACCACCCCTATCAGAGAACCTTCCCTGTGGAGGTGCTGTTGAGCGTGGATATGCCAGAGTGAATTCCCATTCCCTAATCCAAGACATCAGTCTCTTGGGAGTGAGTTTTCAGTGTTCTTGAAACACAGGCTACGTCACAGTTTAACCCGAGTGGGTCTCCGGCTGTCACAGGAGCAAACTGAGGGTGTCCCATTAAGCCATAAACCTTAGAACCACAGGGCATGCAGAACCTAGTTCAGATGGCGCCTCGGGGTGTGAATTTTTAGAGCCAATTCTGAAGGCACATGGAGAGACTCCAGGGGCTGGTAGTCAGGAAGCATGACCTCAGAGGGTTGACAAGACCCCAATTCCCCAACTTGGGTTTCACTTCTTAGTATTTCGAGTGCTCAAGCTCCAAATGGGAAGATATCTGGATACTGATGATGTAGTATTGGTGCCAGCTCCAAATCCTGAGAGGAAGAGGCAGCTGAAATCCAAGTGACACTGGGTTATCTGAGATCAGCTCTCGTGCTGGTCTGATGTATGCCGCCAGCTAAGGACTGACTGTTGCCTCTCCTGTGCTCTCTCCAGACTTGTTATCACTCCATTTATAGAGACTTTCTCTATGTGAGAAGTACCTTTCTAAAAGCATCTCACTTCATCTTCACAAACCCTAAGTTTGGTAAGTAATTCTCATATGAGGAGATTGGGGCTCAGAGAGGTTAAGTGACTTGCCCAAAGTCACATGCCTCCAGTACTATGAATACTAATGCCTAGTACCTACCGAGTTTTAGCCTTTACCCTTTGCAAAAGTTGGTTTATTGATTGATTGGTTTGTAAGTGAGTAGGCCCCATGCCTAGAGTAGAGCCCAATATGGGACTCAAACTCGTGACTTTAAGACCAAGACCTGAGTTGAGATCAAGAGTTGGACACTTAACCAACTAAGCCACACAGGCGCCCCAATGTTGTTTCATTTAATTCCTTGAAAAATGATTTTTGGTAGGCACTGGGAATATCCCTATTTTACCAGAGAGTAAACGGAGGTTCAGAGAAGCAGGAAACTGCAGCTGAGCATAGCAGTAAATCTATAGCTTTGATCCGAGACAGATATCGGCCTCTGATAATTCCTTGCACTTCAGTTTGGTCCTCCATAAAATGGAGGTAGCATGTTAAATTCTTAGGTTACTCGAGAAGACTAAATGAGTTAATAGATACAAAGCATCTTGGAACAGCCTAGACTTTAAAAACTCAAATCTTAATTTTCTAAATTTGAATTTAAATCTATGAGGTCTGATTTGCCACTGCTTTAAGAGTAGGATCCCAGAGCTAGATCAGACAGACCCGAGCTCACAGCTCCTTCCCAGCACACCTGCTTGTTTACAGGGGCAAATCATCTCACGTCTCTGAGAGCTAATCTCATCTATAAAATGGAGATAATCATGAGACTGATGTCATAAACTGTTATAAGGATTAAGTAAGATGATACAAGTAAATCCCTTAGTACAGTGCCTGGCATGTCACCCTGAGATGTCACAACATGCAGATAATTTTTTTTTTTTTTTTTTAGGATTTTATTTATTTGAGAGAGAGCATGGCAGGGAGGGGCAGAGGGAGAAGCAGACTCCCCAATGAGCAGGGCACCTGATGTGGAGCTCAATCCTAGGACCCTGAGATTATGACCTGAGCTGAAGTCAGATGTTTAACCAACTGAGCCACCCAGGCACCCCACAATGTGCAGATAATTCTGTTGGTGATGTGTGGAGGTGAGCAGCAGTGCTCTGGACACACAAAGATGCATCATTAAGACTCACACTTGAGTGGGTCAGACACCCACAAAATAGAAATTCTCATTGTGGAAATGTCATAGAGCTTCCAACAAAACATGATGAGAAAGTGAACGAGGGATGCAAATTCTAAGCGGGAAGGGAAATTCAAAGCTTCCTGGATGGGACAGGTCTCTTGGGCTCAGGCAGGCACATTTTCAAATGTGTTCAGTTCTGCTGGCCTTGGAGGATTCTTTCAACAGATTCTTTCCTTCCTGATGGTCTCAGTTCTCCCCTGACAACACATTTCTGTTTGCCTATTCTTCCCCTACCTCACACACTCCCTTCAGTCTTCCGGGAAGAATCCTTCCTTACTCCTCTCAATCTCTTTAGCAGTATGTCACTGTGAGTTTGTCATGTGGCCTGAGTTCTTGACCCACAGTGACTAGGAGCTCTTTGGATGGGGGGAAGGGTAGCATGCTCTCTGTAGTTAACTTCCAGAGCTCAACATCAGGCAGAACCACTAGTGAATACAAGCTTGTTGAATGAAAGAAGACCAGAAGGTGACCTGCTTCTCTTAGATTATTAAATGTATGATTTCATTGATAAATCAATTTTAAGCCCCATTTGCCCATTGGAAGTGCTTGAATAAATACAAACGTGAATAAAACTGAAATTTTCACTGTCTCAAAGTATTCGAGGCAGGTAGGCAAAAGTAAATAAATAAAAGAAATGGGCAAAGGGGAGGTGGCAGCATGGTGCCACCATCCAGCATCCTAGCCCCTTTGAGGACTCTGGGGAACGGTGGAGAGGCTGCTATAGTCCTATCGCAGCCACTGATAGAATGGAGACTGCCAGGCTACTGTCAACAAGTTGTCCCTTGGACACTATGCAGTGTTGTCTCCTGGAGCAGCCTTGGACAACGGGGTTGTCGCTATCTTATGGACACTGAGGTCACATAAAATAAGGAGGTCTGTGTCCTTGTTTTGACTTCTGGAAAGCTTCGAACCAAATTTTGGCCCTTTCTATACATTTTTGTTGCTAAGTTCAATCTTAGTTCCAACAAGGCTATAATGACAAACCTTCTTGGGAGACGCCAATTTGCCCAGTTTGGGAGGTAGAGAGTAGGGCCATTTCCCGATATGCCTTAGGACAACTAAAGCTCTGGTGACCATCAGAATCACAGGGGGTTCTGCACTTGGATTTGGACAAGGGAACCCTTGCAGTTCCCTATAAAACTAAGGCAGAAGAACTGACATGAACCCTGATGATTTTTCCTTATCTTTCCTTACTTCTGGTCTTGGTCTTGTTTAGGCCAACTTTAAGAGGGTCACTGATATAAAAACCTTGAATGGTCCCTCATTGCCTGTGGAATGAAGCTAAATTCCTTAGCATGATGTTCAACATCAGCTAAGTCAAAGTTGGGTTTATTGACTTGTTGCAGTGAGGGAGACAGCAACATATCATGGGGGACATTGGGGCACCTCAATAAGGAAGTGTCAGTTGGGATTCATTATAGGCTTGGGACTTGGATTAGTTTGGGGAAGGTTACTGTAAAGTATAGTTTTGCTCTGAACTGCATGCTGTTGGAAAGGAGGAGCAATTCTACGAGTGGGTTCATTTTTATCTAGAAGGAACACATTTTGGGGTGGCCTGCCTGAACCCCATCAGTACCTACCTCAAAGAGTTGGAAATATTAACCTCACATTGGCTGCTGTCAGGGTTGGTTGTACACTTGTTGTCTGTGTTCCGCGGTTAAAACAAAATCCAGATCCCTGTCCACACATACTCTTACTGCCTGTGAGCGAGAAAACATGCAGGCCGCGATGTGCAGCCTTGATCCGACATGCGTGGCTCGATTGCAGTAGCATTACGAGCTGGTCTGAGGCTCATGGCCCATGAGCCTAACCAATTTAAATAATCTCATAGAACCATCACCTCACACAAAGCTATCCTGAGACCATGACAAGTAAAACAAAACAGGGCCACTTCCTAATTTTGTCTAATCAAAGACAAGAGCAAGGTCCCTGTGGTGCCACAAAATCCCCAATCATAGAATTGCCCTCACTCTGACAGCATCCAAGCTGGGCCGAGCTTGGCCTTCCCAGGCCCTCCCCTGAGTCACCCAGTGGAAGTCTCATTCTACAGTAAGTTCTAACACTCTCTTACTGAGATACCTCATAGTTCCCCATGGTGCTCCTTCTTCCTCACTGCAAGGAGCAATAAAGCCCCCTGTTTAGCCACAGATGCGTTTCTCCTGGTCTTTGGCCGAGGGCCTTGGCCCTGGCATTGTTCCCCTGCCCCTCCTAGTTTCAGCTGTGTTGGCCTCCTTTCAGTTCCAAGAGAATGGGAAGCTCAGCCCTGCCTCAGGGCTTTGCACTCACTAGTTCTCTGTGCCCATGGTACTTACTCTCAGGTCATTTGGGGGCTGAGTCCCCATCCTTCAGATTTCTGGGGGGAAAATAACCACTTGAGAAAGCCCATCATGCCCCCATCTCTTAGTAATTTTATAATCACACCTTTTTGATTGCTTACATTATTCTTATCTCTCTCTAAATTATTATGTGTTGCCTGTCTTACCCCACCAGAAATCAAATATTAAAAGATCAGGGATTATGTCGCGTTCACCTCTGTATCCCAGTGCCTCTAGCATTTCCACAAACAGCTGAAACACATCCTACCTTGAGAATAGTCACATCTTCCTAATGGATCCCTCTGCCCCTGGGCACTTCCATGTCCTGTACAGCTCTTACAGAACCATCTGAATTGGTTTTCTAAAACAAAGAGAGCGTCTGCTGAAGGAGACCCCTGTGCTCGGTCCCGGGGAACATTCGCAAACATGCCCAAGCCTCCCAGCTTCCAGGCATTGACTAGTGCTGCTCCTTCTCTCCAAAATGTTCTTGCCCACTTCTCATCCGCGCCCCCCCCCAACCCCCTCGGCCCAGGCCAAAACCCTAGCTCCCAAAGTGCATGTTTGGAGTTCTCTCCATTCTTTCCTCCCCTCCTTGGGGCTCCCTCAGCTCTGCTTTCACACTCCTGGCGTGACCAGCTGTACCCTGACTTCTGTCCCCATTGGCTGTATACCTGTTGTCTTTCTCAGAGCCGTCCTGCCTCCAGTGTTTGCAGGGCAGGGGACCACCTGCTGTCTGTGCCACTTTCTTCAGTTGTACAGTAAGAATTCTTTGTACTGTAGGGGAAGAAAACTTCTTTCTTCCTCTCTAGGTTCATTGGCTGGTCTAAGAATTAAATTGACAGAAGACGGATTAAGAGGAGAAAAATACATTTCGTTTCATACATTCGCATAGAAAAATATGAGACTCAGAGAAGTGACCAGAGCAGGCGGCTTTTACACCTTTTAGACAAACACATCTGTGAAGAATTGACAAGAGCAAGGGATCTGGGCTTGAGGTAATAAATGAGTGAAGAAGTAACAAGGTTTGTTTAAACAGCCTTCTCAGCCCTCAGTTCATTCTCTGGTGGATGAGGTCCCACCCCTGGCACAGGGAGGGTAATTTCCCATGGAGATATATTTCTTGCTTTCAGGGGACAAAGGGGGGCCAGAGCATCCTTTCTGCACAGGCTGTTTTAAGTAACTTATCAATATGCCAAAGTAGCACATTTTGGGGTGGCCTACTCTGAACCCGGTCAGTACCTACCTCATAGTTTTTGTGAGGAATAAGCAGTTAATGCATTTACAGCACTTAGGACAATGATTGGCACAGTGTTAAATGAACACTGATTAAATGTTTGATACTATGATTAACATTCTTTTCTGTATCTTTATTACTGGTCCAAAGCGAGCATCAATACATTCAATACATACAATACGTACTGTTGTTGAATTTGGTTGGAGCAGGGCAGGAAATGGCTCAAAGCCTGTTGGAGCTTAGTACTGTTTTTTTTGTTTTGTTTTGTTTTGAAGTGGCATACTATGTTCTCTGTGTAACCTCAAACTCTCCCTCCAGCCCCAAGATTTGAGGATAAGAGGCAGGGGTAATTGAGGGAAGAGAAAGCAGTCCTAAATGTTTACCTACTGGTAGGGCATAGGGCTGGTCTGACCTAAAGATAGACACCTGCCTCAGAAACGTGTTTTTAAAAAGCTTCCCTGGATCCCTCGTTCGAAAGACACTTATCCTGGAAGGAACAGCACCTTTCACCATTACCTCGGACTGGGTTTTACTTTTCCCGTATCCAGGGAGGGATGGCATTATAGGACCACCAGATGATAGCAGAGGTGGCAGCTGGGGTGGCCAGAGAAGTCTGGGTTATGAGTTGTCCCCACACTTTCCGAGGGCTTGTTAGTGGAAGGGTTGCCAGAAAGTGCTGGATGCGAGGGAATGAAAAGGTTGCAGAAATACCAGGTGTCTCCTAGGAGTTGAAGTGGGAAGACTAAGTCGTGGTGCTAATTCTTATACTTTTTAGCCAGGGCAGATTCCCAAAGCTCTCTAGCCCTGGAGGGTGGGGATATATAGCAGGGGACTCTAAGTCTAAATGCATGCTTTCACACACCCTGGGCAGTGTCTGCCAGGGGGCTCCTTGTCTGACCCACCTTCTCTGAATGGAACCTTCTGAGTGTAGACAATAGCCAGTCTCAGGAGGTGTGGATTCCCGGCAGCTGCTGGGTTGGTCTCTAGGGGCCAAAGGCTCACAGGCACAACAGGGTGACGTCTAGGCTGTGACCAGATGGGCTTCCGGGGAGCAACTGGTATTCCTCTGAGACACTGAGATACTCTGAGATACCTTCTCTGAGATGAGAGCGCTCTTCTCAGCGGAAGGCCTTACACGAATCCAAGCTGTTTGAGCCATTATATACTCGATGTGTGTATGCCATTCACAAGTATTTTCAGATACTCACTTGTCTAAACCATTGATCAACCTGTGAAGTTCTCATTTCTGTTTCATAAATGAGGAAGCTCAGAAAAGGTGACTTGTCTCAAAGTTTGGAAACTTACCAGATTTGTCACAGACCAGGATTTGGCACAAGTCCATATTGGCTTTATCCAAGGAAAATGAATTACAGAGATGGAGAACTTATTTCAACATAAAATGACCTCTATTGCTAGGCAGCCCACAGCCTAGGTGGGTGTTAGTGAGTTTTGGAGCCAGAACTAGAACTCCAAACCTGTCAGGTACTAGGGCAGGGACTTGGGCAAGTAGATGCTCATTCTTGCTTCCCTCATTTGTGAGATGGTATTTCAGAGGATAAATGACACTACCTAAGTAAACACTGTATTCATACCTTGAACATGTGGATAAAAACACAGCATCTCTTGGTAATTATCTTTCCTAACTTCATTTCTACCTTCAAACTAGACTAGAAATGGGCTAATTGGGATTTTCCTCTGCCCTTCAAAAGTTTGCTTTGGGTTCAAATACTTGAAATTAAACCATAGGAAAGGAAATCTGCCTCACCTGCAGGCCAGCTGATACATATGGGGCAATCTACCTTTTCTAGGCTGGCTGGTCTTGGGAGATTTTCCCAGTGGCCTGGCACCATGGTGATTTACCCGGCACGCTTGACTGAGCATGGCCCTGGCTGGGAGGATTATATTTCATCCAATGTTGAAATCACTTGAAATTCCTCTTGCTCATCCAAAGACACAGAAATAAAAGAAGCAACTCATGGTCCTGCTGAGGCGAGATCTTTATTGTTAGCTGTTCTTGCATCTTTTATATTCTATCTGCCAAAAATAGATGGCTCCAAGTAATGTAAGAATCACACGCACATGGATGTTACTGTATACCTCACACATTTCACCAAAAGATCAAATTATATTTTTACTGTCTTTATAGACTTTAGAGCTCTATAGAAGCTTTTGAGTGGAAAGATGACATTTTTATCACATTCACTTTTTCAACATACCAACATTCAGAGGGTTCATTCTTGGGTGGGACGAGGCAGGAGGCCAAACCATCTTTTGTAAATGCCCTGGTCTCAAAACTGTCTAGAGACTAACCCACATGTACACACCGTAACTCAACTGAAGTGCTAGCCAAACTCTTACCCCCCTCTTCTTCTTCATGACTTTCTCATTGTGGTGAAAGCCCCTTCACTTCCTGCATTTCTATTTTACTCCTTAGTATTAATAGAGGGATGGTGCTCAGCTACTTGAGGAGCTGAGGATTCACGAAGTCATTCTAAACCACTTCTCAGACAGGTCTCCCTGAAATATTCACTTGTCCTCTGTTTGACCACTGGTTACCAGAGTGAGTCATCCATTGGGCTTTAATCCACAGGAGGCTGGAATGACAGCAATACCAAGGCTATGACTTTATTAAAACTCTCACTTCCCTCAAACCTGATTATTTCAAAGCTATTTTTATTTGATGATTGCTTGTGAGTTTGTGTCAATTTGCAAGTTTTTTCCAAACCACCTTCTTAAATCAATGTAAAAAGAGCTTATCTTCTCTCATATATGCAATTCCTTAACAGATTCAGGAGAACAAAATCTCTCTTCCACAGATGACTTCTACAGGCTGTGGGGTAAAAGGAATACTCTTTACAAAATACGAGTTGGGGTTAGAAACTACATTCAGGCCTTTTATTTATATCTACACACACACACACATACATACATATATATATATATCACTATATAGTTACAGGTTATACATTATATATAAATTTTATAGTTATGTATTATATAATACAGTTTACATGTATATAAAAATATGATTCCCCAGAGATCCAATCCATATATAGATCTAAGGAACAAGGAAAGTAAAATCTAAAGACCAAAAATTTCTTTTGGATTCTGGATCCTTAAAGAAACCATACTTCCACAGTGTTGCCATTATTCCTATCTGTATTTAAGACACACACCTAGAACATGGACCTATTGTTGGTCCCTTGTTCACTGTCTTGTCCATTTCAGATAAGCATGATGCAGTCTACACACTCAGATCCATTCACATTTATGACTTTGTTTTTAAAGGTAAGTGCTCACTTCTCCTTTATCTACACTTTTCTAAGGATTTTCTCCATACTTCTTTTGAGGCATGTTGCAAGTTTTCTTGAAGAAGAAACTGGTACAGAACTCAGCACGACCCTGGGAGTACACTCTGGTGACTTGCTGCTTGTGACCTAATAGAGACTTCTACAGGTTCCTATTTCCTCCCATTCAATAGTTTAGTACTTGTACCTTTTCTGGACCCTCTGCCACTTCAAATGTGCCTCTTACATATAAATATTCCTTCGCATGTAACTCAGAGCTTAAGCCATGTTCCATTGACTTCTGAAACTTCTGCTGACGTCTGCTCTGTCACATTTCCTAAATATAAACACTCGGAGAGGAGTCACTCTTTTCAGATTCAGCAACTTTGTTATCAGTTATTCCGCTAAAAATTTGTAGTCACCTCTTTTATCTATTAAAGAGCGTAAAATATTTCAGATAAATCTAATAAGAGTTTCACATTAATTTAATTAAATCTAAGAGTTTCACAGGTACTTTATCAATGAGAAATATTGCTCTTGAAGCAGAACCAGCTGGAAGAAAAAGCTTGAATGAAATAAGCCTCTATGCATTTTCTAAGGAAGTGTCTATCTCTACCCCAAAATTACAAATGAAATAAAACCAAACGATAAACTTCTAGTGGCAGTGGGACCCGAATGTTTATTACTGCCTCACTTTCTTCTAAACAGGCAACTCTTTCTTGTCTCTGTCGCTTCTCTTCTATTTGGTACTCAGCCAACCTCTGAGACACAACTGAACTCCCCCCTCCTCCAGAAAGGGATTTCGGGTCCTTGTTGAGCTCCTTTTCTTTAACTCCCTAACACTTAAAAACACCTGTGCCTCCCAATTTCAACCAGTATTGATGTCTTCTATGCATACAAGCTCATTTCCACAAATGCAGACTACAGAGCAGGGCCTTATGTCCCTTGTATTGCCACAGTGCCCAACCCAGAGTCCTTTTAACACTGACCTCATGAACCCTTGTGGGAAAAAGACACAAGCTAGGTCCCCCCATCCCATCTCATGCAGCCTATGGGTGCTAGCCCTTTCTGACTCCTGATTCACTTAAGAGCACAGGAGCTTCAAGTAAGTGAACTAAATTAATCTGGGTCCCGCATCCAAGATGGTGGGGTTTAACTGGTAATGTGAAATACCGTTACACCTGGGAACTTTTGGGTTTATGCTGCACCACTAGTCCACAGACCTGACCACAAATGACCTTTCTATTAATTCCCACATTTGCCCATTGGTGTCTTTCACAGTGTTTCTCTCAAGAACATTAAACACAGCGCCCTGTCCCTTTGTTGTGAAACATGGAGGCTGTGCTATATATTGTTTCAGAATTGCTGGCATTCTCACTGGGAACAGAGTGGGCCTCACCCTCTCCTCATGACTAAGTCCAGAGAATGTGTGGTAAAGGAGTTTTGTGACATTTTAACCTGAGTACTATTCCAACCATTGTCTGTGAATGCTTGCTTACAGGGCCTGTATCGCTGTACTGCTGATCACCATAAATACGAGGTAAGCTGCTCTGAGCTGTACCCAACCCCAAAACATTTGTGAACACTTTATAAAGCATGCTGTATTACAGCACATCTTCATTTTCCTAATTTCAGAAGTCTGGTGGGCCTACTCTTTTCCCCAAACAGAATTTTAACATCTCTAATGCTCTTGTTTTTGCCAAGCGTGGGCAACAAATACCGCCTTTAACACTAAAATTGTGTCACTGACCTATAAGGACATATAATGGGGATTGTTTTCCAGTGCTGGGGATAGAATACATGAATGTATTTTCCAACTCTCTACGGCAAAGAGGTGCAGTGACAGAGGGTCATAATCAGGCCTCCAAAGTAAAGGGCACATAGGCTTTGGGATAAGAAATACCTGGGTTCAAACTTAAGTGTGCCGTTTGCTAGTTAGGTAAGCTTGACCAAGTTAGAACTTGTTTTCTCATCTGCCAGATGGGAATAACACTACCTCCCTCAAGAGGGTTGTTGTGAATATTTTAAGATACACAGAGCTCCCAGCATACCGCTACAATATAGTACTTAATAAATGTTAGTATTTTTATTATCCAGGAGTTTGAATTGGCTAGAGTCCAGGACTATTAATTTTTAATCTTCCCAGAAAAGTCATCTAGGACTAAAGTCAAACATATTTATCCTGTGAGAACTATTAAATCCTTGTAAAGTTAACTTAGTGGGTAGAAAGGTTAAGAGCACTAAGGTGGAAGGATGTTGCCCTTGCCTCCATTCCATTATGGCTCCAACACACACACACACACACCCCCCCGGATCAAACCTGTCCATGTCTCCAACCCTACTTGATGAAAATGCCTATGGTCTCAAAGGTTAGAAAACTTTCAATCTTTCAAAACAAGAATGGGAAACTGAGGCCTCAGGGCAGTGTATATTCCATTAGAAAAGGAAGGAGGGAGAGAGAGGAGGGGATAGTTACTATATTTTCTTGTCATTAGCAATATAATGGCTCCCATGTGTTGGAATCCCAGTCTGGTAAGAAGAAATGACTCGAAGGTCATGGATAGATCTCACTGTCCACTGTGAAAGCTCTCGTAACACCTTTAGGCCCCACAGCTTCTTCTCGAAGAGACCACCATCTCCACCAATAATGGGCATCCCATCAGCCTCGTTGGGGGGGATCTTGTGTTCTAAGAGCATCATTAATTCCTCCAGCTGGTAAGCAAAGGCAGCAACTTGGAGCAGGATGGTATGTATTGCTTGATGGAAATCCCCTTCAGCTGGAGTAAAATGCACCTGCTGGTCTTCTAAAAGCCTGGCCAACATAGCATGGAAGGCACGATAAGCTTGGAGGTTCTCTTGGAGTCGCTCTGCCTCAGTCAGCTCACTCCACCGGTCAGTGCTTGCCACTGGCACGCCATCCAGAGAGTCCAGGTTTATGTTCTCGTTCAGGCCCTGATGCTTCATCTGGCCAAGGATACATAAAAACGTCACATCTTCTGTAATTATCCCAAAATTTTCATTTAATTTCTAAATCTCATGTGAAGTCTTATAAACCTTCCTGGTCAAGGATCTAAATTGTAAAGAAAATAAAAATTCTCCAGAAGGAACTCTTCATTTGGGATCCAATGACTGGACTTTAGGAAGACCTTACTCTCTCTGAAATGATATATACTGCTTTGACTACCTATTCACTTTTTGTGGGAGAATTTGCAGCTTTCAATAGATTCTGAAGGTTGAAAAACACTGGTCTACAATTTTTCCTTCCCACTTTGAACTCCCTCCTGGAAACTGGAATACTTGAATCATACTGGAGTTTTAAGTATTTTAAAACTTGAAGACACTGACCAGACCTATTAAGAAGCCCTAGAATTAACCCACTGCAGAATTTTTCTAACCTCCTCTCCTTCATTATCCACTCTCAATGGTGAAGACAATCCTTTAAAGAATTCAGTGGGAATTAAAGAAAAATTAAAAAATAAAAAACGTCACTTCAAAGAGTCTGACTGCTAACTGGTGAGGTTGTATAAAGATAAACAAATTCTCAGAGAATTTAAATTTAGAACTCTCCTTTTCAGTGTTTCTATAACAGCAGGCCTTAGGTGAAGACTGATGGGGATCTCCCACTATCAGAAAACCAACCTGGAACTGCATGGTTAGCTCCTTTGACACTTCCCTAAGTCCCCAATGAATCTTCTAGGGGGTCCTTTTGATAGTGTAGGTGACCACTCAGACACACAGAGACTTGATATATGTAATGAAAGAGTGGGTGGCTAATACTGTACAGAAGAAATTCTTTGGGATTATGCTGTTCTTCTCCCAATCCTATAAACCTCATTCTTTCAATTACATAGCTCAAAAATTCAGACAATGTGGATGAAGAACCCACACTTAGAGGGCCCATGTTTAATCTATTCTGGGAGAATTCAGACTGTAGGCAATCAAATTAGGAATAGTCTCCACGACATGTAGCCAATCCTACCCAGAAACCTATGGCTATTTTCTTATTCAAAGAACATGTCTCCTAAACAGCCCAGAGAAGAAAATAAGGTCACAGGAATTTCCTTAAGGGAAGGAACCATGTCAAGTAATAGGCGCCCAATCTATGAATGATTTTATGATTAGGGCCTTCATGACTGGTAATGGGGGCTGGAACATGATGATAAGGAGCTGCATCAGAAGAGATGAAGTGAAAACAGACAACAGCAAATTAGGCAACTTACATAAGATTCCAAAAGAGCAGTCAGGTCTGAACGAATCTTCCTTGCTAGCCAGATAGAGCGGCTACAGAGGTCCCGGCGGTGAGGGGTCAGCGGTGAGTGCTCTGCAAAAGCCATCCCCTAACTCAACTGTCCCAGGAAACAAGTGAGCTGGGTTTGCTTCTGTCTACACTGGTCCAAATAAGAAATGTGACTCTCAGACTAAATCCACTGGGCATTCTCTACTAATGGGATTGTGCACCCCACCCCCATCCCCCTGCCTGACTCAGAGGTGGCAGCAAATTCCTGGCTGTGGATTTTTGTGCCTGTGGAATCAAAGGCCCCTTTTTAATCAGCTTTCTTTCCTGCAGTGTCTGCCTCCATCTCTCTCCTCCACCAGTGCCGAGCCTACTTGTTTTTATGTCATTGTTTTGCTTTTGCACTTAGCAACAAGGTCACTATCACACTAATCCTCATGACACCCCTGCCTAATGTGATCTACTTTATATACGCATAATCAGTTCATTTTGTTATCACCGTCCCTTGCACTCCCCATGTCCTCTTCCTTCTTTCTTTCCTTTTTTGGCCTGGTAAAGTATTCAATAATATTAAATTATCATCAATATAGCTGCCATTGATTAAGCAGCTATTCTGGGACAGACACTGTGTGAAAGGCTTTAAAGCCTTTACTTAATCTTCAGGATAATTCTGTGAGATAAATATTATTTACCCCATTTTACATTAAGAAACTAAGGCTTAAAGAAACTAAATGTTGCACAAAATCCAACAAGCAGGCATATCATTTAAATATAGGTCTCTGATTCTCCCATTGACTTTGCAATTTCATTCTTTAGGTTTTTTATATTTTGCTCAGGAAATAAAATTTATGTGAAATACATCCTTTAAAAACACAGCATCTTTTCACTTCTATTGTTTCATTACATATTTAAAGTTAGTTTCATTTACACTCGACTAAACATCAGCCAGGTAAGTCATCTCTAACCTCGATCTTGGTGCCTTCCTCGCAGCTACAGGATGAAGAAGGTAATGTTTAGGCCTGTTCTCTTCCAAAGGACAGGAAACACCCAACCCTGACTGGGAAACAGTTCTAAGGCAGTCTCAAGTGACAACATGCTTTTCTTTTTCTTCCTTATCCCAGTCATACCACACTGCTTCTTAACAACTTCCGAGAATGAGCTGGGCTTTGAAATAAGGGCAAAAGAGTTTAAAAGCAGGTGCAGGATTCTCTTCTACTGCATCTAACTTAACTCTGCAGGTTAGAAGATGATGCTCCCAGAAAGAGCTAAGTCATCCCCAAATCAACTAACTTTCACTATTTCATACCACAGACATTTTCTCTAAATGGAAACACATGCCTTCTCAGGTACAAACTTCCACAGGGAAACAATAAACAAGGGGTGGAGGGGAGGAAAAGTGAGACTGGCAGCCCACAGTAGGCCTTTTAAGAAGGTAGGAGGATTCTATTTTTTCTTTTTTTTTTTTTTTTTAAAGTTAGTACTTGCTGTGGACATGGAGTTTTGTGAAAAAGCACTGATATGAAATTTATCAAGGTTTTGTCGTTATCAGACTAACATAAACCTCACAGCATCCTTAAAGTTCTCTCTTCTAGATTAATAAGGCCATCTTTTCCAGAAGGCTCAAACACAGGAGGAGTTTCCAAGCTGGCCAGATGATCATAGAATCCTATGGCAACTTAGCATTAGCAATCAAGAACCAAGAGTCAGAAGTGAACTATCTCACTCTGCCGGAGAGAAGCAATAGCACCTGCCTTTACATAAATGTCGTGCTCTGGCCACTGGATTCTCAGTTAACAGTATCAATTGTTTTAACCCTTTGGATAACTGTAACTCAGTACAATCAAGGAAAACAAGTTGCTTCCATGAAGACAACTTTTATTTTTCTTCTTTACATATTTATTTTGGATATGCCTTACCTAGATTAAGAGAAAACAAGGATTTGAAAAGCAGAGTATCCCTTTTATTATAATTTCTTTTTACATAACCTTTTCAACCTAGATTCAGGTAACTACCTGTCTCTCCCATCAAAGGAGAAGGGTCCTGCACATTACAACAGGCAAAAAAGGCTTTTAGGAAATAAAAATATTTTAAATTGATCCATTACAATTTTTTAATTTTCTTGAGTACATTGAAAAGTGGGAAAAAGGAAGGAAAAATGGTACTTTAAACAACCAGACTGTAATAGCCTTAGCCGGGTTTAGTACACTCTTTATATTTTTTCCAACAGGTACAAAGGAGGTTCAAGTGCTCTATGTAGATGCTTTTCCATACCTGAATTCTTTTTTATTCCCAGTAATCCTGGCCAGTGTTTTTCCAAACTCTCTGGAGCATAGTAAGTCTCAATTATGCAGAATAACCTTGAACAACCAGAGACTAGGGGAAAGCGCATCTCCCAGAAATAATACTTGTATTTCAATTACATTTTTAGAATTTTGAACTGCCAATTCAGATTGGAGAATATGCAGTGGGGAGAGTTATTAAAAAGGTAACTCAATTTGACTAAGAATAGAAAATGCAGAATTTTAAGACTGAAGGGGCTCCTTGGAAGGACACAGAAGTGAACAGCATGAGAAGCAGACAGGCAAAAGGAAGAGGGCCTAGTATAAGACAGCTTACTTACACCACTCTTTATTGTGCTAGCATCTCTTTCTCAAAAGGAAAAAAGATAAAAGTCCATGAAGAATATTTTAAGATTGACTGCAAACTGCTGTAATAATTTACTGAAGCAAATTATAGGCAAGTGATACCTATAAAGGGGTCAAAAAACAAAAGGAGGAAGAAAAGAAAATTTCTAATTATTAGAACTAACTTGTTGCTTTGGTGGGGAGGAGTGTGATATAGGGAAGAACATATTTTCCCTCATTCTCAAGTTTTTTTATGCAGTTTGCTTTTGTGTAGGTGGTTAAAATATCTGATGACTAACCACTGCGAATATAACTTACAGAGACAAAGGAGATAAATGTGACAGAGACAAAAGTAAGTGTGGGGTATAGATGCGAGCTAGTGAAACAGTACAAAATGGACTTATAATGGGAGTGGAACCACCTTGTTGTAAACCCACCCAATCAACCTGATAAGTATGTTCAAATGTACTCAACATACCAAGTCAATTCCAAATCCTTACTGTGGGCAGGAAAGCATATTCTACATCCCTTCTATCCTTATTCCATTTTCTACCCCCACACTGGAGGGATGGCAAATCTGCAACACTCTGAAAAGAAACAATAGTGCATTTAAGTCTGTTCACTGTAGGTGTCTGACTCCCTATTCCCTGGCATCCCAACCACTGACACTAGTGGGTGTAAAGTAAGCCTCTTTCAGAGATGACATTTTGTTACCCCCTCTTTTGGGAAAAAATAAATCAAAGAGAAAATTGATAAACTTTGTAGTTTTAGTGTTTGTGAAAAACAAGCTGTTCCCTATTTTGCTCTCAGCAAAACTTCATTCTTTCCAACAGCCATCACACATTTCTGACAAACAATGAATAGGGCAAGCCTTTAATTCCAGCTTGTGAGGTACACAGGATAGAAACTGCCCTTCTAATTCTCTAAAAATGAGCCAAAGTAAGTTTTTAGTCTTCTGGGAGTTATAAACTTATACAAAAACATCACCTGTCTCTCCCATGGCCAGTAATAAGCAATCCACCCCAAGAAAATCCCTATCTCAATGGAAGTGGTAATTCCCAGAATTTTAGGTGAAAGCCAAAGACATTATTATGCAGATTATTAACTTTGTCTATGGAAGCCTTTCCTCTTCTGAAGTGTTATTTTTTATAAAAAGGAAACAGAGTGATTTTGACTTCAAACTGTACGAGTCGTAGACTATCTCTTCGCTAATGGTAGTGTCCTTCACTAACTGGGATCTGGGATGAAACAATGATAAAGCAAAGCAAAACCAAAAACAAAGCAAGGGGCCAGAATTGGGCCAAAAGGAAGGTCTAGAAAGAAATAATGGGGATAAAAAAAGAAATAAATTCACAAGAGAAAATCTTTTATCTGTAATTCAGACCCTGAACAACCCTTCTCATCCCCTTAAAATTTCTAAATCTCAATGCTCTAAGAACTCAAAGAGCACTAATTACCAAAAACCTAACATCTTTCCCTAAAAAGGCTTCCGAGAAAGCACTAGGCTACTGTAGTGATTTTGTTAGTGCTGAGGACCAGTTTTCGTTAAAGGCCACTGGAGAGCTATGATTTTAGAGGCTGGCTGTGCTTCTTCAACCCTATATCCTGCCTTCTAAAGTACCTCTTATGGAAAGGACCCCATGTCAGAATAACCTAATCTCTCCCAGCCCCACAAAATATAGCAACGAAGTACCCCCCACCCAAAAAAAATCAGACTTTCCGTTAATAAATAAGGAATCTCGGGTTCCACAACACAAAAACACACATGTTCAAAGTGCAAATTTCTGCCATTAGTCTGGGACTTGTCTCACTGATACAGAGCCCTGTCTTATGGTCAGAGAAACCATGCAGAGGGCAGCCCCCTCCCTGTTGGGAGCCTGCTTCCAAGCTAGTGAGCACCACTGAGAACCAGATGGAGGTGGTGGAAGGGGACTTAAGTGCTGGGGTCACAGAGGAGGGAGGTGGTCCCCATGAATCCTTCCTTTCTGAAACCCAGCAGGGAATGGAGGAAATGGGGTTGAGTGAGGGGGTGTGCTGTTTTAACAGCTCACCCTGCTAAGGGGCCTAAAGTGCCAAGTCAAGCTGCCAGCCTCCAGAGATTAGAACTGTATGATACTTTGGGGGTAAGTAAGTGTGCTGCATTGGGTAGAAGCCAGAACCATAGGGCAGCAGTGGAGGAGAAGGGGTTTAGAGGACAGTAATATACTATCAAGAGTTAAAAGCTGATCCAGAGCACATCAGAGTTACAGGTTTAAGAAGGGATCTGCCGGTGAGCAGGAAGTCTGCCTGGCTGGAACCAAGTAGGAGGATAACCCTCACTTTAAGAGCTTCTTTTTTGCCTACCTTTTTGGTAAAGGCAACATCAATTTTATAAAGGGGACAATAGAGGGAGAAGAGAGGGTGTAGGTGTGTGTGCTGTGATTCACAATGGAAAGAGCAGGCCCTTCAGTTATTTTACTAGATTTTAAATGCTTTAAATTTTTTTTTTTTGTCCTTTTTATCTTTTAAATACAAAGTCTGAGCTGTCCCACTGCCCAAAGTCTTCCCTTCCACTAAGGTCCAGTAGAGTCTGAATCTTCAATCAGAACCTCTGTGGTAGCACCGAGTATATCCGAGTTCATGACCAGCCCTTCAGTGCCCCCACTGCTGCCACTTCCCACAAAGATCTTCCCATCAGCCATCAGGCTCACCCGTTCTGTCCCACTACAGTATGACTTTGACATCCCTTCAGCTTCTAGGAGGAGGCACTCTCCAGACGTGGAGTTTCCCAATGGCTCAGGAAGAAGAGGAAGACCCTGCCCATCTGCAGGTTGTGTCAGCGACTCTGGGCTAGTGCCCAAGATATCTGTGCTGGTGATGAGGGCGCCTGCATTGGCAGCCAGAGCTTCGGCAATCAGCACCTCAGGGTGGCTTTTTGCTTTGTGTGCCACTACGCTGTCCTTCTTCTCAAATTTTTTGCCACAGATATTGCAAGAGAACTGGTAGAAGGAATCTGCATCATGCTTCTTCATGTGCCAGTTAAGGGATGCCTTCTGCCGGCACGTAAATCCACAGATCTCGCATCTAGGAAGAGTGAAAAAGGAAATGGCTGATCAGAGAAATGAAGAGGGCTCCTCTTCAGGGTCAGGGCAAGCATTTAGAGGTCACATATATAGGCAATAGTCAGTAACACACTTCTTGGGAAAAATAAGGAAAAGCTAACTAGATGGAAAATTAATCTGTTTCATTTGTTTAAAAAACTGAAGAAATAAGAAAAAGTTCACTAAGCATTCCCAATCAATACTCATTCTAATTTGGTAAAAGTCAATAGCAGTGGCGACTAAAATGTTTGCATGGGGGCTAACCAGAAAGTAGGATTGATACACACTTCTCACCCACATGCCCACCAGTAACACTCACTGTAATGGCTTCTCGCCGGTGTGAATCATCCGGTGGACTGCCAGATTGTGAGAACTCTTGAAGGCCCTAGCACAATATTCACAGATATAATCCCTTTGATCTAAAAAGAAAAATAATGTGGTTAGGGTTCCATGGGAAATCCCTATAAGTATTTAATTTTCCCAGTTCACAGTAAGCAGATCAGTCAAGTCAGTTACAATAAGGGCAACGCTGTTTCCAATGTATAAAACACCTTGGATAAATAAAATTTTAAAAAGAAATACATCATTTTCAACTTTTTTTTTAAAAGTCCATACATTCAGTAGCATAAGGCCTTGTTTAAAAAAAAAAAAAAAAAGCTAAACAAAGCAAAACAAACAATTTAATGGCAATATGAGAATTAGAAGCCCAATCTCAATCCCTGTAATCCAGATCTTGGAAAACTTGCTTAGTAAGTAAAGAACATTTTCCCTGAAAAAACATTTCCCTGAAAGCTTACATATAAAGAATTTGGCACTCAAACCACCACCACTACCACCACCACAGAATTTGGCATTCCCTCGAAGAAAAGTGATCCACAAAGTGGTACTCGTATCTTCTGTTTCAAGTTTAAAAACTGTTACCCAAAATAAACAATTTAAATTCCTCTCAAGAGGTTCAAGTTGCTGCTTTCAAATATATGTAAATAGTACCTATATTCTTTATTTTATTCTCCTACCCCACATCTTCTGCAGCATTCAACTGTCTCCCTGTCATTTCACAATCCCCCCGAATTTCACAGCATTTTGATGAATTTGGTAACATGGTGTTGAATCTATGGGCCAAAGGAGCACTGCACTTAATTATTTCTTTATCACTTGGTTTGGGAGAGAAGCAGATAGAGATGCTCTGTAGCTCTTGAATAAATGACCACTATTGTTTTCTATAGTTTTCACTTAAAACTGCTACAGAAAGTCACAGGGAAAACATGAGGATAAGTTAAAAGGCAAACAGTATACAATTTAATTCTATATTCCATCCCATATCGTTCTAAAGTCAAAACAAGAAGAGGAGCCAACTCTGTCTCAAGCTAGAATACATTTAGGACTCCATGGGGGATATCAGTAAATGCAGAGGCTAGCTGCGCAGGTCTGAGGCAGAGTCTGAGATGCTGCATCTCGAACAGCGGATCAAGTGCCACCGATGCCTCTTGGGCTATCTTCTACATGCTGAGTAGGCAAGGTCTAAAAATGCACTTTTAACCCAGGGACAACTCTAAGTGTCTCCCAGGTCTTGTCCACCTTTCTAGCTTTAAAGTCACATGGCAAGCCTGGGTGGGGCATCCATTTGCTTAAATAAATCACATCTTCAAAGGGAATCTGTCTGCACTAATTTGGAAAAAGAGAACTACAATAACATCATAAAATTGTACTAACCAGATGTAAATATCTGGAATGGACTGAACTTCTAAAAGAGTCAGTTTGTCACAGTAGGCCTATGATATTTAGCTAAAGTAGTCTAAACTGGTTGTCAGAAACTACTTTTGTAGAGAACAACATAATTAACAGGGAGAAGGAGTGGAAAAAAGGCAGCATGCTTGCAAGGAACGGAGTGGAGACAGCCCTCTCCCGGGAGCAGCACGGTACAATGAGGAGACTGTACTCTGCAGTGATTCAGGCCTGAGCTCAAGTCCTGCTGCTCTGAAATGTCTACTGTGTGCCAGGCCCTGTGTAGTAAACAGCACTTTGTATGTGATCTCATTTCATCCTTACACTAATTCCCCGTTATCAGTGACATTATTATCCCTTATTTTTCAGATGAGGTTAAGTGAGACGTAACTTGCCTAAGTCACACATATAATAAACACTGGGAAGGGTGCATCAGTATAACTCTGGGGTAGGAGACAACTAGAATTCCTAGTCTTATCCTCTATGACTGTGGAGAACATGGCATGTAACAGTACAGAGTCTGGCACCTACTCAATTAGCACTAATACCCATCTTCATTTGTTCCCATTAGCTGAACTGCACACAGACTGTCAGTGGCTAAAAATGAATGCAATCTGAAATCATCCTAAATTATGTATAATATAGACATTCAGTTTCTCTTTTTGAGTCAATAACTCCTACAGGAGATGACATGTGAATTCAGTAGCTAGCCTCCATGATTGCAGTAGCAGCAGAAGTGCCAGAAGCTACTTAGTAGTTACCATAAACCAACAGGCAAGTCTCTTTACCATCTAGGTTCTATCTTCATAATCCCCACTTCCAGTCCGTAAAAGCTCCTGCAAGTATCTACTGGAAATGGCATTAGAAAATCCTGGTTCTACTAGAACCTAGCAGTGTGACGAAAGGCAAGTTACTTAATGTGTAAAGCCTCTGGTTTCTTAGCTGTAAAACAAGGATAAAACAAGAGAACCTGGTGATGCTGAATGGATGGATAAGCAGTTAACAGTTGATACAGGATATGAGCTCAATAAAAAACTATTCTGGTCATAGAAGTTCTTTAAAAAGTCAAAGGATGGGGCACCTGGGTGGCTCAGCCATTAGGCGTTTGCCTTTGGCTCGGGTCATGATCCCAGGGTTCTGGGATCGAGTCCTGCATCGGGCTCCCTGCTCAGCGGGGAGCTTGCTTCTCCCTCTCCCACTCCCCTTGCTTGTGGTCTCTCTCTCAAATAAATAAATAAAATCTTAAAAAAAAAATGTCAAAGGATAAAAGTAAAAAGCCTTAGTTTGCTCATCCCTTGCAAAATTTGTTTTAGTACATTTTATTTTCATACCTTTCTCTCATACTTGACTGTAGACTCCTAAGATTTACATTAGGAAGAAATATAATCACCAATCTACACACATTTAAAAGCAGAATGCATTTAACACTTGATAAAACATTTTATTTAAAAAAGTACCTGTATGATGTTTGGCATGTCGTAGAAGTTGCTTCTGGAGCCTGAACAGTCGCCCACAGGAGGGATGAGGACATACATATTTCTTCTTCAGCAAATGCTGATACTTAATGTGGTGCTAAAATAGTAAGAGAAAATAAAAAGGGGAAAAAATGAAGGCTTCCTGAAAGCCTGTTCCTTTGCTAAGTCAAAAGTTTTAAAGAGGGGCATCTGGGTGGCTCAGTTGGTTAAGTGTCCAACTCTTGATTTGACTCAGATCATGATTGGGGTCCTGAGATGGAGCCCCCATCAGGCTCCATGCTGGGTGGAGTCTGCTTGAGACTCTCTCTCTCTCTCTCTCTCTTTAACCCTCTGCCCCCACCCCCTACCCAAAAAAGTGCTAAAGCGAAACCAGATACTCTCAATATGGCAGGGGCAGGGAATAACAGTATAATAAAACAATTAAGAACACAGGCTATGAAAATAAGACAGACCTGGGTTCCAACCTGGGTCTGTCATTCACGAGCAGTGTGACCTCAGGAGATGTGCTTAAATACTGTGAACTACAGTTCTCATGTGTAAAATGGAGGTAACTATAAGTGTCTCACAGCATTACTGCGAGGATACAGAGATCACAAGTTGTATGGTGCTTAGTGCAGCACATGGAATACGGTGGCAGGACAGAAGCAATCACTACTATCACAGAGACAGAATCAGGGTTAGGGTCTTAGTCTCGCATTATCCTTGCTGCTAAACTAAAAATCAAACAGGCATTTCTTTAGCTTTAGCTATAAACATTTCACTTTCAAGTTTTCTGCCAGACCTAAATATAGGCTGCATCTTTAATTCATTAAAAAAAAAAATCTACTAAAAAAACCCCAAAAACCAAAAACCCTAAAAATTAATTATTTCCTTTAAACATTATTTAAGAAATCACAGGTTAGAGTTGCTAAATTTATTTTTTAAAAATACACATTATAATAAAGTTTGTTCAACTGTGTCTTTAGCGTGTCGGTACAGTCATCTCTTTTTATCAGTAGTATTTACACCACCACAATGGGAAACACTGGACTATTCCAAGATTCCAAGGAAATCCTTTATTTGACCGCATGCTGTTAGACATTTTTCTTTTAACACAATGACTAAAGTAATTTTATGCCTTTTTAAAGAAAGATTTTTCTTGACACTGTACGGCAATGATAAAGCCTACACAAGTTCACAAATTATAGCATCTCATGAAATGTAAGAACCAGTAATGGAACACAACCTGAAAGGCTGCCTTACATAACAATCTACTAACCTGCAAATAGCGAGGGTGAGCAAGAACAGTTCCACATCCTTCCATCTCACAACGGACATACTGGATTGGAGGCTTTTTTCTATTATCAATACGTAGGAGAAAAGTTAGCAAACAGAAGAGGCACTCTGCACAGTGGCTTAACTCAATGCACTACAGGAAAAAGCAATTTTATAGCATGAAGAATTAATATCTCTTTGCTAGTATATAGCTTGCACAGAATTTGTTAGAAATAACCAGAAACTACCAACTGTTTGATAAGAGTTTTAAAAAACAGCACAAAATAAACTAGTAACCCCCCAAAAGGTAAAGAAGTGTTAAGATTTTTAGAAACTTTAAGACCCTACAATGGAATAAAAACACAGGAATTCTGCATCAAGGGCATTAGTAAAGTTGCATCTGAGAAATTTTTAAACAGCCATTCCTGAAGGGTAATTATGAGTAATTATGTGAGCAAAATGCTTAGCACCAGGAATAAGGAACATAGTTAAGAATATAAATTACCTCCTTTTGGGTAATCGTGGACTTTTGTCATCTTTTCGCCTTCTTCCTCTCCTATAATTAAAGAATAGAGTAACTGTCCACATATTCCAGAATGAAGCTTACAGAGTGAAGGATGACTAAAGACATACACTCAAGATCAAAGAGCAGGTGGCAGAAACAGAGGATAACGCAGAACACACAGAACCAAAAACATCTTACAAGCTGAACAAAGATGTCATTCTGAAGTAATTTCACAGAAATAAATCTGCACTACAAGTTAAATATAAACCTATCACAAACTACACATTACATAGAAGATTTGGATAAACCTCAAGGTTACTACCTGAAGAGTAGTTCCAGTAAAAACTCTATCACTTAATCAATTTAAAAAGTAGAATAAAAGAGTCTGTTATCTAAAAACCCTAAGAATATAAACTATACTTTCCTTTTAATAGAACCAAAAAGACTAAACACTTAAAACAAATCTTATTTTCTGCAACAGGCAATGATTGCTGGACAGGAAGTCAAGATTCTTTAATCACTTGCCCTCATTTGCCCTTCTTTTGAGGATTCACATTTGCCATACTTTTTCTTGCTATCTTTACTCGCTCTGCATGCCATTAGCTGCTACTGTCCTGCCCACTCATTTAGACGTCTTTAAGTACGGCTTTGGATTAAATTTAAACTTTCCAAGCTTTTGAGAGAGCCTCTGCAATGAACTGTCAGCTGCCTGAGGCAACAATATGCACCTGTCAGTAGCCCTCCTCACACTCCCACTCTTTTCCCCACCAGTGGCTACAACATCTGTTAGGTTTCCATTTTTAGTAGTAATTGCCTACTCACTTCCTGGGAGGTTCCTCATCCTCCCTAATTTCATGCTCTTCTTCTTTCACCTCTACCTCTACTTCCACTTTAATTTCTTTCTTCTCCTTCTCTTCTTTCACCTTCCCTGATTTTCTCCGTGGTTTTGGGGTCTCCCTGAAAACACAAACACATTTCAACATTGGTATCCAGCAAAGGATCGTTGCAAGGGAAACTGTAACATAAGGGTAAATGTGCACTTATCATCGATTTATTGTAAAATTATAATCCTTAGCTGATGAAATGTGACTTCTAGTCAACTGTTCCTCACATGCACAGTAAAAGCTGTCAGGCTAACAATACCTGGGAATGAGAACTCAACTAGAGTTGTAAAGAGAAAGACAAAAGTGAAAAAAAACCTTCTAAGTATTCAGGCAACTGATACCTTGTTTCATCAAGATGAAGTACGAAGACATCAAAAAATTTGGATATGATAAAAAAAAAAGTTCTATAACTAGAAGAGAGGGTTGGGAGAAGGAGTTATAAGACAATGTTAAATACATAATTAATTACTCATTTAAAATTAAGTCTATACCCATTAGTTCAGCAACAAGGTGAAATAAAAGCATGCAGCAGTGCTTTCCTAACTTATTTTTCATTGACATGTCTGCAGTAAAATCCAAGACGTGCCTCTCTAAGTGGGGTTTGTAGGTCTCGTCTCTTGGGTCATCTTTGAATGGTATTTCCTCTTCACTGATTAACATCTCTTCTTCCTCTTCCTCCTCCTCATCACTACTAAAAAGAAGCACATTTCTGGATTAGAAATTCTAGTCGTAAGGATTATATCCCACTGGATTTTATTTGCTAAATTTATTTAGAGGTTGCCAAAGATTCACAGTAAGTTATATAGAATTTTCATTCTTATGGTCTAATTGGACTGCAATCTGTTTTATCCTCACAATGGTAATTCTAAAAATACATAAATCCTAGAAATACTATTCCTTCGTTAAATAAAGGTAAGGTGATGACTGCTCAACATCACTAAGAGCTAAAATAACAAACAGCAGCAGCAACAAAAACAACGGACCTGAGGGTTCAGTTGGTAAGCGACCGAACGTTGATATCGGCTCAGGTGATGATCTCAGGGTTGAGACATGGAGCCCCAAGTCAAGATTCTCTCTCCTTCTCCCTCTACCCTTTAACAACCCCCATCAACCTGTTCTCCCTCTCTTAAAACACAAACAAAAACAACGGACTTCATAATCCTGTATCTAGTAATCCAGTGATCTGCTTTACCAAAAAGATGAATAAGCCAAGAAAACAAAAATTCACAAGACTTACCATGGAATACAAATTTCAAAAATCCCACTTAAAACATCCACAGTGGCTAGTACGGAATAAGCCAGAATACAAAAAGTACTCAAGACCTGCTTTCGGAACTAAGGTAACTAAAGATTACATGGTTAACGCTCTCATCAAGAATGAAGTGACATCTGAACTAAATACCAAAACCAAAGTTAATTTTTTTAAAGGCTCAACGCTCTTTCAAGTAGAAAGCAACTTGATATGAAATATGAAGTTTCTTACCTAATGCCACCTGGAGACTGATGTTCTTCTGCTCCATCTGGAGAAAGAAAGTAGAACAAAATCTTATCTTTATAAAGGAACCCCTGTATCCCCATACCTACCCGTGAAAGATATGCTATTTTACATTCAAAAGGAGCAGGCAACCGGTTATTAAAGAACCATACTCCACGTGTACTGTACCATAATCAAGCTGATCTGTATTTGGTTCTGACTTGCAGATGAGCTGCAATGAACCAGTCTTCGACCTAGAACTTCGGGTGTTCTCTGTGTCAAGATGCCGAGAAACAGATGTCCTGCTACTGCTGCGCCAGCCCCGGCTAGGCCTAGTTGCAGCAACAGAAACTTCCTGAGGGAGGGTAGAATCATCTTCTTCCTCTTTCTCTTCCTTAGGATCTAGATGAAAACATATACCATTGCTTATGGTTAACCAATAACCATCTCAGTATACCTACTATTGTAAATAAAAAGTTAGTAAAAAAGAAGGTAAATTAATTTATTTTTCAGGAGCAAAGCCCCTCAGATTTTTATACTGAGATACCAGGAACAAGATGAGAGAAAACTTACCCTTACTGTCATCGTTCTAAAACTTCCATGTGGTCAAGCAGCAGTTTTATATTGTAATATCTACTAAGAAATGGACTAAGAGAAGTATGCAAAATGCACCCAATTCAATTCATGAGATTCAAACATTTACATCTAAGACAAAAGAAACTAAATTAAGTGAGTGCTCCCAGAAAGATAGCCAGAACTTCTTACAGAAGCACAAGAGAGAACAATCACAGCTCCAGATGTTTTAGCAACTGAACAATGCTGAAGAAATTGCTAAAGAGGAATCCCATATTAAAAATGCCTTCCCTTGACTCTATTCAATAGTTCTTAGAACCACACCATGAGTGTGAACTGATCTATAGGGCAATCATGACAAGTCCTACTTTAGTCATCCTATGAGATGCTGTGCAAAGGTACACAAACAATCTATCCCTGTTATCCTATATTTTCTTCATGCTTTGAAGGGTGAATGAAGTGAGGTAGGGCCATTCACTCCTGAGCAATAAATAAATAATAAAAAAGCTTAATATAACTTTTGTCCCTAGAGTAACTTATCACTTATATATATGTTAGTATATTAAAAGTATATTTTGACTATGGGCAATTCTTTTAATACTCTCAGGATGTAAAAGGCCTTTCTAAGAACAATACAAAATTTAAGGTCTTAATACTGATACCTGTGACAATATAAACATAAAAGCAATTTTCTGCATGGCAAATTCCGCTATAAGTCTAACAGCACAACAGAAAAAGAGCAGTTCAGTAAAAACACATGGTTTTCACACAAACGAAAAGGTCAATCCTCTCATAATGGGAGAAACTCAAGTGAAAACGGTTAGTGTGATACCACTGTTCTTTATCATGCTGGCAATGATCTGAATGTTTGACAAGTGTGTATTAGGAAGGCTGGAGAAAAGAGTAACACAGATGATAGCACATGCAGTGGCAAAACCTCTATGAAGGACAATTTGGCAGTATCTATCAAAATTATAAATACACAACCTTTCACAGTAATTTCAACTACTAGGAATTTATCCTACAGAATTATAATCACACTTATGAAATGACCTATGTATAAAGGCAATCACTATACACTGTTTTTAGTAGTGAAAGAGCAGAAAACTAAACATCAGGAGGGGACAGCATAGAAATAATTCCATGATACGTTATTATGCAATAAAACCCCACATCCATATAATATCCAAATATTATATAGGTATACATTTGTTTTATATATAGAGAAATAAATGTTATATATGTAAGACATATATCTTTCATACAGTCATACTTCTGGAAGGATGTACAAGAAATTGATAAGTATTGGTTACTTACAGAGAAGGTCCAAAAATATGCCCAGTAATTCCTCAATATCTATCCTAGGAAAATAAACTGGCACATGGAGGTTCATGTTTATAACAGCTAAAGAATGGAAACGACCTATCCCATTATCCTCTCTAAGAAAATGTTCAAATAAACCATGGCATATTAGTGAGATGGAATATTAGGTATCTGTAAAGAATGACATGGAATTGCTGGCAAAAATACTATGTTAAACAAAAATTAAGCAAAAAAATAAAACATGAAACTATAACTTTTGTTTTTTTTTTAAGATCTGAAAAATAAAGTTTCCTCCGCTGTGGAAGAAGGTGGTGAATGGAGGGCCGCTGCAGCTTTAACTATACTCTTTGAAAGTTTTATGAGAATATACTGAAGTACTGAAATAAAACTAGTTTGAAGTACTGAAATAAAACTTCTTTTCACTACATCTGTATCTTTGGGGTAAATACCCAGTAGTGCAATTACAGTGCAGGGTCATAGGGTAGCTCTATTTTTAATTTTTTGAGGAATCTCCACACTGTATTCCAAAATGGCTGTACCAACTTGCATTCCTACCAACAGTTTAAGAGGGTTCCCCTTTCTCCAAATCCTCTCCAACATTTGTTGTTTCCTGTCTTGTTAATCTTTGCCATTCTAACTGGTGTAAGGCAGTATATCTCAATGTGGTTTTGATTTGAATTTCCCTGATGGCTAATGATGATGAACATTTTTTCATGTATCTGTTGGCCATTTGTGTATCTTCACTGGAGAAGTGTCTATTCATGTCTTCTGCCCTTTTTTGACATGATTATCTGTTTTTTTGGGTGTTGAGTTTGAGGAGTTGTTTACTCTTCAACAGACGGATGGATAAAGAAAATGTGGTCCATACATACAATGGAATATTACTCAGCCATCGGAAAGGATGAATACCCAACTTTTATATCAACATGGATGGGACTAGAGGAGATTATGCTGAGTGAAATAAGTCAAGCAGAGAAAGTCATTTATCATATGGTTTCACTTACTTGTGGAACATATGGAATAACATGGAGGACATCAGAAGGAAAGGAAAAGTGAACTGGGGGAAATTGGAGGGGGAGATGAACCATGAGAGACTGTGGACTCTGAGAAACAAACAGGGTTTTAGAGGGGAGAGGGATGCATGATGGGCAAGCCTATGGGGGGTAATTAGGAAGGGCACATACTGTATGGAGAACTGGGTATTGTACATAAACAATGAATCTTTGAACTCTGGGGAAAAAAAAAACAAAAATGAACAAACTATATACAGTCCAATGAGTTTTACCCATAAAGTAACTGCAAGGCCAAAGACAACTTGTTCAAGATCACAAAGCTAGCTAAGAAGACTCAGATATAAAAATCATGTCTTGAGACTAGCAATCAAGAACTTCTCCATCTAGGTCATGGCTGCTTTTAAGATAATTTCTTCAGAGGGAACAATTCAACATCCTCTATAAAGAAGGATAAATAATGAAGAGCCTTCCTTTTTACTCAATACAACTAATTTGGACTTTAAACCCACTCCATAACTTCCTGTAAAGGTTTTTCCCTTCATGATGAAAGGATTATATGGCCACACCCTTTCCTGACCTCGATCAAATGATGGCAATTTGATGAGAATTGCTTTTACCTATAAATAAAGTGTAACAGCCTATTTTATGAATACCACCCCATTCCTCCAAAACTCTAGTCTTAAAAAGAAAGCATTATCAGAGGCTGATGTCAGCAAAAATGTCCCTCAACAGAAACAAACGTGCATTCATATGCATGCGTGTGCATGCACATACATACACACACCAGAATCAACTTTGTAAAAAACTCTGGTTTTTAGCAACCAAGTGAACACTAAAAAAAAAAAAAAAGAAAAAAAAAAAGAGTTAAACAAGATCTTTAAGGAAATCTTGATCAAATCACTCACTGAACACAAGCTAAAGGAAAGAGAGACAAGAGATGACAGAAGACAAAGACTACAGTTTTTAAAAATATGCTCAAAAAAGCTAAAGGCTTTAAAACATTGACAACTAACTATCAGCAATCATAATAACGTCTCAACAAACAGAGAATGTCAATAAAGGTGGTAATTATAAAAAACAAAATCTGGAGCTGAAAAGTTAAACAAATGAAACGAAAAATTCACTCGAGGATTTAACAGATTTGAGAGAACAAATTGGCAAGACAGGTCAAGTAAGAGTATCCAGTCCAAAGGACAGAAAGAAAACAGAGCCCAAGATTCCCATGGGACCATTAAACGTAGGGACATATACTTGAGTCTCAGGAAAGTGCAAAGAATAGAACAGAAACACTATTTGAAAAAAATAACGGCCAAAAGTCTCTCAAAATTAGTAAGGCATGAATCTACACAAACAAGAAGCTCCACAAGCTCAAACTCCAGTAGGACAAATTCTGTGAAACTGAATTAAGGAAACATATTTACAGTGGAGTTGGCTGGCCAGAAAGTGGAGCTCTCATGCCATACCATTTGTTGCAATCCTTTGCAGACCCCAAGAGAAAGAAAGAAGCCTAATCTACTATCCCAGCAGGAGGAAGGAAGACTTTTTTCCTTGCCTGGCAACAGCCCAGGCAATGAGACAAATTCTCAACTCAGCCAATGAAAGTCTAATACATTTCAAACTCCTAGTTTACTCCAATGGACTTTGTGTTTTTAACAGCCCTCTACCTCCCACCCCCAACCAAAAGTTCGTCTCCTTTGTTCACAGGATTTGCTTATGGCTTTTGTTATTGCTTGCTTGTCCAGAATTCTAATTCCTTTGCTATTCCTGAATAAACTTATTTTGGTGGTAAAATAATTATTGGCTGTTTTACTTTTAAGGTCAATGACTCAAGAGATCCACACCAAGACACATTACAATCAAACTGTCAAAAGCCAAATATAACCTTGAAAACCGAAAGAGAAATGACTCATCAGATATAAGAAATGCTCAATATCATTAACAGCCTATTGCTCACCAGAAACTACAGAGACCAGAAGGTAGAGGGATTCCATATATAAAGTGGTAATGTCAAGCAAGAATCTACATCTGGCAAATTACCCTTTCAAAATGGAGACATTCTCAGATAAAAGCAGAATTTGTTGCTAGTAAGATCTGCCCAACAAAAAATGCTATAGGGAGTCCTCCAGGCTGAAAGGACACTAGGAAGTAAATCAAAGATGTATGAGGAAATAGAAAACTGCAGTTACATAAATAAATATAAAACAGTATTATTGTGTTTTTGATTTGTAACTCATTTTTCCCCTACATGGCTTAAAAGTCAGGTATATATAAAACAGTAATTAAAAACCTATTTTAATGGGCACACAATATAGAAAGATTCCAAGTACTGGTATCTTTTTGCTTAACAATTCATTCCTTAATTTATCTAATTCCTCTCATTTTTAGTATGAAGTGATAAGAAGAAACCAGACTGCACTTACCACACATAGCTTAAAAATCTTCTCAGCTAAATATACAAGTTCCTCACTTAGAAGTTCTACTTTCCACCCAAGAGAACATAATTCAGCTAAGTTATCTGCCACTTTATAGCAAGGATCACCTTGTCTCCACTGCCCATCAACATGTCTATCATTTCCTTCTAAGGCCTCCCCAAATTACCTTTCACATCTGTATTTCTGCCAACCTTTTTTTAAGGCAATTCAGGCTGCTTAATGATTAACTGCCTTGAATTCCCTCCAGGTACTAGCCATTAACCAAAACCATTTCCACATTTTCAGGTATTTTGTTGCAGCAACACATCACTTCTAGTACCAAACTCTGTATTTGTTTCCTAGGACTTCCATAACAAGTTACCACGAAGGCCTATTTATCTGCAAAGATCCTATTTCAAATACATTACATTCACAAGTATTCAACATCTTTTTGGGGGAAACAATTCAACCCAAGGCAAGTGACTCTACTAATAGAAAACAAGCTAGACTTCAAGTCAAAAACTGTTATGAGACAAAAAAGGACACTATATATCAATAAAAGGGTCAATCAAGAAGCTTTAAGGATTATAAACATATACAAACCTAATATATGAAGGAAAAAAATGACAGAATTGAAGGGAGAAATACCCAGTACCAAAATAAGAGAGAGACTTACTTTCAGTAATGGATAGAGTAACTAGTCAGAAGTCCAGCTAGGAAATAAAGGACTTGAGCAATCCTGTGAAAAAAATTAGACCTAACAAAGAGATAAAAAATACTTCACACAAAACCAGAATACACAGTCTTCTCAAGTACACACAGAAGATTCTCCAGGGAAGACCATATGCTAGCCACAAAACAAGTCTCAAGAGATTTAAAAAGATCATATAAAGAATGTTCTCTGATCACAGTGGAATGAAACTAGAAATCAGCAGCAGAAAGAAAACTAGAAATTCACAAATATGTGGAAATTAAACAATACACTCTTCAAACAGATTAAAGAAATCACAAAGGAAATTAGAAAACACTTAAAGATGAGTAAAAAGGAAAACACAAGATAGCATAACTTACAAGCTGCAGCAAAAGCAATGCTTGGGGAGAAATTTATAGCCATAAATGCCTATATTAAAATAGAAAAAAAAAAAAAAACCAACACATGGCAAATCAATAATTTACATCTTAAAGAAAAAAGGGAAAAAAGGAAGCCAAAGCTAGTGGAAGGAAGGAAATAAAGGTTAAAGCAGAGATAAATAAAATAGAAACCAACAGAGAAAAATCCATAAAATTGAAAGTTGGTTACTTGGAAAGGTTAACAAATTGAAACCTTCAGCTAAGCTTAAAAAAAAAAAAACAAAAAACCTCAAATTACTAAAATTGGAAATTAAAGTGAAGACCTTATTACTGACCTTATAGAAATAAAAAGGATTGAGAACGCAATTAACAATTATATGCAAACAAATGAGATAACCTACATGAAATAAACACCTAGACACACTAAAAAACTCAAGACGAAACAGAAAGCTGAACATACAACAAGTGAAAACAAAGAATCAGTAATCAAAAACCTCCCAAAGAATATCATCAACCATAGCCAAACTATGGAAAAAGCCTAAATGTCCATGAACTGATGAATGGATAAAGAAGATGTGGTATGTGCTATGACCCAGCAATCACACTACTGGGTATTTACCCTAAAGATACAAATGTAGTGATCTGAAAGGGCACCATGGACCCGAATGTTTATAGCACCAATGTCCACAATAGTCAAACTATGGAAAGAACCTAGATGTCCATCAAGAGATGAATGGATAAAGATGTGATTGATATATAATGGAATACTATGCACCCATCAAAAACTCCAAAAACTTGCCATTTGCAATGATGTGGATGGAACTAGAGGGTATTATGCTAAGCAAAATAAGTCAATCAGAGAAAGACAATTATCATATGATCTCTCTTACATGAGGAATTTGAGAGGCAGGGCGAGGGATCGTGGTAGGTAGGGAGGGAAAAATGAAACAAGATGGGACCCGGGAGGGAGACAAACCATTAAGAGACTCTTAACCTCAGGAAACAAACTGAGGGTTGCTGGGGGGGTAGTAGGGGAGGAATAGGGTGGCTGGGTTATGGACACTGGGGAGGGTATGTGCTACGGTGACTGCTCTGAAATGTGTAAGACTGATGATTCACAGACCTGAGGCAAATAATACATAATATGTTAATAAAAAATGTGGTATGTGTATATATATATTTTTATACACACACACACACACACACACACACACACACACACTGAAGTATTACTCAGCCATCAAAACGAATGAATTCTTGCCATTTGCAATGACATGGATGGAGCTAGAGAGTGTTACGCTAAACAAAATAAGTTAGAGAAGAACAAATACCATATGATTCCACTCATATGTGGAATTTAAGAAACAAAACAGATGAACATATCGGAAGGGGTGAAAAAAAGAGAGGGAAACATATCATAAGAGACTCTTAACTACAGAGAACAAACTGAGGGTTCATGGAAGGAGGTGGGTGGGGGATGGGCTAAATGGGTGATGGGTTTTAAGAAGGGCAGATGATACAATGAGCACTGAGTGTTCTAAGTGATGAATCCCTGAATTCTACATCTGAACCAACATGACACTATGTGTTAACTAACTAGAATTTAAATAAAAATTTGAGACAAAAAAATAAATAAAATGATGACTTCCAAAAACAAGTACCTTCCAATGGTGGTGGTGGGGGGGGAAGCCCAGGAGCAGAGGTTTCACTGGTGAATTCTAGCAATCATTTAAAGAATTAACACCAACCCCTTACAAATTCTTCCAAAAAAATAAAAGAGGGAACCATTTACTTCTGGATTCATTCTGTCAGGCCATCATTACTCTGATACCAAAGACAAAGACATGACAAGAAAACAACTCACCAACTTCCCTTGCCAAAGTCAGCAGTGCATTAAGACTGCAGGATTTTAACACTAAGATCAGATGGTATGTATTCTAGGATTATGAGGGTGGTTCAGCATACAAAAATCAACTGTTATAATATACCACATTAACAGAATATAAAATACCACAATCATCCCGAATAATGTAGAAAAAGCATTTAACATAATTCAGAGGACGTTCATGGTAAGAACACACAGCAAACTAGGAACAGAATGAAATTTCCTCAACCCGATAGAGGGCACTTACCAAAACCGCAGAGCTAACATATTCAATGGGAAAAGACTGAAAGTTCTCTCCCAAAGATCAGGAACAACACAAGGATGCCTGCCTGCCCCCTACCCCCTTTCTCCATTTCTTTCAAAGCTGTACTGGAAGTTCTAGCCAGAGCCACTAGTTAAGGTGGTGGTGGGGAAGTCACCAAAATTGGAAAGGAAGAGATAAAACTACCTCTATTTGCAGAAGAAATGATCTTATTTCTAAAGAAAATTCTGAAGATTCTGCAACTTTTAAATTTAACAGACAAATTTAGCAAAGTTGCATAATACAAGATCAACACACAAAAATATTTTGTTTTAAATATACCAGCAATGAGTAATTCAAAAAGGGAAATAAGAAAACAATTCCATTTACAATTAAAAACAATAAAATACTTAAATATAGGTAAGATGTTAATAGTCCCCAAACTGATCTACAGATTAAATATAATCCCTATCAAAGTCCCAGCTTCCTTTTTTGCAGAAATTCACAACCTAATCCTAAAATTCACATGAAAATTTAAAGGACCCAGATTATCCAAAACAATCTTGAAAAAGACGCACTGTATTACTCATCCCAGTCTCACAATTTACAACTCACAACAAAGCTCACAACAAGGCACCTGGATGGCTCAGTTCATTAAGCGACCGCCTTCGGTACATGTCATGATCTCAGGGTCCCGGGATGGAGCCCTGAGTTGTGCTCCCTGTTCAGCAGGGAGCCTGCTTCTCCCTCTCCCTCTGCCATTCCACCTACTTGTGCTTGCATATGCTCTCTCTCTCTAATGAATAAATAAAATCTTAAACACCCTCCACCCCACACACAAAGAACAAACAAAAAAACCCAAAGCTGCAGTAATCAATCAGTACCGCAGTGTGGTACTGGCATAAGGATAGACAAAATGACCAAAGGAATTGAATTCAGAGTCTATATAAACCCATGCATTTATGGTCAACTGATTTTCAACAAGTTTGCTGAGACCATTAGTGGGGAGAGAACAGTCTCCTCAATGAGTGCTGGGACAACTACATATCTACATGCAAAGAATGAAGTTGAACCCTTACTTTATGCCATATATAAATATTAACTCAAAATGGATCAAAGACCTAAATATAAGAGCTAATGCTAAAAAAACCCTTAGAAGAAAAGCCTACAGAATGCGAGAAAATTATTTCCAGGCATTATATCTAATAAGAGTCTACTATTCAGAATATATAAAGAACTCTCAGCTCAACAAAAAGACGAACACCAACTTAAAAATGAACAAAGGTCTTTAAGACATTTCTCCAAAGACACAAATGGCAAAAGAACATATACAAAAAGATGCTCAATATAAATAATTTATGAGATGCAAATAAAAACCATAGTGAGATTACCTTTTCACACTAACTAGGATAGCTTTAATAATAACTTAAAAAAAACCAAAACCACAAAATAACAAATGTTGGGAGAGATGTGGAGAAACTACAACTCTTGTACAGTGTTGGTGGGAATGTAAAAGGCTACAGCCACTGTGGAGAACAGGCAGTTCCTCAAAAACAAACATAACATTACCATATAACCCAGCATTTCCACTCCTAGGGATGGTCCCTCAAAATTGAAAACAGGTATCCAAACAAACTTGTACATGAATGTTCATTTCAGTACAATTCACAAAAGCTAAAATGTGAAAATAATCCAAATGTCCATCAAACACTGAACAGAAACAAAATGAAGTATATCCATACAGGAGCATATTACTCATAAAAAGGAATGAAATACTAACATGTATTAACACATGCTACAATATGGATGAACCTTGAAAGTACCATGCAATACAACAGAAGGAGACATGAAAGTCATATGTAGGCATCCACTTACACAAAAATTCAGAATAGGTAAATTCAAATTATTGTTTTTTTTTTCTTCAAATTAATGTTTTAAGATAAATGAGGTAAAAGCAGATTATCTTCATTAGAGGCTAGGGAGAGGTGGGTAACAGGGAATGACTATTTTTAATGGCCTTGGGGTCCAGTTTGGTGGGGATAATGTTTGGAACTAGAGGGAAATGATGCTGTATAATATTATAAATGTATTAAATGTCACTAAACTGTATGCTTTAAAATGGTTAATATTGGGGCACCTGGGTGGCAAAGTAGGTTAAGCACCACACTCTGATTTCAGTTCAGGTCATGATCTCAGGGTTATGAGATTGAGCCTGAAGACAGGTTCCACAGAGCATGTGGAGCCTGCTTGAGATTCCCCTGATCTCTCCCCTGCTCTCTTTTTCTCTCTAAAAAAATAAAAAATATAAAATAGTTAAGTTTGTTAATCTCAAAAAATCCCAAAAGGCACTGTCAGTCTTTAACACCAGAAAGTGACAACCAACGGATAACCCATATATTAGGATAAACTATCATGACCAGATAGAATGGAACCAAGTTTCTTTTGCATGGCACTTTAAAGACGATTTCTGGGGTGCCTGGGTGGCTCAGTGGGTTAAGCCTCTGCCTTCGGCTCAGGTCATGGTCTCAGAGTCCTGGGATGGAGCCCTGCATTGGGCTCTCTGCTCAGCAGGAAGCCTGCTTCCCCCTGCCCTCCTCTGCTTGCCTCTCTGCCTACTTGCGATCTCTCTCTGTCAAATAAATAAATACAATCTTAAAAAAAAAACAAACAAACCATAATTTCTAGCTGTTTCTCATAACAGCAGTTGACGGGTTCCTTGATATATAATAACAAGGAAGAAAAAAAACCCCACAATAGCCTAAGTGAAGGAAGACATCAGGTAAACTACTGTCTGAGCAACGTGACATGTAGGCACAGAGAATACAACCACATTCTTGAAAGAGGAAGAAGGGACAAAGAAAGAATGGTTGATACTATAATAAAGACAAAAAGATACTGACACTAATGGCAGGAAAGTTACTCCTAATTCTTCTGGGTAGCAAAAGATGAAATGTAACAGTAATTTATCTCAATTCTACAGCAACAGATAACTCTTTCAAAATAACCTAACTCATCAAATTACAAAAGATGAGAGCTACTTCACCATGATAAAACACTTCAAGTTAGATGGGCTATCCTAGTATGATCTAGTTCTCCTTCAGACTGCCCTAGTTTTCTAACTGAAGCTTAGAGAAATTAAATGACTTGTTCAAGATTACAAAGCTAACACTGATTGTGGGGTAAAAACAGGGAATAGTTGGTAAACTGGAAAGAAACCACAGTAAAATTCTTCTCATTTCTATTTAAATATTTACATTTTTTGCCTGGAAAACTAAAAAGTACTTGACAAATATTAAATGCCTGACAGTATGATAATATTTTTCAAATTTAGTTCCATAACTCTGTCAAGTAATTTTTATTCTTGTTTGTATAGATGAAGAAAGCAAGTAACTAACTTTCCCAGCCTCACAAATTAAGCTGCAGAGCTGGAATTTGAAGCCAGATATATCTAAGTTCAAAGTCTATATTCTTCCTATTATACCACTCCCAACCATATAAAAGAAATAGGAAAAGTGCTAGTGAAGGGCTTTATTCAGATTTGGCTCACAACTACTCAGCAGAAAGTTCAAGATGTCAAGAGAGGGTCTCATTCATGCAATAAACTGGCTTAAAGACTACAAGAATTATTCCATGAAAGTGAATTTTTAATCTAAAACTGCACATGATTGTTTCAAAACAGAGAAATAGAAGGACTATTTTATGATTAAAAACCAGAACAAAGCTGAGAGATTTTCAAATTTCAATTAGGAAATTAAATGATTACTGTATTTCAATCTGGTTTACTTTTTTTTTTTAAAGATTTTATTTATTTATTTGACAGAGAGAGAGAGTGTGCACAAGTGGGCAGAGCACCAAGCAGAGGGAAAGAAGTAGAAGCAGGCTCTCTGCTGAGCAGGGAGCCTGATGTCAGGCCTGATCCCAGGACCTTGGGATCATGACCTAAGCCAAAGCCAGCCGCCTGACTGACTGAGCGACCCAGGCACCCCTGGTTTACCCATTTTTAAAACAACAAGACTATGTGTATATGTGTGTGTGTGTGCGTGCACACATATGTGTAAATACTTAGATCTTTCTTTCTTGTTCCAGTCATTTTCCTCACTACTTACTGTATCTACGCTTTTCTTTTCTTTCTTACCTATTCCTATACCTTACCTATTCTTTCTTACCTTTTCACTGGAACACCAAGAGAAAGAAAATAAAGGTTAAAAAAATACTAATGAGCATTTATAAAATTTCTATGGACCTTAAAATTTCCGGTCAAAAAATGAAAATCACAAACTAAGCTATTAATTTTCAAAGTACAGTCATTAGGTGAATTAGTTCTGTCTCTTAAAAACATTAAGTTAAGAGACTTTGCTTAGGGGTACCTGGGTGGCTCAGTGAGTTAAAGCCTCTGCCTTCGGCTCAGGTCATGATCATGGGGTCCTGGGATTGAGCCCCAAATCAGGCTCTCTGCTCAGCAGGGAATTCCTCCTCTCTCTCTGCCTGCCTCTCTGCCTACTTGTGATCTCTGTCAAATAAAGAAAATCTAAAAAAACAAAAAACAAAAAAAAAACAAAAAAGAGAGAGAGACTCTGCTTAGACACAGGTTTGAGAAAAGGATATATTGAAAGGATGTATTGAAAGGATATATTCTTAATACTGTCACTCTGAAAACTAGTGTTCATTAATTGAATAGTCGCTATAGCTCAAAATTTAACATTTAAATTTGAATAAATATGGCTGGACTCTGAAGGATGAGTAAGTGCTAGCTAAGTGATAGATAGGAAGTAGGAAGGAAGAGCGCATGCAAATGTCACGAGATGTGGACTGAAAGTAAGAAGACCAATATGACTGGAGCAGAGAGCATAGGCCAGAAACTGCCATTTATACCGTTGCTGAAAAGGCAGGAAAATGTCTAATAAAGAAGGTCCTTGGGAAGACTGGGTGGCTTATAGTCGGTTCAGCATCCAACTTTTGATTCTGGCTCAGGTCATGATCTCAGGGTCACAAGATGGAGCCCCGGGTTGAGCCCTGCATGGGGCTCTGGGCTCAGCATGGAGTCTGCTTGAGATTCTCTCTCCTTCTGCTCTCTCACCTCCCCCCCCTGCTCAAGTGCTTTCTCTTTCAAATAAATCTTAAAAAAAAAAAAATAAAAATCAAAGATCCTTGAAGGATTTTAGATTTTATCCTAATAGCCACAGAAAGCCAGAGGAAGAATTTAAGTTGAAATGTGGCATGATGACATTTGCAATTTTAAAAGCTGTGCGGGCTCTGCGAGTCGCAGCTGCACCGCTTTTTTTTTTTTTTTTTAAATTTATGAGAGAGAGAGAGCGAGCACAGGCAGACAGAATGGCAGGCAGAGGCAGAGGGAGAAGCAGGCTCCCTGCCGAGCAAGGAGCCCGATGTGGGACTCGATCCCAGGACGCTGGGATCATGACCTGAGCCGAAGGCAGCTGCCTAACCAACTGAGCCACCCAGGCGTCCCGACATTTGCAATTTTAATGTTCACTCTGATTGCAGGCTAGAGAATGACCTGTGGCGGTGGGGGGGGAGTGGATTCAAAGAGATCTAGTTAAAAGTCTACTGCAATAGACTAGGCAACAAATAGCTTGAAAAGAGTAATAACACTGGGGATCTGCAAAATACTTAGGAGACAGACCACAGAGGACTAAAGAATGACTTCATAAAAAGACAAAGAGGGACAGAGAGAGAACATGGATTTAGTTTCTAGATTTATGACCTGGACAATTAGACAGATGGTGAAAGAACTCACAGAAAAAGATCAGGTGTCTTTTGTTGTTTTGAGGAAACAGTAGAGAGAATATGTATTCCATCCTGGACAAGTTCAATCTGAGATATCTGCTAAGTAAAACATCAGTGGGTCTGAAGTTCAGAGGAAGGGGTCTGGGCTACCTACATACAAAGGGGAACTGACATCATCATGTCTGATTATAGTGATATGATCTAGATTTAGCATCTTCCACATACAATAATTTTCAACTTTCACGAAATATGTTTTTAGGTATTCCCAATATTTGCACTGGTTCCTCTGTTCCAGAAGTAGTTCTGTATTATAAAATCTATTTAAAAAAACCACAGTACAGTTTTGCTTTGTTCAGTCTTTTAATCCATTCTCTCCTAAGTAGTCTATCATCATTTTGATGGTAAAATGTAGCACAGCAGAGTATCTGGGCATGTAAAGACCGTTGTACTGAAGTACGGGTATGACACTGACAATGAGCATACATTCAGGAAAAGGAAAAAAAAGCACAACAGTGCTGCAAAAACAGAAAAGCTCAGAGATAACGGGGGTTCGGAAATACTACAGGGAGAAATCTGGGAGTCCACCTAAGGAGAATTGTGAGCAATAAGGCCAAGGAAATCCACACTGTAGAGGTTCTGAATCCAAGCCTAAGAAATATGAAGTTAGACAGGCATTAGAGAATCTCTGCAGGTTATAAAGTAAGAGTTACAGGACCTGAATAGAGATCAATGTAGCACACGGTGAATTCATAATAGAGGAGCGGTAGTTTGAGAGTTGCAATTAAGAGAATGAACTGGGATGCAACTGTACTGCATCTAGTTTTACTAAAGACCTGACTTAAAAATTCTAATAGATAAAAGGCTGATAGACCTGAGGTCAAGTCTGGGCAGGGGGTACACAAAACAAGAAGATCCTGACCATGCTGAGATGCAGAGGTAAGAAAGAAAGAGGCATCATGCCTATGCGACCTCTGGCCCTGCTATTCTACCAGAACAGCTGTTGTTCAGGTTCCATGTAGTTTGACATTTTTCAGTTCCCATCTTAACTTAATCTTTTGACAGCCGGCTTTCATGGTATCACACATCCTTGGTCTTTTTCCCACTTCCCTGGTTTCCCCTTTTCGGTCGTCCTTGGTAGCTTCTCCTCCTCCTCTGTGCTTTAGATTTAAATGCCACAACTCAGTCCCGGAGTCTCCTCTTATTCTTTATCATTCTCTCCATAATCTACTTTTGCCTGTCAAACAGTATCCATCTTAACAGCCACCTTCCTAGGGGTCTCGGTATCTACTCAGTAAAGTAGGACGGTGGTACTTTAATAGGGAGGCACTCGCCATACACTGGGAAAGAGTTGCCTTTTAATAATTAAAGTACAAATCAATATACAATGAAAATACAGCACATACACAAAATCACCTAAAAATGGATTTAGCACGTGAGCTAACCTAATTAATGATCAATAATAAGGAATATTAAAATGTGACTGCCACTGTTTTAAGTAGTTCACTGATTCATTTTACATTGAATTCTCAATACTCTCATTAAGCACTCATTATATACTTTCTCAATTTTACAGATAAGCAAACTGAGACATGGAAAAGTTAAGAAAACTTCCCAAGGTCACATGTTAAGTTCAAAGCAAAGCAGAGTTCAAATCCATTTTGAAGACTATGCTCTTTAATGGTGATACTCTCACAGTAAAGAAACCTTGAACTCAGTTCTGTCCTCTATCTTGGCATTCTGCATCATTATCTCTAGATCTTGCACTTTGGTTATGATACCAATGTTCCTTTAAAACTGCTTTTATCAAGGTCAACAATGTTGAGCAGGACCTCTCACCTTTGTGTGTCATGGACTCCTCCAGAGGATGTGGTAAAGCTTATATACTCCTTTCTCAGGATTATTATTTTTTAAGTGCATAAAATAAAACAGGATTTGAAAATAAGACAAAGAAAACTGTAATGGAATATAGTTAATCCACAGATCCCTTCAACTAAAGCTAACGATACCTTTCTGTTCTTAATCATGTATAATCTTTTGGTAGCATCTGCCACTACTGTCCCAGCTACCCCATCCGAAAACTTAAAATGCTTTGCCTTTCCTTCATTTCTACCATTTGTTCTCCCTGGACCTTTCATCCTTCATGGTCTCATTTGGGCCCTCCATACTCTTGAAATGTTGGTGTTCACAGGCCTGCTTCTCTTTTTACTGAAAATACCTGCATGACCTCATCCACTCTGAGTTCAAGTACTGTCTAAAAGCCCAAACTTTTATAACCAACTATCTACTGGTCATCTCCTCTTTAACTTTAGACTCTCGTGAAACCCGAAGTGGAGGATATAGCCAAGCTGTGTCCAGACTCCTGACCCAGATGAACTAAGAGATGACAAACGGGTGTTGTTTTCAGCTTGTGGTAATTTGTTACACAGCAAAAGAAGACTAATCCAGTGGTCAGACATCGTGGTTCTGGCAACACATTTAGAAAAGGATGCATGAGTTACCAAGTAACCTGATGCTAGGAAATGTTGTAATCACTAATTCTCCATCTCCTAGAATCTTTTTTCCTAAAGCCATGTTAAGAATCAACTTTCTAACACTCTGGTTTTACTGCAAAGCCCAAGATTTTCAGTGATACAGAAAGTCCAAAACAACAGAATACAAAGAGTTCTGGTGATAGAATATAAGATGCAAATGTGACACAAGCAGAGGTTTGAGAGGCACTTTTCCAAGTGAGGCTTGCCCTTTTGGAAAGCTGCCCAGAGACTGCCATGTTATTAAAACGCTGGAGTAGCCTAGTGAAGGATGAGAGGCCATAAGGAGGAAAACCATGGTGCTGGCTCATAGCCAGCACCAACTGCCACACATGACAGCGTACCCATCTTGCCCCGTCCAGCCGTTTCAGCTGTTATGTGACTGCAGCTGCCCTATGAGCCCAGAAGAAAAGCAGGAAAACCCCCAGCCAACCAAAGAACAACGAGAAATAAAACTATATTAAGATACTAAATCAGGATGATGTATTCTAAAGCGAAAGACATAACTGATAGTCTCAATTTTCTCATCTATAAAATTATGAACTCTTGAGATTATCTCCAACATAAACATTATGATTTACTCTTTCACACTTCACTTTCTCAGATATAAGAAACAAAACAACAAAAAGAGATTTGGTGGAATGTTACATAGATTTGATGGAATTATGAGGAATATTATAATTAATCAAGGTTTTAAGTTTTTGTTTTTTTTGTTTTGTTTTTAAAGATTTTATTTATTTATTTGACACAGAGAGAGATAACAAGCAGGCAGGGAGGCAGGCAGAGAGAGGAGGAAGCAGGCTCTCTGCACAGCAGAGAGCCCGATGCGGGGCTCGATCCCAGGATACTGGGATCATGACCTGAGCCGAAGGCAGAGGCTTTAACCCACTGAGCCACCCAGGCGCACCAAGGTTTTAAATATCGTGCAGGGGAACTTCTATTAAACACAGCAGATTGAAATACATTTTTTTGTCTGTTTCCTTCTAAAACATCATTAAAATGACAGAAAAGAACTAAAAGTGACTAAGAAACACAAAGTCAAAGGAACTCAAAAGGAGACAAAAGTTCTATGATTTCATTTCAACAAAATTTTAGAAGACCAAAACGTGGATAGTGATAAAAAGACTCTATACATCAAGTAGAGTTTAAACTTACACTAGAAGGTGGGGAAAAGTAGCAAGCAAGCAAGCACACACACGTATACACTCTTAGCCACTTCAGAAAGAAATGGGAATCAGAGTCACAAGGTGCCTCTGAAAGAGGGTGCAAAGAGTTAAGACTGAAAAAAAAAGGGCAGGTGGAAGGTTTGAAAAGTAGTTTGAACACCCAGACCCTTTCATCCCAAGCTGCCTGCAACTATCCCTCCTTTTGAGCAGAGGCTTATGATTCAGGAAAGGTTCAACTAGACGTGTTCTGGCATCAAAAGTTTCAGGTAAGAGTAGAGGTGAAGTATTATCAGAGAATAGGGGTAATTAAATGGAAGCAAAAATAATAAATGCTAAGGACCCTCCTCACTGATCTCCCACCTACCTCATGTAACCATAGATACCAGAATTTCTCTCTGAAGAAACAGAAATGGCCTATGGAAAGACCAGGCCCACATCATCCCTTTCTAGTGGACAGAAGTCTAATCTATGCATACAGACCTCCCAATCAGCATTTTAGTACTTTACTCTAAAAATCAGAATTCAGGGAACACCCTAAACTTGATGAAAATTTCTGAGAGGCTCAAGAAACAAATGGGAAAAACAACCTGAAAGAAATGGGCAACTCAGGGAACAGAAGGAAAAAAAAAATATGTATATACATTAATATGTCCTAGGATGGGAGGTAAGTTTATAGTTAAAGAATATGGGCACCTGGGTGGTTCAGTTAATTAAACAGCCGACTCTAGACTATGCCGTGGATGGTGATCTCAGGGTCATGAGATCCAGCCTGCATTGGGCTCTGGTGGTAGAGGATCTAAAGCAGATTCCTCAGTAGGGAATCTGCTTTAGATCCTCCCTCTCTTCCTCTACCTCTCCCCTAATTCACACTTGCTCTCTAAAATAAATACATCTTTAAAAAAACAAACAAAAGTAAAACACTAAAAAAAAAAAAACCTCTTGGAAATTAAAAACATGACAGCAAGAACTAAAACCTCAAAGAAAAGGTGTTAAGCTGAGAAAACAACAAGAACAGAAAGGGTTAAGAAATGGGATAAGAGATCAAATTAAACAAAGAAAGCAAAAATGACAGTTAACAAGTAACAAAATCTGCTATAAACTTCAGACATGAATTTTAATTTAGTGTCATTTATGTGTTGTGTGTCAACTTGGCTAGTGTGATGTTGTGATCTGTAAGAAAAACATATATTAGGTCTTCATCCAAACCCTTGCAATTTCCTGTTAAGCGTGACAGAAGCGTTTGTCATGTTAATAACGTGACTTTCCGAACCCATCTAAGGAAGGTAGGTTGCTAGAAGGTTGAACTTTTATTTCCCTTCCCCACCCTCCCCACTACTTCTAGAGAGACACGGGCCTGGGGGATGACTGGAACACCAACAGCCAATGACTTAATCATGACCACAATGAAGCCTCTATAAAAAACCCAAGACAGGGTTCAAAGAGCTTCCAGGTTGGTAAACACATGGAGATTTGGGGAGAATGGCATGCTTTGACTGGGGAAGGAACAACACCAGCTACACCCCAAGACCTGACCTTTACTGCCCACCTGCTTGTACTCACTGACCTTTGTCTTACATTTTTTACTTAAGCTCTTCTTTCTAGCTTATCTCTTAACTCAAGCAAATGGAAACTGAAACCACCCCTCAAGCAATAGTGACTGTCCAGACAAGACCTCAAGCCAGTTGAGACCACCCAAACCAGTTTGAGTGTAACTCTTGACTTGCGCCTGCCCAGATGGACCATGGAGTAACCCCTAAAATGTCCAACAACTGTTACCTCATTAAAATACTAAAATCTCTGCCCAAGGAGCACAAGCCTCATTTCTGTAACATGTACGTATAAGCATGTTTCCTTAAGGTACATATATGGCCTTCACCAGCCTCTACATATGATAAACTTTCTCTAAATATTCATCCTAACCCCAAATAAAAGGAACCCATTCACCCTTACTAGGAGCATCAAAGCTTTGGAAGTTATTCTCTGAGATCACTTTATTTGTTGCAAATAAAGTTTCTTTTCTGTAACAATTTACCTGGTGTAGCTTCTATCTGTGACTCATAAATATCCAACTCATGTTAGTTCAGTTACTGAAGCTTCTTGCCCCTTTCCCCCATACCTTGCCCTATACATCTCTTTCACCTGGCTATTCCTGAATTAGTTATATCCTTTTATAATAAACCAGCTACTCAGTAAGTAAAATGTTTCTGAGTTCTGTGAGTAACTCTAGAAAATTAACTGAACACAAGGAGGGGGTCATAGGAACTTGTCATTTATAGCCAGTTGTTCAGAACAGTAACAACCTGGACCTCCTACCGGCATCTGAATGGGAAGTGGGGGAGCAGTCTTGTAAGACTAAGCCCTTAATCTATGGAATCTGAGGCTATTTCCTTATAGACAGTGACAAAATTTTTTTTTTAAAGATTTTATTATTTGAGAGAGAGTGCGAGAGGAGAGAGGGCGGTGGCAGAAGCAGACTCCCTGATGAGCAGGGACCCCGATGTGGGACTCGATCCTAGGACTCCAGAATCATGACCTGAGCCAAAGGCAGTACTTAAATAACTGAGACACCCAGACGCTCACAGTGACAGAATTTTGTTGAATTCTTGGATATACTGCTGGTGTCTGAGAATTGCTTGGCTGCTGTGTGGCAAACCACCTCCTCTCCAACCCTGCCTAGTTGTTTGGTCAAACAGCAGTCTAAATGTTTCTGTGCAGGTCCTTTTTTTAGATAACATTTAAATCAGTAGACTCTGAGTAACTACACTCTATAATGTGGGTGGGCCTTATCCAATCAGTAGAAGGCCTAGGAGCAAAGATTTCATGAAGTTTAGTTTTAAGATTGCAAAACCACCTCTTTTCTGAATTTCCGGTCTGCTGATCTGCCCTGTGGATTTTGATAGCTGCCACAATCACATAAGCTAATTCCTTAAAAAATAAACCTTTCTCTGTATACTTCCTATTAGTTCTGCTTCACTGAAGGACCCCAACTAATACTAATACTCTGGTACTGAAAGTGCTTCTATGGGAAGCCAATCCTTTTTTCAAATTTCGTAAACATTTCTAAAATTTTAAATCCAGTATAATTAAGATACAGTGTGATATTAGTTTCAGGTATATAATATAGCAGCAATTCCATACATTACTCAGTGCTCATCATAGTAAGTGTATCTTAATCCCCTTCACTCTCCGGGGACCAACCTCATCTCTGGTAACCATCAGTTTTTTCTTTTTAAGAATCTGGGTTTTTTTTTTTTTTTCTTTGTTCATTTCTTAAACTCTACATATAATAAAATCCTAGGATAGTTATCTTTCATTTATTTCACTTATTAGCATTACACCCTCTAGATCCATCCATGTTGTTGCAAATGGCAAAACTTCACTCTTTTTTTATTTTTATTTATTTTTATTTTTTTTAAAGATTTTTTATTTATTTATTTGACAGAGATCACAAGTAGGCAGAGAGGCAGGCAGAGAAAGAGGAGGAAGCAGGCTCCCCGCTGAGCAGAGAGCCCGATGCGGGGCTCGATCCCAGGACCCGGAATCATGACCTGAGCCGAAGGCAGCGGCTTAACCCACTGAGCCACCCAGGCGCCCCAAAACTTCACTTTTTTTTTAATGGCTCAGTAACATCCCATTATATATGTATATATAGCCACTTCTTCTTTACCCATTCATCAATCGATGGACACCTGAGTTGCTTCCATAATTTGGCTATTGTAAATACTGCTGCAATGAAAACAGGGATACATGTATCTTTTTGAATTAGTGTTTTCGTATTCATTGGGTAAATACCCAGTACTGGAATCAACTGTATCATCATACAGTAGTTGTTTTTAATTTTTTGAGCAACCTCCATACTGTCTTCCATAGTTGATGCACCAGTTTGCACTCTTGCCAACACTACAAGAGTGTTTTTTCTCCACATCCTCACCAACACTTGTTTCTTGTGTTTTTGATTTTAGGCATTCTGACAGGTGTGAGGGGGTATCTCTTGCCTTTTTTTCCCTCACTGTGGTTTGACTTGCATTTTCCTGACGATGAGTGATGTTGAGCATCTTTTCATGTGTCTGCTGGTCATCTGGAGGTCTTCTTTGGAGAAATGTCTACTCATGTCTTCTGCCCATTTTTGTAAACTGGATTTTTTTGGTGTTGGGTTATAGTTTTTTATATATTTTGGATACTAAAACTTTACTGAGTATGTCATTTGCAAGTATCTTTTCCCATTCAGTAGATTATTTTGTTGATTGTTTTCTTTGCTGCACAGAAGCATTTATTTTGATATAGTCCCAAGAGTTTATTTTTGCTTTTGTTTCCCCTTAGGAGACAGGAAAAAAGTTGCTATGGCCAATATCAGAAAAATTAATGCCTATGTTATTTTCTTAAAATTTTTATGGTTTCAGGTCTCACATTTAGGTCTTTAGTTCAAGTTTATTTTTGTATATGGCATAATAAAGTGGTCCAGTTTCATTCTTTTGCATGTAGCTATCCCAGTTTTCCCAACATCATTTATTAAAGGGACTGTCTTTTTCCCATTATATATTCTTGCCTCCTTTATCAAAGACAAATTGGCCAGAAAATCATGGATCTATTTCTGGGCTCTCCATTCTGTTCACTGATATATGTGTCTATTTTGTGCCAGTACCATATTGCTTTATTATAGGTTTGTAGTATAGCTTGAAATCAGGGATTGTTTTACTTCCAATTTTTTTCTTTTTCAAGACTGCTTTGGCTATTCAGGGTCTTTTGTGGCTCCCCACACATTTTGGGATTATTTGTTCTAGTTTTGTAAAAAATAAATAAAATAAATGCTGTTGGTATTCTGATAGGGACTACATTAAATCTGTAGATTGCTTTTGGTTGTATGAGACATTTTAACAATATTTGTTCTCCCAATCCATGAGCATGAAATATCTTTCCACTTATTTGTGTCATTTCAATTTATTTCATCGATGTGTTATAGTTTTCAGAGTACAGTCAAGGAGTAAACTGGTAAAGTTTACTCCTGGTATTTTATTATTTTTAGTGCAACTGTAAATGGGACTATTTTCTTAATTTCTCTTTCTGCTACTTTATTATTAGTGTCTAGAAATCCAATGGATTTCTCTATGTTGATTTTATATCACAGGACCTTACTGAGTTCATTTATCAGTTCTAACAGCTTTTTGGTGGAGTCTTTACGGCTTTAAGTATCTGCATATAGTGACAGTTTCACTTTTTCCTTATGAATCTGGATGCCTTTTATTTCTTTTTCTTGTCTGAGTGCTGTGGTTAGGACTTCCAGTACTATGTTGAACAAAAGTGCTAAGAGTAGACATGCTTATCTTGTTCCTGATCTTAAAAGTGCTCAGTTTTTCACAAATGAATATGATGCTAGGTGGAGGTTTTCATATATGGCCTTTATTCTGTTGGTTTGTTCCCCCTAAACTTTCTTTTTTGAGGGTTTTTCTCATGAATATTGTACTTTGTCACATGCTTTTCCTGCATCTATTGATATGATCATGTTTTTATCCCTTCCCTTACTGATGTGATAGATCATGCTGATTGCTTTGCAAATACTGTGCCAGCTTTGTGTCCAACGGGGGGAAAATCCTACTTGATTGTGGTGAATATTTTTTAAATGTATTGATGGATTCAGTTTGCTGCTATTTTGTTGAGGAATTTTGCATCTATGTTCACCAGATATATTGGCCTGTAGTTCTCTTTTTTTGGTACTGTCTCTATCTGGTATTGGTATCAAGGTAATGCTGGCCTCATAGAATGAATTTGGAAGCTTCCCCTCCTCTTCCAGTTTTTGGAATAGTTGAGGAAGAAGAGGTATTAACTGTTCCTTAAATGTTTGGTAGAATTCACCTGTGAGGCCCTCTGGTCCTGGACTTTTGCTTGTTGGGAGTTTTTTGATTACTGATTCAATTCCATTGCTGGTAATCAGTCTGTTCAAATGTTCTATTTTTTCTTGATTCAGTTTTGGGAGGTTGTATGTTTCTAGGTATTTATTTATTTCTTATAGGCTGTCCAATTTTTTGGCATTTAATTTTTGATAATATTCTCTTATAAATCTTTTATATATTTTTTTAAGTAGGCTCTATCCAATGTAGAGCCCAATATGGGGCCTGAACCAATGACCCTGAGATCAGATCTGAACTAAAATCCAGTTAGACAGACTGACAGACAAGTGAGACAAACTGAGCCACCCAGGTGTCCCAGTCCTTTGTATTTCTGTGGTGTCGGTTTTGTTTCTCCTCTTTCATTTCTAATTTTGAGTCCTCACTCTCCTTTTTAAATGAGTCTGGCTAAAAGTTTACCAATTTTGTTGATTTATTTTTATTATTTTTACTTATTTTAGAGACAACGCGCGTGCACACATGTGTGAGCAGGAGAAGGAGAAGAAGGAGAGAGAGAATCACTAACAGACATTCCGCTGAGTGCAGAACCAGAAGCCAAATGCGGGGGTCGATCTCACAACCCTAAGATCATGACCTGAGCCAAAATCATGAGTCAGATGCTTAGCCAACTGAGCCACCCAGATGCCCCTAATTTTGTTGACTTTTCAAAGAACTAGCTCCTAGTTTCTATTTTTGTCTATGTCTACTCTGCTCTTTATTTTTTCCTTCCTACTCCTGGATTTGGGTTTTGCTTGTTCTTTTTCTAATTCTTTAGGTGTAAGGTTGGGTTGTTTATTTGAGATTTTTTTTTGCTTCTTGGGACAGGCCTGTATTGCTATAAATTTCCTATTAGAAGAGAATCTTGAGGATGAGTTTTCTGAACTGGTTCTGGGATTTCTGGAATTGTTTCTTTGATTAGATTTAAAGGCACTAATGACTCTATTTTTCAGTAGTAAAGAGAACACTGAACGTCAACTGCATGATATAGCAATAAAAATAGGTAAAAAAAAATCAATGCGTACTCCTGATCAAACACTTATTAAATAAGAGACAAAGTTCTGGTTATCATGTATTCGCTACTTTAGAATATTTCAAGCTGATTAAGATGAAATTGGCTAGCTGCTTCTAAATGCACTGGACAAAGTTGAGAAACACAGGCATGTGCTGAGGGACTCAAATTCCAAGCTGAAGCATCACATAAATGACCTGAACGTTTCTGTGCCTGTCCTGAAAGAAATCCCTACTTCCTACAGCTGTAGAGCTGAGACTGCTGGAAACCAAACCAGACCTCTCACCAAGGATGACATGGGTACAAGCACTGCGGAGTGCCATCTACTAGCAGCAGAGACCAGCAGTAAGTCCCTGATAAAGTACCATTCCCCAGGATCATCAGCCAGCTCCCTAATGGCAAGTTCCATTCCATTATGGAAGTGGCAATAAATCAACACCCTGGATATGGATTTGCCTTCCCTGCATACAGTACTTCTGTAAAAAATACCATTTATGGACTCACAGAATGCCTTACCCCAGTCATGGTTTTCCACACAGCATTTCCTCTGAACAAGGAACTCACTTCTCAGCAAATGAAATGCAGCAATGGACCCATGCTCATGGAATTCACTGGTCTTACCATGTGCCCCACTGTCCTAAAGTGGCTGGCTTGACAGGATAGTGGAATGACAGTAACAACATTGTTGAGATTGTGGAGAAACAGAAATCCTCATCGATCACTAGAGAACACAAATATCACAGCCAGTATGCAAAACTCTTTGCCAGTCTCTTTAGCATACATTTACCATATACAATCTAGAAATTTCCCTCATAGATATCTACCCAAAAGAAATAAAAACATCCATTCACACAAAAGCTTGCCCATGAATATTCACACTATCATTATTCATGATGGCTAAAAAGTAGATTAACTGAGGGACAAATCAAATGGAGTATTTCCATACACAGAAATACCACACAAAGGAATGAAATTCTGATACGTGCCACAACATAAGTTAACCTCAAAATTATGCAAAGTGAAAGCCAGACACAAAAAACAAAAAAACACATATTCTATGTTCAAGTCCGTTTATAAAATTCCCAGAGAAGGAAAACCTGTATGGATAGCATTACACACTTGAAATGGGTATATTTCATGATATGAAAATTATGTCTCAATAAAATATTAATAACATATGCAGCACATCACTAGTCATAAAAGCCAATAACTAAAAGCTACCCAAATACTAACCAACAGTAAAATGAATAAATCATACTTCCACACTGGCCTACAACAATGAAAATGAACAATCTCTAAAAACACAACCTAGAGAAACCTCACATAATGCTGAGCAAAGAAGGCCTACCTAAGAGCACATACTCTATTTTTCTATATATGTAGAATCAAGAGAAAGGCAAGAAAAGATTTGTGCTGTTCAAAGTCAGAATGCTGGTTATACTTGGGGGTGGTCGATCAGGTTCTATTTCTTGAGCTGGCTGATGATTACATAACTGAGCTTGCCTTGCGACTATTCACAAAGCTGTATATTTATGACAAGTGTACTTCTGCATATGTATCATGTTACCTTAAAAGACTTTCAAAAATATCACCTGTAATCCCAGAAAAAACACCGAGAATTATCAAGTGTCCTTTAATCAAGTAAGGGTTAAACAAATTATAGGATATGCATGTATAGTAGCCGGGGTTGGGTACCCACCAAGTATCTGTTTTACCCCTTCCTCTTTCCTTAAACAATCAACCCCACTCTTAGAAACATGGTGGGGTTCCTGACCAGTGCAAGCTTAAGGCTTTCAAAGTGCAGTTTGTCAACTCCTTCAAGAAGTTTGAAAGGGCAAAACTCTCCAAAAACAAACAAACCAAACAAATGTGCTGGAATTTTGATTTGGATTAGATTTCACGTATAGATCAAAATGGAGAGAAATGACATCTTAACAATACTGAGCCCTCAAACCCATGATGGTACATCATTTGTTCCATTTACTTAAGTCTTCAATGTCACTCAACAGTGTTTTGTACTTCCAGGTCTTGTGAGATTTATCCCTAAGTAATTCATATTTTTTGATACTACTTAAATGGTATAATTTGTTCATTTTATAATTTCAATGTTTTGTTGAAATATATTTTGTTTGAAATATGTTTGTTACTAATATATAGAAATACAATTGATTTTTTTGTATGTTCGTCTTGTATCATGTGAGGCGGCATCAAAACACCTTGCAGCTTCTGCCTTCAACCTTTTTGGAACACTGCTTTGAGACCACCATGACATGAAAATGTCTACACTGAAAGACCAATGAGGAAGAGAGGGAAGAGCCCAACTGAGAGATACCAAATTTTTGTATTTTAAACCACTGAGTTTTTGGATAGTTTGTTATAAATCAACAGATACCTGACAGAATTTAGGGCAAGTCACAGTAAAGAAAAGAGGGTTTAGAAATTCTAAAAGAGGCAAAGTCACAAGCAGAATCAGCCAATAAGAAGCTAGGATACAAGCTGGGAGCTTAGCAGATCATGTATAGGCAGAAGATACAACCACAGTTACCTCTAAGACAATTACTTGTAATGAATCTAAAGGGGTCTTTGCCTTTGCCTTGATGTAGTTAGATCAATCTGGCCAGTTTTAATTCAGAGGAGCTACATCCTTCTTGGGCTTCAAAGGTCAAGGGGCATGACAGCAGAGCTAATTCCTTTTTGTCAGAGGTTCTTGTCCACTCCTGCTTCAGTTTACTTCCACCAGGGCATTCTGTTGCACTTCTCAAACGGTTATGGCAGGAATTGGATCTCAATATAAAATAATTACTATATATTATAAAATAAACTTACAATGGTTGAGATGGTTTCTATATAAGTTGAATCAGAATAGGTGAACTGTTACAGAATTATTTCTTTCTATGTAAGGGACAGAAAGACTCATTTATCTGAATCATAAAATATCCCAAACTGAAGTGAGCTGATAAGCCCACGTACTTTCTAAGCCCATGTCACAATCCACATATATGTGAGGTATGTCTGTACTTCTAGAAAACTAGAATGGAGTAGAAGAACCACAGGAGGCCAAGATACTTGAACTAAAAATGGTTTAAAGGACATGGGGCATTCCCAACAAGGAATGAGATGTCTGAGTAGATCATTCTCATACTGAGAGAAATAACATAGTTCCTGTTACCTTAAGAAAAGGCCTAGAAAGCAGGATAGACAAAATGCTATACATACTGTCAGCCATTTGAGACATGAACATTATCGTAACTGAGAAACTCCAGTTTCTGAAACCTGATCAGGTGTATTTCTATAATTAGCTATATTTGTTTCCCACAAATAACTAGTAAAGTCCATTTTGAAATATTCCAATATCAGCAATATTAAGAAGTTAAGGAAAATGAGGCTCTCTTTTTTAAACTTTTATTTAAGCCATTTCAGAAGAGTATGATTTATTTGTGAAGAATGCTTCCGTTAAAGGTGATCGTACATTGAGAGTTAAGACTGAAACTAAGTATATGCCTTTTTTAACCTTGTGAATCTCCTTCTGGAACACTTCTATTCAAAACCAGTAAGACTTTAGTTTAGGGAAACCAGGTTATCGCCAAGGAGACTCAAAATCCTTCAAGAAAGAATTGTGAAGATAATGTTCTGAGTAACTTCTCAGATCACCCTTTTGTACAAAAACTAAATGGTAAAAATTATAAATTAGATTTTTCTCAACGAAGTGGGAAAAACCGGTTGGAATGACTGTTCTATATATTTAAGAATAACAAAAATGTTGTTTAAGAGTACTGGAAATGACAGGGTAAGAAATCATCCAAGGTATTCTAAAATAGGAAAAATGAAATACTCTGATGAAATCAAAACTATAATTGATAAAAGTAAATAAATTTTAATTTTTTAAAGGAAGAGAGGTGCCTGGGTGGCTCAGTCGGTTGGGTGTCTGCCTCCGGCTCAGGTCATGATCTCAGGGTCTTGGGGCTGACAGGCTCCCTGCTCAGCAGGGAGTCTTGCTTCTACCCCTGTTCCTGCCCCTCCCCCGGTCATACTCTCTCTTTCAAATAAATAAAATCTTAAAAAAAAAAAAAAGGAACACAGAGCTATTATCTATAAATTAGATCAATGAGAACAAAAACTGAGGATGTGATCCAGGAAAGAATTATCAAAACAAGCTAATATTTTAGTAGTGATTCCAGGAAATATGTTGGTTATAAACTAAATAAGCCAAATAGTCAAAGCTCTAAACAATCTAAGTAAATTCCCAGATCTATTATGAACTTATTTGCTGACTCCATCAAGGCAATCTTACTACCCCATCCATAACAAGAGTAACTAAAAATAGTAAAATGATTTTAAATAAAAGGTAAGATCCAGAGTTTAATACAAATTTTCAAACACCCAGTACTTCAAAATATTTTCTAAAAATTCTAATTTTATGAACTATCCATTAAAAGAGGGGGACTATCTTACAGTCAATTAAGTTAGGTAGTTACTGCATATTGTGGTATTTATATTGCCTTTTTAAAAAAAGATTTTATTTATTTATTTGTTAGAGACATGAAATGTGCACAAGCAGGGGAGTGGCAAGCAGAGGCAGAGGGAGAAGAAGGCTTCCCACTGAGCAAGGAACCCTGTGTGGGACTTGATCCCTGGACCCTGGGATCATGACCAGAGCCAAAAGCAGATGCTTAACCACTGAGCCACCCAGGTGTCCCAGTATTTATACTGCTTATTACTCACAAGCACGATCTCTTGAGAGGTCCTGCAACAAATAAACTAGCACACTGATGACTCAAGCACCTACCACATTTGACTCTAATACTATTCCATGAAACATGTGAAAGTCACTCTAGTAAACATTAAGATATTATAGTCTCCCTTTTTTAATAAGGATTTATCTTGTACAGTTTCAGGTGGAGTTTTGAAAGTGAAAGAAAATTAGTGGATAAAGTAATACTAGAATAACTAATAAACTACACTGAGGCAAACTATCGCTATACTTCATTACCATAAAAGTAGTACTGGTTGAAACCAGAGAACAGAAGGAAAACATAAAACCAAGTTAAAAGGACCCTGCCAGGCTCCATGCCTCAAAATTTCTGCTAACACTCTTGGAAGCTCCACTGTGATGACGATAATCCTCTGGCAGTGGTAAACTAAGCTTTCATGTTTTAAGTTTTGCCCTTTTTGCTTCTTCTGTGTGGGATGCTCTTCATCTGGCTATCGTGTATTCAGGTCTCAGCTCAAATGTCGCCTTCTCAAAAGAGGTCTTCCCTTGACATCTTAACTTCATCAAACACTGTATCACATTATTTTAATCAGTTCAGTGGTGCTGGACACATAGTGGGATGTTCAACAATTACTTACTCAATGAATTAATAAGTTATATGAATATATGAATTAATAAACACTATTTTTGCAAATTTCCATTTGTTTTTATATACACCCATCAGGATTAAATAAATACAGCAAGAACAGGACCACTATTATTTCAGTGTGAAGAATGAACATGCCACTTTACAACTTAATAATTCTAAAACAATAGTGAGTTGTTTTTTGTGTGTGTACAAAACTGTTCAAACATGTCAAAGTTTGTGATTTTTGACAGAAAGAAAGTATATAATTTCAAGTCGTTTGGAGTAAATAAGAACAATCCTGAAAACAAAACAAAAATCCTGAAAACATTTTATCAATATCCATGAAACAGAGCTAGCTGTACCTCTACAAAATATCAAAACCTGTTCAAAGTTTTGAAAAAAAACCTCAACCTCTGAAACAAGTACAAGTTACTTCAGCTAAAATTCAGCAGACTTAACATGAAAACTATTCCTGAGTAGCAGAACAACTTTCTGAGAAGTGACAAGAAAAAGGAAGAGCTGAGGTGAATTCTAAATATTAAAGAGTGCAGGGAAATGTGACCATCACAGCCTCCATTTCTTTATTCCCTGATCTAGTTGTTTAAATGTATGTGATACCTATATAGTATTCGAAGTTGAACAGCGACTATAAGAGCTGAAGAGATGAAGACAGGAGATGAAGATGAACCAAAAGAGATGGAAAATAGGAGCCGCATGGGAGTACTTTTTCAAGATTTTACAAATAGCTACCTTTTACTGCGTGTTCACTGGATTCCAGATAGTTAATTATTTGCAATAAAAGGCAGAACTTGAATTCAAACCCTGAGTTCTAACTCCAGATCCAGAGCATTTAACAAGTGAATTAGAACAGGACTGATGTTGAGACTGACATTACCCAGAATGCAGTTTTAATCTTGCCACAGCTGCACAACTACGTAACAAGCCAACTTTTCTGGTTTAAGAAATCTACACAAAGAGCAATTAATTCATCTCCAACAGGGATTCGAAATTTCCACCACATCCTCCAAGTTCTCCTCAAAGCAACCCAAATAATTCCTTTATACATACTCTTTGGACACATGAAGTAATTTCAGCTGGATAAAGGCAGGTATGGAGGTTTTGTCCTTTGTTTTAATAAAAACTGCTGTGGTACTTGATTGCACCTGTCTCTACATTTCCATCACCTCATAACATTTCATAATGATCTCTAAATAAGGAGCACAAGACCTTCCATTATTGGCAGACATATCCTATTTTTCAAGCAACAGCAGCAACAATACCAAGAATTTGCTAGACAAATTAGTCAGGCAAAGTTTTCTCACAGAAAAAATTTGCCTAGAACAAATACTTCTGCCTAGTAAACTATCAATACCAGCCTCAGATTCTAAAATTCAGAAAACAAAGAAACTGATCCCTGATAGCTAATTATTTACAAAGCAGCCACCAATCCAAGTTATTGGTTCCTAACCACAGTCTCATTCTTCCAAGTAGCATAAAATCCAGGTTTTAAACTTGCCTTATACGTGTTATATATTACATATTCTCAAAGCATTCTTTGTGAAGGGAAAAATCTTAATTTTTTTATTTATAAACACATGCACATATACAATAAACTGGCCAACCCTCAGTTATTAAGTAGATTTCTGTCAGACATAAGAAAGGAAATATGCTTAGGAGTTTATCTACTCAAGTTTTAAGTAGGATGCTGTATATTTGAATTTAACATCAAGAAATACAGCCAATAACTACATATATGAATATATTTTATATGAATAATGAATGAGGTAAAGCATATTAGGGGCAATTTTAATAACCCCAATCTGCAAAGCCAGAATGAAATCTTTTTAAAAAAAGTGTTTTAAAAGAAAAAGGTGAACATTAGCTTTCCTTTACAATCTAGATAAGCAGAAGACTACATTTAATATATATATTTGGTTTGGTGAAAAACAACCAAATGATCCCATTTAATTATTCACCAGGCTGAAATCTTAGAACACTTTTCTTTCCACATTCTTCAAACTGCATTTATAATTCGAGTCTCTACCAGTACCAGGATTTTGTCTAAGCTTTACGCTGTGTTGTGTATCATTTTTCTCCTAGTTACTTTATTACAAATGCAAACAGCTAAAACCAAATTATAATAAACTGACATTAAATAATCTGATTTCCCATCGCTAGGTTTCCAAATAATGCCAAATGTTTCACTAGTCCAAACCTATTAGCTACACAGGTTCTAACTACTGCAATTATTTTATTTTACTAAATGAAGGTCACTTTAAAATGGGAAGATCTGAATTATCAGGCTGGAGATTATTCTATTTCCTGTCCGATCATAAAATAATCAGTATTAATATATACGACAGAGTAAGAATGACCAAGTCTTACCTTTGTCAGTTGTTACTTTGTCTACACATCTGAAAGAAATGAGAACCAAATATTAAACGAACAATCTTGCACACATTCCTAAAACACAGATATTTATCTTTCAGGTTCATTTTCAGAGTGATGCAGAACACATCTAGAGTAGTGTGGTCAACAGAACTTTCTGCAGTGATGAAAATATTCTCTATCTGCACTGTCGAATATGATAGTCATGTGTGGCTACTGAGTGCTTGAAACAGCTTGTTTGTAATTGAGGATTGTGAATTTGTAATTTTAATTAATGTAAATTTAAACAGATTATCATGCAGCTATCCAGTCTGTTAGCATACAGCTAGAGTAGGATTCAAAAAGTTTTTTTAACTGCAAAAAAAAAAAAAACCAAAAACAAAGAAAATATTGATTTTGTTTTATTAAGTGGGCTATATAAGAAAGTGTCCTTGTCTTACCAAATGCAGTAACTAGGGGAGAAATAATGTTTGAGATTTTCTCTAAAAAACTTCAGGAGAAAAAAAAAAAAGGCACAGGGAGATAAAGGTAATAAGCATGGCAAAATCTTGATAACTGCTAAATCTAGTGGTAAATACTGGGCATGGGCATTTCATTGTACCTTTTTTTTTTTTTTTTTTTTACTTTGTGTATACTTGATAATTTTCATAATAAAAATTCAATGAACCTAACAGAAAACCCCAAATTATTCATTTACTATACCCAAGTCAAAATCTATTTCTACAAAGGCAACAGACTGGACCTCAGAAATTAATGTAACTTGTACTTTACAAGTTAGCAACAGTAAAGACTCTAATGTGTCACAGACTGTTAAAAAATGTTGTCATGTTTTTAATTTGGTAATTTCTTTCATTCATAACTGTTAAGCACAGTATAACGAACCTCTACCCTGGAGCCATTACCCAAATTCAAAAGTCCACAGGTCCTGGATCTTTACTATAAAGATGACACATGGTATCTTGAGTTGGTACAAAGTGTTTTTGTTTTTTGTTTTATTTTTTTAAAGTAAACTTGATGTAAATGAGAACCATTACGTTACAAAAGAATATCCAAATAAATAGAGATGCAATGTAATACAAATTCTGTTCTCTTTAGAAAGAACACCTGTCATTTTCTCATTCCACTTTCTTAAACTCTGGGTATTACTTTATTTTAAATTATATCATCATTGTCCTAATTAATAATTAACAGAAGACAACCGATCATCCTAACTCTAAAGAGAAGTACAGATGTAATACCTAAATACAGAAACATTACACAATAAACTTCCCTCCAAACACCTTTTGGAATGGGAAGATGTTTCTATTACCATACTGATTTCCCTGGGAGGAAAACTTAAGAATTTTAAACTTACAGAACTGGAACTTTCTCCAAAGAGCCACAAAAGCTCTTTCAATTCAGAATATTACTGCCTCTTTATTCTCACTATCCATGATGTTCACCTTTTCCTCACAAAATGATATACCAAGAAAGTGTCACTCGAAGGTCTACTACTATTTTACCTTACGCAAGAAAACAAAACAAAAATGGAATTCCATATCCCAGAAAATAAAGCAGTATTTGTTTCATTTGGAACCCACCTGAACCTGTAGGAGTACCTCTAAGAATACGCAGTTTTAGCCAATAGGGGTACTCAGCTAAATCGTAAGTTTAAAAAAGTATTTATTGAAGTTCTATATGACATGCATTGGCTAGGAAATGCAGAGGACTTATCACAGTAGAATGAAAAGAAGCCTTCTTGCGATTTAACCTAGTCTTAGTTTAACTATTAGTTTCCATATTAGTAGAAAACATGGGTGTTTTAACTTTATGAATCAGAAAAATCGGTATTATATATATTTAAAATCAGACATGCATATAAACATCTGCATTTAAAATATAAGAATCTGAACTCTGGAGTTTATGGACCAAAATACAGCAAATGATGAGCCTAATTTTTAAGCAGTACTGATGTATATAACCTTTCTTCAAATTTGGTTTATCTTTTCTTTTAGCAGCCTTTAAGTTTTATTTTAAAATGATTTTAGCATTTAACTTTATGAATTCCTCTTGAGCAAATTCACTAATTATTTCCTTTCACAAGGATTTCCTGCTCTTTTCATTAACTCTTGAATGTTTCAAAGCAAATGAAAATGCTGTTATAAATTTATATAAAACTGTAACCTAATTATCATTTATAGACACTTGTGCTTATAACAAATCATAAATTACCAGTTATAGATGAAGATACTGATTTAAAGAGCTTAAGTGACTTGCCTGAGGTCACTTACTGAGCAGTGGAAAGCTGAGAACACAAACTTTAACTATATAGTCCAATGCTTTCTCTACTGCACTACTTTGCCTTCTAGCAGAAAAAGAGGTTTCAATCAATCCAAATCTCTGTATTTACTGACCTTTTAAACTACTGTGTATTTTGCTGTCTCTTCAATCAAGAGAAACAAATGTAGGTGAAAACAGCTATTAGAATTTATAGGAGGAAATGGTGGGACATGGTGAAAGAACCTGAACAGAAGAGGTAATTAAGATACCTCACATGTTGTTAGGATAACAGAGAAGGTCAGAAGGTACTTGACCAGGATTCAGTAAATTGATACTCAAAATCTCATGAAATGTCTTGAAGGATTAATTAAATTTCTTAATTAGTTTTAAAGTTTACTTTATCACTTTGAAAATCTGTAAACCACAGGTACGTCTGACAAACCTCCACTAATCTTTGCATCTTTCCCCCATACTGCGAGGTCTTGAAGACAAGGGCCATGTCTCATTTACCTTCATAAAGCCTATCTCAGCACAGAACCAGGCCCAGGTACTGATCAATCATGATTTACCTAGCCGAAATGCTTTAAAACTCCTCTGATTTCCAAGGCATGCAGTAAATTAAAAACACGTAACAAATAAATTATCACTATGAAAATTTATTTTAACAATCTGATCAAAACTGCGTAACTTAAAATACATAATTAGGAGACAGTTCCGAGGCTAAGAGAAGGTAAAAGGACACCACTATCTTTTATGATAGTGGATGTGAGAGGGAGGGACACTAAGAATTAAGACTAGCTTTCTCCCCACAGGGAATAACATGAAGAAAAAACTGAAGGGATTTAATTAAGTCCTCTTCATCCAACTTCAACTGTTTTTTTTTATACTGTAGAAATAAAATGACCCATTAAGTACTTTTGGCCAAGAGTTAGTGAAGAAAACAAACAAACAATGAGATGAAAAAAATTACTGCACTAGTTTATCTTAGGATATCATTTCTGTAAGTAAAACTGGTAGTGGTTTAACAGTGGGAGGGAAATGCAGCAAGGAAATCTAGCTGTATTTTACTCTCAAATGCGTAGGTAAGGATGGAAGGGCATTTAAGAAATACATTATTAAATTATTAACCTTCTATGGCAACAGAAATGAAAAAAATTCCAATTCTGCAGCGTTTACATGAGAATCACTACACACCACTTATACCTCTATCATTCCATCACAACTCAAAACAATAATTTTTAACAAATATTGTATGTACTATGTACCAGGCTTTGTGTCACATGCTATACTTCTCACTATCTCATAAGGATTAACATTATTTCCTACAAATAGTGGAACTAAAGCATACACAGCTTAACAAATTCATTCAAGAAATTTAATTCAAGTAAGGGTAATGACAGCTCTTTTCAAACTGGTAAAATGAAGTACAGAATCTTAAAATTTTTGTGACTGTGCAATTCATCTATATCAATTAGAATCCTAATTGCAGCCAAGTAATTTTTAAGTACAGATCTTTGTTGTCCAAAGAACTGTAGTTACACAATAAATTCTCTAAATTATGTTAACTTAAATAATATTCAAAAATTTGAAGATCTAATACCACAACATGATACCTTTTAATTTTTCTTTCTGAGAAGGTTCTAAGGCAGTCAAGCAGGTCACAGACTTAATTCTTTATTTTGGAACAGGTGTGTTTCAAGTTTTAAATTTGGTATAAGCCAAATCTTGCCATAATCTCTCTGGGAGGGGGCACTTAAAACTCAGATTCCCCCACTTTAATTTCCCCTTTTATCAACTTTTTTCACTTGAAAGTCAAAAGACACCAATGTTTTCAATTAACGAATTCAAGGACTAATATGATTAACTTCTACAATTTACAAACACATGCACTTCAGTATTTTCAACATAGGAACATTTTAGTACTAACAATTTAAAATTTAAAATGTATGTTCCTGGTCCCTCCACTGTCTCTAGAAAATAAGGTAATCCCTTTCAGAGTAGTCTAATTTGTAAGGACGAAGTTCCTACACTAAAACATAAGCCCAAGTTGACAAGCAAAAACTAAACAAAACAAAATAAAACAAAAAACACACTAAAAAATACGATGCTAGTCTCGAGTGAAAGACTGGCAGAGCCACGTTTTACCCTACGTACCAGATTTGTAAAACAAGTGGAACGTGATGTGAAAATTTAGCAGAGTGGAAAAAGCTACATGAAGCTACCAGTACAACTGCCTCTTGAGCTAATTAATGGGGGGGGGGGCGGACATGCACACTTCTGAAGGCTAAGATTGTGCTGATTTCCTAATGGGGATGTGATGTAATACTGGAGAGCCGCCGAACGAGGGGGACAGGCTGACAAAGGGAGTGCAGATGCCAGAGTGCGGGCGAAGCCTGCGGCGGCAGGGAAGGAGAGGGTCACTACAGAGCAAAAGAGGTGTTTCCCACAAAGGACGACTTCAGGGAGAGGGGAAGTGGCCCCACAGACCGAGGACACGGGGGGAGGGCCAAAGAGCGGCGGTAAGGCAGCTAGCAGGGGAGCGGCGTGACATCTGGCGTGCGAGCCGGCAGGGGGCAGAGCAGGCAGGATGTCACGTGGAGTGGGCGCTACGGGAGCCGAGAGGGTTGCGTGCGGACAGAGGGGGGTCTTTCCCACCGCCTGAAAGACTGCGTTACTCACAGGAGTCGCGGACTCTTCTTGCCCTGAGCTGGAGACGGGGGCTTCGCGGCCTGGGACTGCTGCCCTGGGGCGTCGGGAGGCCTGGCGCTGGGGCTGCTCCTCCGCCGGCGGGGATACTCGGCCTTCCTCCGGCGAGACACAGCGGCGGCGGCGGCGGCCGCAGCGGCCCGGCCCCGGTCTCGACCTCCCCTCAGCACGCGGCTGCTAGTGGTCCCCGCAGGCGCCGCCGCCGCCGCCGCCGCAGGGTTATGTTGTTGGGGCTCCTCTGGAGCCGCCTTGGCCGCCGCCGCCTCTCCCCCTTCCTGGTCCTGCTGCTCCGGGGGTCTCGGCTCTTCCGTCTCCCCCGGCATCGGGGCTCGTCCGTCCCCCACCCCCTCGTCCCAGGCGGCGGAGGCGGAGGCGGCGGCAGCCGCGGCGCTGCTCCCCCCGCCCCCTTTGCCTCCCGGAGCGTCCGGCTCAATCTCACTCTGAGCTCCTCTTTCCCCCCCTCCCCTCCGCCCGGCTCCGAGGGCGCCCCCCCCCGCCCCCTGCCACTCAAGGCCCGCTACCGCTGGCTGCGCGCGCGCGCCCGCCACAGACGTTCAGCGGACCAATCGGAGAGGAGGGACAGCTTCTTCGCCCTGCCCCTCGTGGTCTCTCACGCAGCGACGTCCCCGGTTCCCTCCCCCACCCCTTCCTTCAACCAATCAGGAAACGGCTCCAAGGGAGCGCGCGAGGTTTCCTTCCCCGCGCACCCGTTCTCACCGTTAAACGGCTGTGTCTCGCGACAATCCTAAAGTGACCTTCCTCCACCCCCACCCCCTGCGCCACGAGCTCAACGCGCGCTGGGGGCAGTGGGAGGAGCAGGTCCCGCGAGGAGATTGGTGGGAGGAAAACGCACCTTTTCCCCCGCCTCGCGCGCACGCTGGACTGGCTGCGCGCGCACCTGCCTCCCTAAGGAGCCGCTAATGCCACAGGGCTCTTTTCTATCCTTCTTCCTTAAGCCGCGGAAGGAGCCTTGGCGTTCTTCTGCCTCCACCCCGATCCCACTTTCCTGTGTGTGGCCTTTCTGTCCCCAGCGCCGCCAGGTCTTGCGGGAAGAAGGGGGAAATTTTTTGAGTTGTCGCTTCTCCTTTAAGAAAAAAAACCCCGTCGACTGCCGGATGAAAGTCTCTGAAAAAATGGCGGCGGTAGAACAGAGGCGGGGTCGTGAGGGCAAGGATGGCCCGCCTCTTAGCGCATGCGCAGGGTCAACTTGTCAGAAGGCATCTTGGGAAATGAAGTCTCAAATATCCTAAGCTTTAGGAAAAAAAAAAAATGAGAAAGAAAGGGCGGAGAGGATGCTGGGAGGTTTTTGACTGATGCACGATGGGAAAGGTAGTTTACTTTTTCTGCAGTCCGCGTTTGCTCTTTCAGGGAGGTAGTGGTTCCGGGTTAGGCCGCGGCACCCGCACAGATCCGAGCAGAAATGGCAAACCAGTTGCTGGTCGGGATAGCTTGGGATGGTTTTCCCGACTTTTTAAGTTGGTGTTGGCGAAATATTTCTTGCTTGGCCACGTCAGTAGCCCTTAGTTCGGGTTGGTTACTCCGCACCTCCTAGCGTTCATGCCTGCAGTATTCGCCTCGTCATTCTGTGACTCACTAACCTGTGAGCTCCTGGAGGTCAGGGACAATCTGGATCTGTCAGGTGCTCGGGGCGGAACACAAATCCCACCACTCATTTGGGTCTTAATAAAAGTCTGGAAATTGTAAAGTTGCTGTTCTACTAAATGTTTTCGGTTCCAAGGAGCTGGCGTCGGCTGCTTAACTTGGCTGTGGTCGCTGGGCTGCAGGGAAAGAGGAAGGGGGAAGGGTTGTTAGCGTGATTCTGTGACCTACTCACAGAAACCGAAGGCCTCCTTCGTGCTCCCTGTCTCGAAGCCACTTGGCTTCTGTGGTTTTGAATGTTTCTGCTGCACAGGAAGCACAGTCAGAATAGCAGCTTTGTCAGAAATTACTTTTCTGTCCACTAGTGCGTGCAACTAAATTATCCTAATGCGTCAAATGGCAGTTTCCATTTGTTTTCCAACTTGCATTCAGTGACAGCAGTGGGTTTCCAGCATTCCTTTCATGCACTATAATCAAGGAGCGGTTTGAAAGAACGGTTCTTAACCCTGGAAAATAAAGCATCTGGGGATAACAACCCCCCCCCCCACACACACACTTACAGAAAGCGGATGGAAACAAGATCTCGGGATCCAGTTCTAAATTTCATATTAATCATTTATTTAAACTGCAGATACAGTCTAATATTTGCAAGCCAAGGGCTGAAGTGCATTTTTCCTTTCAGTGTTTTAGCTCAGTTACCACCACAGATTAGGCAAATGTTTTATATTCTCCAAGTATTCTGCACTTTCATAGGACCAGTGACATTTCAGTTGTAAAACTATTACGGATTAGTGAGGATGGGAATTTTTTCAAACCCATTTGGACTTTTGAAGCAGCCTTTTGGAACAGCACTGACATCCAATGGCTGCTTCAAGTAATGCAGAGCGGGAATCTCCTTTTTATTAAAAAAAAAAAAAATCAGCATCACAATGCAAAGGGAGAATGAATGATTCCTTTACATCACCCAAAAAAGGACCATGTATTGCAGAAGGAAGATCACAGGGATTGAAATTAAATCTGGGTTATAGTAAATAGTTAAGCTACCTGTAATTCTGTTATCTTTAGGAAGTTACTATCCCTTGAATCTATTTCACCACTGGTAAAAATGGAGATAATATTATGTTTCACAGAGCCATAATTATAGTTCTTTACATATTGCTATCTCATATTTGGCCTTTTGTAAATGTTTTATTTCATTCAAGGTGAGTAAAATCACAGTGGTAAAAAAGGTGAAAAAAAGTTAATCTCAGAGTCCCTTTTCAGAGAAACTGCTATTAGGCAACATAACTAGGCAGAAATTATCCTTCCCTGAGACATTTGCAGCTAAACACGTTGTGTCTTGTCTTCCAGTTTCATTCTTCATGATCACTATAAATGTTCGTGTTTTGGACCGCAGAAAGAACCAGTAGCCCCGAAAATCCAAATGTGACAGCTACTCTGCACTGCTTTTAATGGATTTATAGTCTATTCAGGAAAGCAGGTAAGCATAATTTCTGGATCATGAGTGAATAAAGACAGCAAAATGAATTGGTTGCTGGTTAACTCTGTTGGAAATTTTATGAAGGAAACCACTTCTGTGGTCATCAGTTTCACACACACACACACACTCACACACTCACATTCACACACATACAGCAGGTTTTCTGATGCACAGTCACAGTGGGAAACCCACACTGGGGAAAAACACAAGTGCAAGTCTGCTATCCCATGAATTCAAAATGAATCCTGGTGCATAGTAGGTGCTCAATTTTTTCAAAGTTAATTTTGAATCTCGCCCTCGCTAATGCACTAACAACTCAAATCCTACTACCCATCTTTCTATGTCCCATTTTCAAAACTCTAACTTACCAAAAAAAAAAAAAAAAAAAAAGAAAGAAAAGAAAGAAAGAGAACGAAAGAAAAAAGGAAAGAAAAAAAAAAACCTCACCAAATCAAAAGAGAGGAAGTGCTAAGCAAATACAGGAACCAAAAGGGTTATAGAGGCTGCTTCACGCTGTCTCACTCAGTTCCTTTGCGGTCCTCTTCTTCAGCCCATGCCACAGCAGTTCCTCACAACCTGTGGGACCAGAGCATCTTGGGTGTGTGACAATGGAAGAGTTGGGTGAGTGAGGACCTTCTTGGAGGAGAAACTCTGGGGGAATGAAGACTTGGCTGCCATCTCTGTGGTGGGGTGTACTTCTAGCCAGAGGGAGGGTGGTGCTGGAAGATTTTGCTTCCACTTCTCTCATGACCTCAGTCCAGCCAAGAGTGAAGCATGAGGAACTATGATTGCTTTGGGGAACTATCGGTTCACTCTTTTCAGTGGCACAAATAGGCTGAAAGTTGGGTGCTCACCAGGGAAAACTATGCACAAATACTTTTGGACCGAATTGTGATTTTATTATGAGTATTTGCCCCTTGGGGGCTGTTGCACGTCATAGGGTGGTCACACAGTTGGCACCTACAGATTTGTGATTTAGGAAGAAAAAAAGAAAAGGGAGAGGGATAAAGGGGGTGTTATAAGAAAAAGAAATGGAATAGAAGAACGAGAATGAGGGATCTATAAACGTTGGAGCAAGGCCAGGGTGGTTTCATTTGTTCCATGGTTTAGTATTAAATCAAGGAGAATTAGCGCTAAAACTCCAGTGATTCTGTTGCTAAGCTTTTTATTCAGAGGAATTCTGAAGTAACAGATTACTGTGGCCTGCAAAGATGATACTCTTTCCATTTCGAACAATTAAAACCAGCAGTGAAACAATTGGCCACATTGCTTAGACAGATCCTTGACTTCCAATCTTTGAAGTAATGGAAGGTTTGTCATTCTTGGGATTCATTCCTTATCCTTTGCTGACTTTTGTTGCTGGCATCCTTATTAACACTAAGTCACTAACCTTTTACTCAATTTCCAAGCTGTATTAATTACACAGTGTTCTGAGTTTTTGTATGTTTTGCGTACATCAAAAGTGTGAACAACCTAAAACATATCTTGCATATTGTCTTGGTGGTGGTGTTAATTGTTCGCAGCGTAATTTGAGAACTAGAGGAGCAGAGAGGAAGATAAGCAAATTATAGGAGGGAAGAGATGTTAATGAAGAAGGAAAGGTGGTATTTAATAAATATTAAACTGTTTTGGAGGTAAAGTCTATTTTGAAGCTTGGGATAGAAAGTATTTTGGACTTGGAGCAGAAACCAGATTCTTAACTCTGTGAGAGTAGGGAAGTTCACATTTCTGCCTGAGTTCAAAGTCCAGCTCCCTCGCATCTAGCCTTCTTTCTTATTTTAGCAATACCTAATGTCTTTTATGCGGGTAATTCAAAAGGGAAGTAATGCCTATTTAGTGACTTAAACTAAAACTTGACATTTTTGCATATATTAATCATGTTAATGTCTGAAGCAACTCTCTGAAATAACTATTATCTGCTTTGTTTTTTCTTCCAATGAGATAACTAAGAAGAACAATAAATATTTTCAGCATCACTCCCAGGAGCCCCTGACACCAAAACCGATTAAGCTACAAGGCAATCTCCTCTTTTAGCAGTGCATTGGCTACGGTGTTCCAACCAATAGAACAACCCATATAATTAAAAAAAAATTAGAAAAATTAGATTTGCACAGTTTTCCACTACTTGAGCAGGATGAATGGTAGAGGAATCTGGTCCAGAAATGTAGAACGTACCAAGCCACCTGGAAGGTGACATTCATGTAATCTATCTTTGTTCGGATTGTCAGTAGCTCAGTAACTACACAGATTTAGGGTTGGTCGTTCTTCCCAGCTGCAGAGATATAGGGTGCAAGACAGGTCAGCAAAGGCAGGCGGTATTTCCTTTTTGCAGTACTTCCTCCAACCTTGATGGTTTGTTTCTGTCCAGCAGATTTTACCTAAACTTTCATTACTCGGGGATGAAAAAGGGGAACCAGGAACAGATTCTGGCTCTGAATGAAATCATTCCAATCCAGTGAGATCCCCCCAAGAGACCTCACTTTATCCCTTTTATGTTATGTTGATGTTACCGGATTTCTGCAGATGAAGGGCTACAGGGAAGGACTACAGGGTTTTCCATCTAATACCTCCCCCCACCCCTTATAATCCCACATTTGTCATACTGAAATTAGTCATCTGCAAATTACGGGATCTGGCAGAAGGCAAGAAAATCTTGGGTGTTGGTGTTTTGTGCACTCCTAGGAAACAGGAAGAGAAAGCCCTGTTAACTCATGACCCAGAAGAGGGAGTTTCACTAACTTTGGTTCACTGATGCTTCTAAGGGTAACCTTCTCCTCTTAAGAGATATGGTTTGCTTCTCTTACAGAGAGTATCCCTTCTCCCCTAATCTTTACTATAAATGTCTTGTTATTTTGAATCCAAGAAGATCCATGAAGTCTGGTTGGAGCAAAACTTAGAAAATACAAAAGGACTATATCTTCGTAGAGGGGTATAGAACAAAAAATTGGAACCCAGAAGTTTGGCATTCAATCTGGCTAGTAAAGTTATGAGAAAATTAGTTTTTCTTTCTCTTTCCACATTAGTTTTTTTCTTTTTTCCTTCTTTTGAAAAAACGTTTGATTATGAGGAATTTTAAAATATACAAAAGTGAAGAAAATAGTTTAATGAAATCTAGTATACTCATCAACCAGCTTAACAATGATCAACTCTTGGCCAATCTTATTTCATTAATACACCCACCCATTCCTTTCAGTTCTGGATTATTTTAAAGCAATATCAAATATGTCATGTTCGTTGGTAAATATGTCCCTATAGCCCTTAATTTGCAGAAATCAAACAATGTCAAATAGTATAATCCACTGTTTTACAAACTTTTAAAAATCATGACCTGTGGTAAAAAAAAAAAAAAAAAAAATCCACCAGAGATCCACTAATAGGTCTCAGCCCCTAATTTGAAAAAAATTGTAATAGAATTGCTTGATTGTGTAGACGAGGAAACAGCTTCAGAGAAGATCATATCGTGCCAAGATGATCCTGAGAATCCACATCAAGATGGGGACTGAATGTTTGACATGAAGTTAGCGCAAGGGCTACAATCAGATAGCCTAGGATTAGACAGGATCTGCATCAGTAACAATGTGACACTACTTTTTTCTTTCTCTTTTTCTTTTCTTTTCTTTTCTTTTCTTTTCTTTTCTTTTCTTTTCTTTTCCTTCTTTCTTTCTTTATTTCTTTCTTTCTTTTTTTTTTAGAGGGAGAGGGTTGGTAGGGGCAGAGGAAGGGGGAGAGAGAGACTCTTAAAGCAGGCTCCACGGGGCCAGTCTCACAACCCTGAAATCTTGATCTGAGCTGAAATCAAAAGTTGGATGCTTAGCCAACTGAGCAACCCAGGTGCCCCAGTCTCTTTCTTGATCTATAAGATAAGGACAACAATATCACCTGCCTTAAAGCTTTAGGATGACTAAATGAAATACAGAAATTCCTGAGCATAGTGCCTGTAATGTGTAAATTTTTATTAATTATTATTAATTTCATTGTAACAGAAAAGTAGTTTGATACTTGTAAACTGCATTGGTTTTTTCCAAGAAAACTACAGCAGAAACAAATCTCAAGATTTGGATTGCAATGCCATCTTGCTTGATTTTGCAATATCTATTTTCTCCTTAATTTCCCCCTACCCTGTTTGTTTTTGTTTTTGTTTTTTTTTTACCTTATATGCCCTAAAAGACAGAATACTTCTACTTTGTTTTGAAAATTTTGTTCGTACTTGGGATATAAGAAAACAATAATCAGGGCTAAGAAAAAGCATTACTGTGTTGGTACATTTAGAAAAAAAAATTGTTATTATACTTTTCTGACAGGAAAAATATATAGGATTTCCTTTTTTTCTCAGTGGGGATCTTTGTGGGCAACCCACCCTAAATCAATGATAAAAATTAGTGCCCTGCAACATACGAAGTCAAATTCTTGGGAGATTCTGTGAAATTGGATGCAACCATAGAAAATAGGTCACATTATGTGGAGGCATTAAACATCCTCTGGGAGAATAGACCACATCTTGAAGTAAAATAAGAAGTAAGGGAAGATATTGAAGATAGTCTTAACCCAAGAGAGAAGTAGGAGGTGAATGGAGGCACATCGGTGATATTTAAGGGGGAAATCATCCCAGAAGAGGAATCATCCCATGTTATGTATTATGATTCTCTTATATCTTATGATATAGATGCCTTATTGGAGGAACTGGAGCACTCCACCCTCCAGGACAGTGATGAACCCTCCAGCCCAGCTCCTCTTCCCCTAGATCAGCGCTCCAGAAAGGACAGTGACCTCGCTGAGACTTCGGAGACCATTGTTCAGAATGATACACGTTCCTTGCCGGTAACTTTTCGTTTATTAGAGTACTTTAAATATACATAGTTTGAGTGCCTTTCTGAAAATTAATTGTATCTTACGTAAAGTGATGTGAAAAGAGAATCATGTATCCAGGAAAGAGAAAGAAAAATCCCTCTATGATAACTTGAAAGTTGTTGTTTTTGGAAAGGATGAGAATTCAGAAAATTATCAGAGAAGAATAAGCCTTTGAGAACTGAACTTTTTCTAATGAGGGCACGGGAACACGTTATTCCCTCGTTTACTCAGAATATTCTGGTATGACTGTCTGGGTATGAGAGCTGCATGTTGCAGTTTGACTGGAATAGCACTCACCAAGACTGGGGGGGGGGGTCACCTGGGCGAGGCCAAGTGACAGCTCAGACAAGTCTTATCAGCATGACTTTTTAAGGTCATAACTTTCCAGGTCTTATTTTCTGTTGAATGTATTAGGAAACTCAATTATTAGTATACCTACAGATGGTGATGCTCTAGGGAACCAACAACACAAATAAGCTAAACTTATAAAAATGATGTGTAAGAAAAACCCAGAAATCCAATTTAGTAATTTCTGGCTAGAGTCAAAACCATTCAAGTAGAACAGAGAATAGAATTTGCTGATACATATCTTCCCTTGCTGTTGGTCAGTCTACATGAATCTATTTTATAATTAGGAAGTTGCTTGATGAGAATGGAATTAGTTTAAGAGGAATTAAGTAGATACTCTTCATATGTGGTGCTTTGAACTACAATATTCTGATTCATTTGTGTACGCTTGGTATGAAATCACAGGTTGCGTGGACCTGAAGTTTGAGCTTGTGTTTTGTTCCCCCTTTAACTGTTCTTCCCTCCAGCTACATATACATGGTTTTAAGGATGCACATTTATTTCTCTGCTAGGAAGATACTGTCTTTTTTCCTCAATGCAAGATCATAGCCACAGGCTCTTAGCTGGTTTGCTACACTTGTCCCCTGCATTTTATTTTCAGAATAGCAGCCAGAGTGATCCTGTAAAACTTAGATCATGTCATTCCTCTACTCAGAACCCCACTGTGAATTTCCATCTGCATTTGAAGTAAAAGCCATGGTCTTGATGCCGACCTAAGTGGGGTGACTGTATGTCTTGGCTCACTTGGAAGAGCCCTGGGTTTTTGCTTGTTTTCTCAACATTCTGTTATTGGCTTTGCCATTTACCCTAGATTTCCCATATTTTATGAAGTTTTCTTATTAGTATTCCCATAACATAAACCAGCATGGGCTGATAGACCTCCGTTTGGCTCTTCTGGCTCCTTCCAACGTCTCATCTAGTAGCATGTGAAATATATTCAGTGAACAGAGTTCTAACTTTATTATGGCTCAATCCAAAAGATGGCTAATGATAACTCATCTCTTCTTTTCCTGATCCTATTCAGACAAATCCTAACTGGTAAGCACCCTTTCAGGGATAATATGCAGGGTGCTGTTTGTTAAAGCTAAGAGCTTAAGCACAGTCAGGAACAGCCAACTCCTCTGGTGTTAGGTGGTGGCAGGAAAACTTCTGAGGCTTTTCCTCCAGCTGGCCATTTGGTATACCACCGCTCATGTTCTTGAGATGCATGGAGCGTCCTCAGGGTCAGAGAACAATATGGGAACCTGTGGCTTAATGTCATACAAATTGTGTTTAGGAAATAGAGGCTAAGCATTGCCATTGAGTGTAGCATAATCTAAATGTTCTCGGTAAAGCAGTTTTGGCCTTAATTGTATATGTAAAGCTGTAGCTATTTTATTATTTGGCAATGCTTTTATTTTTGCAGTAGATGCTTTTAGCAGCATTTGGCTGAAACCAAAACCAAATCCAAAATTACATGTTTAATCTTCTCAAGAAATTGATGACGAATGTGTAATTTGCACAAAATATTTGCCAACATTTCCTGGCCGCCCTGGAGGCAATTGGAGAGGTTACTGCCCCCTTGGAAGACAGGAAGACACCGCTATGGGGAAGAAGCATCAGCCTCTCCTTCAGAAGTTAATAGTTTAAGAAGAGTGACCTGTACATGCTTTAACATGTACAGTTTATGCTTTAACACGTACAGTTGTAGGAGTTGTGTCTGCCTGTCAGAGGGAAGCACACCTTCCTGTTTGGATCAAGTGATGCCTGTAAATTGGTTTTGCTCATTTTCAGTTTGAAGGTATCTTGTGCTCGTAACTAAAGTAAACGTGACGATTGAGTTGGCTCCCTTTGTAAGCCACCAGATAATGTCAGCTTTATATCAATGCCACCTCAGTCAGAAGATTTGTTAATTCCAAAAACTGTTGTTTTTTCCATCCAATCCAAAGGATCTAAATAAAAATACTTGGACATTCATTCTTCTGTCAAAAAGAATTGAAACATCTGATAATGTTCATGCCGTGGTAAAAATTCAACATTGAAGACAGAGTGGGTGGGTGGGGGTGTTGGTGGTAATATGAATACAGGTTTTGGTGGAGTACAGATTTATGGTAAAAAAAAAAAATGTTCTTTACAGATGTAAAAACCTATAAAGCAGAAACATGCTTGGAATTGGTTGTGATGTGCACAAAATTCGTGACTGCCTCCAAAGAAGCTGCAGGATTCCACCAATCAAAATAGAAACTGCAAATGTCAAAATTTACAAATATGTACTTACACAATTGCAGCACATATATATAACTTGTCTACAAAGCTCTCGTGACAGAAGCCGATGTTGAATACAGAGACATGTCAGCATGGCTTCATAGGGTTTATCTGTGTCGCCTGTCATCCATCAGATTTTAGAAATGCCTGAGCCTTTGAAAAAATGCTTTGTAAAGCAACTTAAATATAGGTTGCATTATGTGCAAAATCAGTCAAAAATATTTAATCAAATTATTCAGTGAATGTAGCATGAAAATTCAGCTTTTGAAGCTTTTAGCAAGTTGCAATTATGTAAAACAAAGCTTGCAAAAAGGAAGGAGCTCAAATGTCTCTTGACAAAAGCTGGGAAGGAATTGAACAAGTTAAAAGATGGGAGCTCAAATGTCTTAATTACCTAATTTGAAAATTGTGCCTTGGAAAAATCTTGCCTTTGATGGAGTTTCTAATTTTAATTGGATAAATTTATATTCTCCACCAGAATGGGATGGAATTGTGAAGGCCTATGATTTTGCAGTATCTACATTTGGCCAAACGTTAAAAAGAATCATGAATAGAGACAACTTAAGAGCTCATCTTGTAAAAACATTACTGAAGAAAGGTGCTCTGAGTGGAGGCAGAAATATAGCACCTGTGAAAATACTGGGGTAGAAATATTCATACATTTTAATATGAGAAACAATTGAGGATATCCTCCATTTAGCAGAATATGTCCTGAACTTAGAGAATTAGCAGCAGTCAAGCAGGAGTATTTTCTCAATTTAAAAAATAATGGTTTACAGAGAAACATCAATTAAAAGTGTCAACAACTTCAAAATATATTAACCATAAAATGCAGCTCTGCAGAAGTTTGCAGAGTTTTTATTTTTTATTAAAAACTATGAAAATAATAAGATCATATTTTTTAAAAGTTATCTTTCAAGAATGAAACCAAGGAAAAAAAAAGATATCTTTCAGAAAAATTTCTGCATCACAACGTTAGAGACAACAATGGCTAGGTAACCAATTAAGGTATGTGAGTCTATATCAAGAATAATTATTTATTGTGCTGTTTAAAAATATTTGAATAATTAATATAAAAGTTTTGTTTTGTTTTGTTTTGTTTTAATTATTGTTTAGGGGCAACTGTGTGGCTCATTTGGTTAACCATCTGACTCCTGATTTTGGCTCAGTTCATGATCTCAGGGTCATGAGATGGAGCCTCATGTCAGACTCCTCACTCAACCAGGGAGTCGGCCTGAGATTCTCTCTCCTTCTCCCTCTGCCCCTCCCCTGCATTTGCTCACTCTCTCTCTCTAAAATAAATAAATCTTAGAAGAAATTGATGTTTACAGCTACATGTCATTTAAAAGTATTCTAGAAAATTTTATTTTGAAAATGGGTTTTCGGGGCATCTGGGTGGCTCAGTCGGTTAAGCCTCTGCCTTCGGCTCTGGTCATGATCTCGGGGTCTGGGATCAAGCCCTGCATTAGGCTCTCTGCTCGGTGGGGAGCCTGCTTCCCCCAATCTTTCTCTGCCTGCCTCTCTGCCTACTTGTGATCTCTGTCAAATAAATAAATCTTTAAAAAAAAAAAAAAGAAAATAAGTTTTCAACAGAAGTATTTTGTAGGTTCATCAATACAATAAAACCAAATTTTTAGTCAATAAATATATATTTTAAAATTATGTGGTATTATTTTTGGTACCTTCCCCTCATTCACTTTCAAGAACATCCCAGTCTGAACAATAAATTATATGGTCACCCTACCTGCTTGATCTGGCCCCTTTTACTCCCATCCTTGTCTCACCAGTTCACTGTGCAGGCTACCCTGGCCTCCTTTCTGTTCCACAGAGGGCTCCCTGGACCATGTTCCCTCTGAAATCTGCTTACATTTCTCACCTTCTATGAGTCCTCACTCAAGTGTCACCTTCTCTGTGAGTCCTTCCCTGATCAATATATTTTTAATTGCCATCTCTCCCCCATTCCTCATCTCCCACCTTCTGATGAGTTTTACGTACTAATAGATTTATTCTTTTTCTTACTAATTTTTTTTTTTATTATTACCTATTTCTCACCACCATAGTGTAAGGTTAGGGCAGACAAGTTTTGTTTGTTCATTTGTTTTTCAGCTGCTGCATCCCTGGCCCTGGCACATGACAGGCACTCAATCAATATTTGTTCAATAAATAAATGAGCTGCTGGTCAACTATCCTTTAAGGACACACATTATTATTATTATTATTATTATTATTTTGTATGTTAAATTTAGTCGTGTTGTAGTTTTCCCCTAGACACCATCCTGTCTAGTTAAGGGGCTTTGTTCTGATTCATTTTGTTTATTTATTTATTTGTTTGTTCTTAAAGATTTTAAAAAAATTTATATATTTGACAGAGAGAGATCACAAGTAGGCAGAGAGGCAGGCAGAGAGAGAGGGAAACAGGCTCCCTGCTGAGCAGAAAGCCAGATGCTGGACTTGATCCCAGGACCCTGAGATCGTGACCTGAGTGGAAGGCAGAGGCTTAACCCACTGAGCCACCAGGCCCCCCGTTCTGATTCATTTTGTTTGTTTTGTGGTTCCTATGTAAGTACGATCAACTTCCCGATTTCTTGCTTTGGGGGCAGGGAGAGGGACACTATTATTTGTTCCCATTGCCAACTGCTCTGCTTAGAATGTGGCCTTTTGCTGTAGGATGGCTGGTATTCCTCTGCCTTGTGAATGATCTCAGAGATATGCTAGTTATCAGTCCCATTTAGAAGCTAAAAACATCCTCTAATTCGGGGTGTAGATGAGTGCCAACATTATTCTAAAGACACTCATTCTCTGCTCTTCTCTGTCACTTATATGTCTTAGGTACAGCTCGTGTATACGACCCATATCCAGGAGCCCAATATCTACAGGTACGTTTTTTTATTAAATATTTTTTAAAAAGTTAATGTTATGAGATAATTGTTATCCATCCATGTTTGGACAACAGTTTGCTTTAGCCTGTGTTCATTATTAGACTCCAGCTAAGTCCCTCGTCCTCTTCCACAGTGTTTGAGCAGAGGTGGAATTCTGCCAAACTCACCTGGCAGTTACTCAGGGTATGTGGCTTCTAGATGGGCTGTCCAGGCTGGTGGGCTCTGCTGTTTCCTTCACCACCTGAAAAAAGTGTAAATAGTTCGAGTCACCCCATATGTTTCGGCCGGGCCACTAGAAATAGCATGCTCCAGTTCATGGAAGAGGAAACACCTAACAAAATTTCAGCAAGATGCCAAAACCAGATCTAGGATCAGTGTCAGACTGAGACAAGAGGGTCTCTGCAGCAGAATACCGAAAATATACTTCTAATGAATCGGTACTTCTTCTTTCTATATTTGCTCAAGATGTATTTAGCCGGGGAAGGGGGTTTCCTTTTAAAAACGTTATGTACTGAAACTGATCCACTTACTAAATCGTTTCTGCTGGCCAAGGCTGCTTTTCTTGTTCTCTCTTCAGGTAGTGGTTGTAACTTAAAAAAAAAAAAAAAAAAAAATCAGACAGCTTTCTGGGAAACAAATTGAAGGGCTTAACTAATTAAAAGGGAAACAAGATAACAAAGGTTCATGCTGGTAAAGAGTATCACACCACACCTTATTTGGTTCTAGAATTGCTGCCAGTAGTGCACACATAGGACGCCAAATAAGGGAAGGACCTGTGTTATCATGAAGTCTTTTTATAACTTCCCACCTGAGGACACTTTCTACTTCGATGGGAGTAAGGCCAGTTTATTAATATAATTTCCAGTTTATTCCAGTTCCAGGAGACTGCCTAGTGGGATGTCCCCTAGACAACCTTGTCCATCCTTTTTGTAAAAAAAAAAATAAAATCAAAATAAGCAAAACAACAACAAAATAGTGCCTGGCATGCATAGGCTTTCCCTAAATACTGACTTTTAAAAACTAGGATACCAGGACTTCAGTAGAAATATTAGTGACCACAGGCCTGCAGAACGTAAAAACCAGCATGACCAACAGCGATTTTCCTGTGTATCTGGCATTGTGATCAATTGATGGCATGCCAGTGTCTAAGTCTTTTGATCTTTTTCCCACTGGACCCATTTCTTTCTCTTTTCTTGGTCTGCTCTGTATTCCAGGGGAGCTGACCCCTGTTGGCTTTCTCCAGGCTTCGACCCGTGGGAGGCACTGTGCCGAGAGCTGGAGGGCAGAAGGCAGGGCAAGCAAGTCAGGACAGGTCCTCCCTTAGTTTTTCCACCGCATCGTCATCCCAGTCAGCAGCTACACCTCATTTATGGCTTTGGCTAAAGCAAGACCCATCTGCTGCAGTTCCAGCATGTGCCTATCTGCTTTGGCTCCTGGCTTTTAGCAACTTTGCCTTTTGTTGTTGGTGATGGTCGTGGTGGTCCCTTTGGCCTAATGGCTACCTGCTGTGGCTAATCTCTGAGTTACTTTAATATCTTTTGTTTGCTTCTTTAGTTCTGCCATCACCTGTGTAATCAAACTTCTGGATTGAATTCCTTCTGCTTACTCCCAGTGTGTTTGCATTTTCCTGAGTGGGCAGTGACTGATTTACCTCCCCAAGTAGGGAGTGATACTTGCCCTGTCGATCTGCGTGGGAGACTGATAGGAAATCCAGGTGGTCTTGTCAATATGTAATAGACTGATGCAAATCCCTATGACTGGCGTAACTCAGAGCTGATAAGGCTCCCAGGTACAGATAGCGCTTGAGACTGAGAAACTAGACTCCCACATTCTGTGTCCACCATTTCCTTCAGCTTGCTTAAGTGGACTGAGTGTTGCTCCCAACCTTGAAACTGTATTCAGTACTAAGTGATGCGATCGTATTTCTAGTGTAGTTATATATCAAGAGCAATATGAACAATAATTTAGAAATGTGCACATGAACAAAAATAATTTTGGTAAGAATATGGAGAAAAAAATTCATAAAAAAATTACGGAGGAGTGAACGGGAAAACTCCAGCACAGAGAAGCCCCTCACGTGAGGAGTCTGTATTCTTTTAAACACATCTCTTGTTTTTGGATCTTATTAAAATCTCTGACTCATGAATTAGACTGTTGTTCGTGACATAGCGAAGCAATTTTACCATCTTCAAGATGTGAGGGGACACCTCAAAGGAGCTTTGATTTCGAGGTTCCTCTCTTTTTTGGAACACTTCCTATAGTGATGTAATCACCAACTCTTTAAGGCCTTTCCATTCTTATTTAGAATATTATATTGTTGACTCAGGTACTATTAGGTTATCACAAAAATGGTCTACTTCTCTTTCCTTCCTGCTCTAGGACTCTTGCTAAAAATCGGTAAGTATTTTTTTTTTAGTAAGCACAAGGATACCCCACCTGTGAGATGGACAGGTTTTTAGGACCATACAGACCCAGACAAGAAGCTACATTTAAGGGTGCCTGGATGGATCAGTCGGTTGAGCATATGCCTTCGGCTCAGGTCATGATCCCGGGTCCTGGAGGGCTCCCTGCTTGGTGGGAAGCCTGCTTCTCCCTCTCCTACTCCCCCTGCTTGTGTTCCCTCTCTTACTGTGTCTCTCTCTGCCAAATGAATAAATAAAATCTTAAAAAAAAAAAAAAAGCCACATTTATTCTACAGGGGGAAACAGAGCAGAGAGTGTGCTGACAGTCCTGCTGCTTTTGTACTTTCAAGACACATGCCTATGGCAGCAAGGACTAAGGGATTATGATCCCAAAGTGTTGTAAGGAGCTCCCTGCACTTTCTTGGACTCCTTCAAGGACCAAATCAGGCACGTGCATACCTGACCATTTTTGTTCCTAGATTAAACAAATAAACAAAAAAAATTGTGCCTGGCAGGAGACCATGTTATACCTAAAAGACAAAATCTTTTATCTTCAAAGGGGAAGGTACCCACTTCCTTCTACTTTTTTCTTATAGCTAAATACTCAAACATAAGTAAATCAGTAGGGGACATGTGGTACCCAAAAGATAGTCTTTTTTCTTTAAGAGGAGAAGTTGTTTTCCTTCTGCCTTTTTGCTGGTTGGTAAACACACACAAATAAGTAAACTAGTACATCTATGTTTTCATTTTTTGAAAATATTTAGTGGAAGACTTACAATATTTGGTTTTACTTATGGCTTTGTGTGCATGTGTGTTTGTGTAAATGTGTGTGTGAGAGAGGGAGAGAGAGAGAGGGAGGGAGGGAGAGTCAGAGTCAGTTTGGTGGGTTGTTAGCTAAGCTTTGTTAATGCTGATTACAGCATTACTCCAGAGTCTGTTACCTTTATGATTCAGTGTTTCCGCTTCTCAAAATTTACTCTATGGAAATAATCAGATATGGATGCAAATATTTATATACTGTATTATAACAGTGAAAATCAGAAACAGTCTAGCTGTCTAATGACAAGTGGTTTAATAAATTATGGTACATTCTACATTTGAAAGCTGGATAACTTTTAAGCATTGTTTTGGAGGACAGTTGAACATGGTATTAGAGATGATAAGCTTTGCAGTCTATAGGCCCAAACTCTGTTATTTACCAGCTGTATTATATGGAGCAAAGCTTTTTACTTCTCTAAGCCTCAGTTTTTTCTTCTGGGGGTAAGAATACCTAACTCTTAAGGTTGTTATTAGTATTTAGGGAAAACATGTGTAAAACCCTTTATGGAGAGCCTGGTATAGGGTGGACAGTAAGCACTAGCCATGAATGCAACGTTGGATAAGAAAATAAAGATTTGGAAAATGTTCACTTTAAGATATGAAAAAAGGTCATTCTAATTTTCCAAAATTAGGCACAATCATAGAAGGGCATAGTTGGTGTAAGCCAACATGTCCAGAGTAATTAATTGCCTCTCAAAAGAAGGATTATATGTGATTTTAATTTTTTCTTTATATTTCTCTGCAGTTTTAAAATTTTCTATACTTACATGAACTTTATATTTAGCCTTTTAATAGTAAAAATAACTTCAATAATTCAGGAATATACAGAGTAAAAAGTTAGACCACCTCCCTTTGAATGTATCCTCCTACCACCTAATTGCTATCCCCGTAGATAACTGCTGTCAGATATGTCTCCTTACACACCTTTGTGTATGCAAAATCACACTTATGTATATGTGCTTATAAATTTACATGAATGGAAGGATAGATTTCATATTGTTGTGAGCTTTGCTTTTTTAAGTTAACAATGTATCTTAGAAATCTTCCTTAGTTTGTGGCACCTGGATGGCTCAGTTGGTTAAGTGTCTGCCCTTTGCTCAGGTCATGATCCCAGGGTCCTGGGATCAAGTCCCACATTGGGCTCCTTGCTCAGTAGGGACCCTGATTCTCCCTCTGCCTGCTGCTCCCCCTGTTTATGCTCGCTGTCTCTCTGTCAAATAAATAAAATCTTAAAAAAAAAAAAGACATCTTCCTTAGTTCATATAAATCTATGCCTGCATTCTTTTTAGCAGCTGCATAGTATGCTTTAGCATGTATCTATAATTTATTTAACTTTATGGCCATTTATTTTATTTTTAATTTGTTCATAAAGACTGTACTTTTTTATGTCTTAAGGAGCATACTTATACATACGCCTTTGTATGTATACTCCATTTTTTTGTAGGATAGAATCTTGGAAGTGAAATTGCTGAATCCAAGGATATATGCATATGAAATTTTGGTAGATACTGCCTCGAAAAACATTTATTAAAATTTACATTGCTATCTACGATATATGTAAATGCATATGTGTAAATAATCCTGACTTTTGCCAACACTGCATGTTTAACAATCTTTCACATTTTTGACTAATGAGTAAAAATTGGTGTCTCAGTATTTAATTTGCATATTAAAGATTGGGATTGAGCATATTTTCATATAGTAATAAACATTCAAATTTCTTTTTCTGAAACTTGTATTTTTTTCTTTTAATTCTAAGCCCGTGTTTCTATTAGCGTGCCTTATTGATTTGTCGACTTTTTATTATTTGGATATTGTTTATGTTTTAAATATTTATATGTGTTCAAATTTTTTTGAGATTAGCCGTATTGATATTTTTTCTTTTTTGGCTTCATTTCAGAGTTTTATGCCTTTCTTAGGAAAGTCTTCATCACCCCAAATAATAAAAAATGTCCCCCATTTTCTTTTAGTACTTTAATGTTTAAACACAGTTATGTCTTTAATTCATTTAAAACTTATTCACGTGTAGCATTTGTTAAAGATCTAAATTTATTGTGTTTCAAATAGGTTGTCATGCATTTTGTGTCTAATAGTCTGTTTCTGATTATTTGAAATGCCGTATTTAGCATATGCAAAATTCTCATGGTTCAGGAGTCTGTTTCTGGGCTCTCTCTCTTCCATTCCTTTGATCTGTTTGTCTGTTTCTTTACCAACATGACACAAATTTTATTGTCACTTTATAGGAAAGCACATCTATTGGACAGGTCTTCCCTCTTGATCTCTCTCCCCCGCCCCAAATTATCTCAAGCATTCTAGCCCATGAATTTTAGCATCAGCTTGTTAATGAACTTGAATAATTCTATTAGGACTTCTGTATGAATTACATTGAATTTATAGTTTAATGGGAGAAACTAACATCATATTATGCATCATCATTTATATGCATCTTGTATGCCTACCAACGGGTTTTTCTTCATAGAAGTGTTACATATTTCTTTTTTTTTTTAAGATTTTATTTATTTATTTGAGAGAGAGAGAGAGCACATGAGAGGGGAGAAGGTCAGAGGGAGAAGCAGACTCTCCGCGGAGCTGGGAGCCCGATGCGGGACTCGATCCCGGGACTCCAGGCTCATGAACTGAGCTGAAGGCAAGGGCTTAACCAACTGAGCCCAGGTGCCCCATCTTACACATTTCTTGTTAGAGTGATTCCTTAATATTTTATAATTTTTTTCTTGGTATTGTGAACATGTTCTTTTTTCCCAGTGGATTTTCAAATTGGCTACTACTGGTCTATAGGAAAGAGACTAATTATTTCATTTTATTCTTCTTTTAGTTTTAATTTTTTTTTTTTTTTTTTTTTTTTAAGTAGGCTCCATCCCCAGTATGGGGTTTGAACTCATAACCCCAAGATCAAGAGTCACATGCCCTGTGGCCTCTGGGCGGCTCTGTCAGTTAAGTGTCTGGCTCTTGATTTCTGCTCAGGTTGTGATCTCAGGGTAATGATCGCAGGGCTCCAGGCTAAGCATGGAGTCTGCTTAAGATTCTCTCTCTCCCTCTGCCCCTCAGTACTCCCCACTCTCCCCACACCCTAGCTCATGTTCCCACATACGTGCTCTATCTTTAAAAAAAAAAAAAATGTCACATGCTACCCACTGAGCCAGCCAGGCACCCCCTCATTTTATCCTTGTACCTAGTAACCATCCTGATATTTTCTATACATTCTAATAAATATCCAGTCATTTACCCTATATTTTCCAGGTAAGTGATCATACCATCTATTTAAAAGAGAAAATAGAAATGAGAATTGCTTTGCTTTTTTTCTTTTCAGTATATAAATCTCTTATTTGTATTCTCAAATGCATCCAGTAAGTCAGTCTGCAATAAAATTATAGACCATCAATGATAGTAGGATCCTTGTCCTTCTCTTCTCTCTCTTTTTTAAAGATTTTATTTATTTATTTTACTTTAGAGAGGTGGAGGAGGGGGACAGGGAGAGAATCTTTTTTTAATTTTTAATTTTTTTTAATTCTTTTTTTTCTTTTAAGATTTTATTTATTTATTTGACAGAGGGAGAATGAGATCACAAGTAGGCAGAGAGGCAGGCAGAGAGAGAGGGGGAGGCAGGCTCCCCACTGTGCAGAGAGCCCGAAGCAGGGCTCGATCCAAGGACCCTGGGTTCACGACCTGAGCCGAAGGCAGAGGCTCAACCCACGGAGCCACCCAGGCGCCCCCCGCAGGGAGAGAATCTTAAGCAGACTCCCTGCTGAGCTCGGAGCTCTTTTTTTTTTTTTTTTTTTAAGATTTTATTTATTCATTTGACAGAAAGAGACACAGCAAGAGAAGGAACACAAGAAGGGGGAGTGGAGGAGGGTGAAGCAGGCTTCCTGCTGAGCAGGGAGCCTGATGCGGGACTCATGTGGGCCTCTATCCCAGGACCCTGGGATCATGACCTGAGCCAAAGACAGATGCTTAAGGACTGAGCCACCAAGGCGCCCCAAGCACAGAGCTCTTAATTAGAAATGTGTTTATTATTTGACCATTAAATATGAGGCTCATTATAGATTTTATATTTTATCAGGTTATGAAACTTCTTTTCCGTGGGCTTCAGCAATAGGAATTGTGGTAGAATTTGTTTTCTATTGCTTTTCAGCATCTATTAATATGTTTATAAAGCTTTTTCCTGTTCTTTTTTTTTTTTTAATTACTTATTTATTTGACAGACAGAGATCACAAGTAGGCAGAGAGGCAGGCAGAGAGGAGGAAGCAGGCTCCCTGCCAAGCAGAGAGCCCGATGCGCTGCTCGATCCCAGGACCCTGGGATCATGACCCGAGCCGAAGGCAGAGGCTTTAACCCACTGAGCCACCCAGGCAGCCCGCTTTTTCCTGTTCTTGAGTGTAATGATTTATAGTAATCCTTTTTCTAATGTTGAACCATGCATGAAACACTGGCATGACACTATATAGCCAGGATATTTTAAAAACTCATTTCTGCTGTTTTTACCCTCCCAGCCTCCCCGACACACAGGCTCGCGCACACACACACGTACACACATACACTATGCAGTTTTTGTCTGGTTTTAGTATTGAGTCTCTGTGATATTTACGGAACTTATTTGGTGATTTTCCATATTTTTCTATGTACTTGAAATTTACATAATGCTCCCCAAAACCTCACTTTCTGTTTGTTTTCTGTTTCAATAATTTATGCTTTTAGTTCTTCTGTTAAATTATTTTGGTTTTGTTTTGTTTTTAGATTCTTGAGTTGGATGTTTTATTTGCTTCTAGTGTCTTATTTTTCAGTATCGCACTTGAGTCTGTTTGTACTTTTTCCTGTTAATAACATATTGGTGGGCCATGTGGGTGGCTCAGTTGGTTAAGTGTCTGCCAAAGGACCCTGGGATCGAGTGTCATATTGGGCTCCTTGCTCAGCGGGAAGTCTGCTTCTCCCTCTCCTTGCATGACACGCACTCTCTCTGACAAATAAATGAATACGATCTTAAAAAATGTATTGCTTCGCCTCTGAAGGGTGTGTGTGTGTATGTATATGTGCTTTCATTGCTATTTCTAAATAGGTTGAAAGTTCAATTAATTTTTTTTCTTCGTCTCAAGAATTATGTGGAATTGCTTTATTTTTTCTTAAGTGGGTAGATTTCTTGTGATTAACTTGTACTGTAATTTGTACTTAGGATTAATTTGTACTTATTAAGCAGGTAGATTTCTTATGATTAATTTGTATTAAAGCAATAGAAGAATATGGTGTGTATGATTTACTTCTTAGAATTTATTGAGCTTTTATTCTGTGCTCTCGTACACAATTAATTAGCTAACAAATTAACACCTGGGATGCCTGGGTGTCTCAAGTTTGTTAAGCATCTGCCTTTGGCTCAGGTCGTGATACTGGGCTCCTGGAATCAAGCCTCGGGTTGGGCTCCCTGCAGTGGGGAGTCTGCTCCCTCTGCCTGTCACACCACCCCCTGCTTATGTGCTTTCTCTCTCTGACAAATAAATCTTTAAAAAATTTTTCTAGCAATTGGGCAAATGTTTGAATAGACTCTGTATTCTGTTTTTTGGGTCCAAATTTTAATCATCAGTTTATTCACAATTATATGGATGTGAAACCAACATCATGTACATTGTCTAAACTCTTATCAGTGGTCTTTTTCGGTAAAGGGCAGACAGTAAATATTTAGAACTTGGACCATGAGGTCTCTGTTGGAACTATCCAACTCTGTAAGAAAGCAGCACTGTGTAAAGGAATGGGCATGGCCGAATTTGGCCCATGGACCTTAGCTTGCTGATGCTTGCTCTTTATTCTTACTTAGTTTTTAATCTTTTGCCGGACAGTGAGAGAAAGTGTAATACTTTGTAATTTCAAAAAGAATGCTTTGAAAATAAAAAATGTATGTCGGGCCATTGTCTTCTTAAAGGTCTTTTTAGAAGCTACTTTGAACCTGACTCTTGGGGGAGAATGGCCTGCCAGCCACCCGTCCAGCACTTTTCTTCATGCACTTGAGAACAATGGTCAGCTTTTGAGATGACCAGAAAAGAGATATAGAGACAAACGGCAGGGGGACCTTATTCAGATTTTTAGTCCACTACCTATTTTTTTTTTTAAAGATTTTATTTATTTATTCAACACAGAGAGAGATCCCAAGTAGGCAGGGAGGCAGGCGGAAAGAGAGGAGGAAGCAGGCTCCCTGCTGTGCAGAGAGCCCAATTCGGGGACTCAATCCCAGGACCCTGAGATCACAACCTGAGCCGAAGGCAGAGGCTTAGCCCACTGAGCCACCCAGGCCCCCTCTACTACCTATTTTTAAATACTTTCTTTCTCTAGTTTTATTCACATCTAAGCCGTTAATAGTTAAAACTGCATTTTCTGGTATTTTATGTGTGGCTTAACATTTATCTGAGTTTCAATGTGTTAGGATTTTTTTTTTCTCTCCCTGTAGTAAGGTCCAAGAGCCAGAGGAAGCCTCACATCCCCCTAAAACCTCAGCAGCTGCTCAGCTGGATGAACTCATGGCCCACCTGTGTGAGATGCAGACCCAGGTGAGCACAGTTCCTGAGTATGTCTCCACAGAGCTCAGCTCTGCTGTCCCCTTTCGGAAGTTTTGGTTGTCATTAGTTCTCCCAGCCTAAGTTTAATTCAGGGATGGACTCAACTTTGTGTTGTGTATTATCTGGACACAAAAGATAACGAAATGCAGGCTCTGATCTCAAGGAGTGCGGAATGTGCTTGGTAAAACGAAGCAGAAACCCATGTAACATTTGTGGACTAAAACACAGATGGTGTATAAAATATGTGCAGCCGCTATTAAGAATGTGGAGACTTTATCAGAGCTGGGGATGGGATGTGGGATGGATTCTGAAGAATGGAAAGGGTAGAGACACAAAGAGATGAGAGAAGAGGCTCTTCCAGTTGGCGTGAGCCCTGAGAGCAGAGGCATCCTAAGGCTGGATGCAGTGCGCAGGACCCAGGGAGACCTGACTGTGTGGGACAGAGGCGGCGAAACGGAGGCTCAGCCAGCAAGATCAGAGTGTGGCTTTGAAAGCAGGGAGGATGAGGAGTCCTGAGCCCCATACAGAGACAAAATCCGCCTCCTCATTCTAGCCTCTGGAGCATGAGTGGTGAGCTCATGTGCCCTGGCAGGGGGATGGAAATCAGAGAACTGGGTTTAATAATTTGTTAAGGGAAATCATCTAGAATTCTTAAGGTGGAGAATTCAGTCACTCTGAACTGATTGGAGGATTTGGTATGCACACATAGTGACTATGAAATAATTGTGAGGCAGTATATAAAAAAGTGTGTGACTGGAGAGGTCAGGAGCCCGATCTTTGTGACTCACCTGTGGACTCCCAGTGCCTGCAAAGTTCCTGACACATTAAAGGAACAAGTGAATGAACATCAGAAATAATTTTTCTTTAGTGCCTATAATAAAGCTGGGTGCATTCCTCATTGTATCATATATCTGACCATACTGGGGAAAAAATCTGCATTAGGAATTTTAATTGTGTTTCCTAATTAACTTAGCATGTGTCGCGGTTTATTTACATTTTTAAGATATCTGTTTATTTTTTGAATGAGCCCCATGTTCACGTTGCACAAAAATCGAAAGTACAAAAGTTTGCAGTGAACTATTTACCTATCAGGCCTGTCCCCACTCCTCCAGTTCTGAACCCTGTTTCTTATATATTCATTTGGAAGTATTCCGGAATCTGTAAACAAACAGATGGAGATATGGATAGATATATGTGCGTGTGTTTGTATATGTGTATGTCCATATAAAATTCTGTTTTTACCTACTTCATGTTGATGACCCTTTTGGACTTTCTAGACGGTAACCTTTGGAACACAAATCTCTTCAACATTAAGTAACATTATATAATAGAGGAGGAAGGAAATCTGTCAGTTGATAAGTTTCTTGAAGGGAAATGAGCATTTTGGATGAGTGAGATAATGTGAGGTTATTCCTGGCAGTAAAAATAGGATACATAGAGGCCTCAGGGCAGACAGTAACAAATCACATTCAGGAGACTGCAGGGAGCCTGGCTGGCCTCAAACAATGGAGGCTTTTAGTGAGTAATGAAAGAGGAGATTGGAAAGGTAAAGCGAGGGCAGCGGATGGGAGACTTCGAATGTCTGTCTAGTGCGTGCAAATCTGATGTGGTGGAGGCCGTAGAGAGCACCTGTTTCCTGATCAGGAAGTATTAAGTCAATGGGAATAGTAGCCCCGTCGGAAGGGAGTTGAGAGAGAAAATCGGGATGTGAACTGATGAAGGACAAGCTGGGCATCGCATCTTTTTTATAATTTGAGACTTTTCTTTTGAGTGGGTTCTAATAACTATTTTGGGGGGTTTCCTTAAATAAATCCAATCCATCAGTTAGTCTTACCAGCTTCTCATCACCTTCTCTGCTAACACTGGACCAAGTCACTATTTCTGGTTTGAACTGTTAACAATAATCTCCTTCCAAGCTAGGGTCTCTGATTCCACTCTTGCTTGCCCACACATAACTCCTCCCTCTGCTACCACAGGGATCTTGTGGGTCAGATTCTTTCCCTCTCATGCCTGAACCCCTCTGGAGGCTCTATCACCCTTGGAATAAAACCCGAGTTTACCATGAGGGCCCCACACGATCTTTGCCTCTCTCTCCATCACCTTCTCCTGCCATGCCTACCCCCTCTCCCTCTGTTCCAGCCCCCGCACCCCAACCTTTCTGACTTTTCTCCTGAATACCAAACTGTTCCCTTCCTCTGGGCCTTCCTTCCCTCTGGAGTGCTTTTTCTACCAATTCAATATTTCTGGGCCCCTCAGTACATCTGTGCAAATGCCAACTCCTTAGAGGGCCTTCTCATCTAAATCAGTTCTCTTTCACTGTCTCACCCTCTGGCACTTCTATCTTGATATATGACTTATGTCTCATGTCTGCCTGACACCACATCATACATTTATTTAATCCATGTATTGTCTGTCTCCCAGAAAAGCAAACTCCATGACGGCAGACTTTCTTGGTTGCCATGTGCATTGCTCTATACCAAGAGTCTGGAACTGTGACCATCACAAACTAGGTGCTCAATAAACACTGTAGAATAAATGGGCAAAAAGAAGATACAAGTAATTGTTGACCTGTGGTCATTGAAGGAGTGAGGAAAGGTAGCATCTTCGTGCACTCAATTTCCCATGGTCAGAAAAGATTTACAAATGGAGGAAGATTACTGGTGTTTCACCTGGCCTGAGGAATTGAGGATAAAAGGGAGATGGAAGCATTTTTATTGGTGTTACAATGTTGGACTCTTCCAGTGCCTTGGATGGAGGTTGGGTATGGAAGAAAACATTAGTCTATAGAGGTGAGCTTAAGGGGTCATGTAGCAGATGCCAGTGAGGGCAAATATTCATGAGACTGATTGTTTTTCATGGTTCTTTCCCTGGTGCCAGGTTGCAGTGAAAGCAGATGCCAGCAAGAAACACCCAGCGAATAAGCAGGATCCCAAGGCCTCCCTGGACTCAATGCTGGGGGATTTGGAGCAGGATCTGCAGGACCTTGGAGTTGCCACAGTGTCCAAGGGCCACTGTGCTTCCTGTCGGAAACCGATTGCTGGGAAGGTGTGATGGGCCAGGGTGTGGGTCCTGTAGCCAGCTGTCTGCTGTCCCACCAAGGATTGTTCTGTCACTTTCTAAGATGTCTTCATGGTAGCTAGTAATCACTCATCCCTTACAGTGCTCTGGGCACTGAGCCGAGTGCTTTGCAAGTATGAGTATAAAGACTCGTTTTTTTAAAATGAATCATTTCATTAAATGAAGTTTTACGAATGAAATGAAATGAATTTTATTAAATTCATTATTAGATGAATAAAAGATTCATTTTATTAAATGAGTATGAAGATTCATTTAATGGTCACATCAACCCTGCAAGGGAGACTGTATTATGGTTCTTTTGTAAAGACGAGGGAACCAAGGGCTCTGGGTTGATAACTGACATGTCCAAGTCCAGAAAGAGGTAGAGGGGAGATTTGAACCAGGAGAGCCTAACTCCTAAGTGTGACTCTTAACTGCTTTTCTGTACATCCGGTCCTGGGAGGGACTTTCCTGTGGCCCCTCTGTCCCAAAGTTCGCAGTCAAGTTGATTAATGGTAACTTTCAGCTGACTCAGCTCCAACTCATAGCCACAGACTCCCACTCTACATCATCCTTCACCAAAACCACAATAGAGGGCTCTGAGCCCTGACTCAGAGTGGGGCAGGAGTGAGGTGCTCAGACCAGAGGAATAAAACTCTCATTTGGCCTTTTCCTCTTCCAGGGATCCCTTCCAGGCCAGAATGTAGTTACCCCTCCCTGTCTGTCTCTACTATTCTCAGGTTTGGTTCCCCCACCCTCCAGAGCACCTAATGAACACCTACAGACTTTTATCAGAATGATTAGTCAGAAAACTGGGCACCCTTTTACTATCCGTAAAGCATGGACAACAGACCCCGTAGAAGGGACCTAGAAGGGTCTAGACCTCCATGTTAGGTCACCCCAGGAGGTGCCGTTTGCGTGGAATAATGTGGGAAAAGTGCTGTCCCAGATTGTGTGACCAGTAGGCCCTCCAGCCCCCAGCTGCCGTGGCCTGCCATGCTTTATTTCGTCCCCAGGTGATCCATGCTCTAGGGCAAGTGTGGCATCCAGAGCACTTTGTCTGCACTCACTGCAAGGAAGAGATTGGCCCCCAGCCCTTCTTTGAGCGGAGTGGCTTGGCCTACTGCTCCAAGGACTACCACGATCTCTTTTCCCCACGTTGTGCTTACTGTGCTGCTCCCATCCTGGATGTAAGTCATCCCCCTTTTCCTGCTCCTGCACCACAGTCCTGATTTATAGCTCTGTGGCTTTCTAATACGGCTCTGTATGTTCCTTTTCCAGAAAGTGCTGACAGCAATGAACCAAACCTGGCACCCAGAACACTTCTTCTGCTTTCACTGCGGAGAGGTGTTTGGTGCGGAAGGTAGGTCCCGGGGGGTTGCAAGAAGATCAGCAGAGCTTTTCCTTGGTTTGCTGCCTAGTCCCGTTTCCTGCCGCCAGCGTCCATGTCCAGGCCCATTTTAGTACTAGATGCCACCCCTCCTTACCTTTCCCCAATATTTACAAATATCATTTAAATTGCTTTCTTGAAGAAATGCAAATGCATAGTTTAAGAGCTCAAATATTATAGTGAAAAGCATCAGTCCCTTGATTTTCCTTTCTTTGCCCCCCAAATCCAGTTATCCTCTCCAAATGTTTTCAGCTTTTTCTTCTGTAATATATTTATATCTGTTACTATAGGTTGATTTTTTTTTTCCTTCTAATTTTAACCATTATATATTAACTTCCTACCAGGAAAGAGGATTTACTACCCCAGTTTACCCCCAACATTCTTCCTCTCCCCCCATTCTCTCAGTATGGAATCAGGTCATAATTATAGGTCACACCAGTATTCAATGTGCACATATTCACAATTCACAGCCATGACAATATTGTTCATTGTTGAGCCCTATAGCAAAGTATGGTTACAACAGAGCACAGATTTTAAGAGTTTAGACTACATGGTTCAAATCTGGGCTGTGGTATTTATTAGTGATAGGATTTTATTCAAGTCATTTAACCCCTCTGTTCCTTGCTTTCCTCATTGGTGAAATGGGCCTGGTAATAATTCCTACCCTGTAATCTTGCCTTACAGAGTAATTATGAGGATTTTAAGATACAATGACAGTGTAGTGTTTAGAACAGTGCCTGGCACATGGAAACACAGTAAAAATAGTATCACTATCATGGTATCCTTTTCATATAATTTTTTCCCTGAAGTTAATATTTAGATTTCTTTTTTCACTAGCTTAATTTTCTTTGTACCTAGCTGTAATTGATGTGACAGAACTGGGAAATCATTCTCAAAATAGTCAGCTGCATCTGGTAGTGGGTCAGTCCCACTGGTTTTGTCTTGGAAACATCCTTCCAGGAGACTTCCATCCTCTTGCCCCAGTCTGCAATGGTTTCTCCTCAGGCCTGCTGTGAAGCATTTACTCTTGGCCATTGTCTTGGGAATTCCTTTTGCTGCTTGACTGCTTTTATCTTTGGGTTCTCTGTTTCCTGGATCCCTGGTCTTTTAATACATGTTACTACCTTTATTTTAGTGGAGCAGCTCCTAGGAAAGAATGAAGAGGAGGTAAAACTTTTGAGACCTTGAAATATCTGAAAATATTGTAATTCTATTGTCTACCTTAAGTTGCCTGGGCATAGAATGCTAGGTGAAACTATTTTCCCCTATAATTCTGAAGACGTCTCGCTTCACTGTCTTCCAGCTTCTATGGTTGAGAAGTTTTTAAGATTTTTTCTTATTCCTGATCCTTTCTGTGTGATTGGTCCTTCTCTCTTCCCAAGTTTTTTTTTTCCTTTTTTCTTTTGCCTTACTTTGATTTTTTTTTTTTTTTTTTTCCTGACTCCTTTTTATGTTTGCTTGGAACAAGTATGACTCATGCGTGGAATCAGAAAGCTTCTTTATTTATTTTTTTGTTCCTGTCCTTTTTGAATTAACTTAGCAGGGAAACTATTCACCTCTTAACTAAATAAAAACTTGGGCAGTCCCATGTCTTTTCTGATGACTCTTAATAAACAGTTCTAAATACAAAATCAGTTTTAGACACAAAACACAAAACTCAGTCCTTGGGTAATTCCATCTGTGTAATAGCTAAAGCATCCAACTTACTTAAAGTGACCGGCACTTAATAAATAAACCAGCACATACCTGCATACTAAAGTGACTGCTGCTGTCCCCTGGTCGGGCCTTTACACTGCTGGAGACCAGGGGAGGGTGCTATGGCCCTTCCTCTGTCCTTTCCTGCCTTTAGCATCCACCACCCTCACCCCTGTTGCTCATCTTGATATCTGACCCCTTCAGGGTTGAAACTGGCAGGGAGGAAGTTGAGCCTGGAGGGCAGGAAAGTCCTAACTTGCTCAGTGCTGATGGAAATTCGTGTCATGCTCTCTGGACCTGGCAGATGTTTAACTTTTTTTTCCCCTTGGATGCTTTTGTGAATTCGGTACAGGTCCAACTTCAGAATCTTAGCCAGCTGTTTTCTGCTTGGCACATTGAAGGACCCATTCCACACAGGTCAGTTTTGCAGGGTTTTCATTGTTCCCTCCTGGTGATCTCTTAGAAGTGATCACAGTGGTCCCAGATATCTCTTTCACACTTTCCTATATGGACCATGGGAAACTGGCATCTTTTCCTTACACTCAGTGGGATTATAGTCCGTTAACAGCTGTGTTTCCCTATTCAGCCAGACTCATTCATGGATTTTTTCCATCAGCTATATCCCACTGATGGCCCAGGACATACCCAGATCTCTGAGTGGCTTTACTGAGGTCCCTCTCTTGACCTGAGGTTAGCAGGAACCATGCCAGACCACATCCCTCTTGGCTGTGTGATGGTGGTAGAGCACCCATAGCTTTCTCCAAAGGAATCCCTCTCTCAATTTTCTTTCCTCCCTCCCTGTTTTATATCCTCACAGGGAGTGAGGAGTTCAAGAATCATATAAACAGTCTATGGCTGTCTACTTTGAGGGATGTCTTAAAGCCCAGTTTGTAATTGACATCTATTAGATCTTGTGCCTTACACCTTGTTACACCAGTCTTGGCCAAATGCTGCTGATCTTTGGTTGCCCCTAAAATGTTAATTGGAAGCTCTGTGGGTATAAGCAGAACTTGTCAACTGGTGGACTCAGCTGTGTGGTATGCAAGTAGCATGCTCCAGTCATTTTGCTGGGAGACCCCTGACTGCTCATATGGTAGGTCTTTTAGTGCCTGAGATCCTCTGGTGTGACAGTTCCAGAATTAATCACTGCTCTTCAGACTTTCAGCCGGTCTGTTTCCAGCCTCGAAGACTATTTTGTACATTCACTTTCTGAGCCCCTCTGACGCAATGGAACACGCCAGCCTGAAGTGTCTGGGCCCCTCCCCTCGGGAGAAATGCAGGCTTCAGCTTCCTTGTTTGCCAAGCTCGTTGCCACTCTTATACCTACTTAAAATATTGGAAAACTTTATTGGTGTCTCATTGATGGCATCTCCTCTCCTTTTCTCCTATTCCTTGTGGGTATTTCTATTTTAAATAATTTTTTAACTATTGTGTTGGTGGTGTTTCAAGAGGGAGTGAAAATAATCCCCTGTATCCTGCCCTTCACTGGCACGGGGACTCACCTAAATGTCAGGAGGGTTATTATGCACATTCCTAACGATTATTCATTTAATCCCCACCACAGTCTGGTGAGGGTATTTTTATCCCACATTTTACCTAGTTATAGATGGAAACACTGAGCCTCAGGGAGGTAACATAATTTTCTTAAAGTGATACAGCCAGAAAGTCGAAGAGTTGGAACCAGAACTCAGGTCCCATTTCTGCAAGTTCTGTGTTGTTTCTACATCATCACAACTGCCCCCAGGCAGAGACTCAGTTCTTCTTCTGCAGCTGAATCCCTTTACTTTCATGGTGCCGCTGTGCTCCACTCTTATTTGACAATAGACCCAGAAACAGTGGCACTGACATAATCCACTAGCGAAGTGCTTTGCAGTAATTTGCTTGTTCACGGAAGCCTGTTTAATGCTTTTCACAAATCATTAGGAATTTCATTTCTAGATTGTGCTTTAGTTAAGCAGGATTTTTTAATTGAGATTTAATCTAAATCATATTGAAGTGTGTCCTGGTAAATTTATATTGTATTGGTAGCCACAGAAGTGGGAGAGTCAGTTGAATAGAACAGTCAGCAGGTGCTTACTGCCCACAGACGAGTGTGCTGTGGACGTCTCCTGTGAGCAGAGCCATAGAATAACAGGCGTGTTTCCAGACGAGATGTCAGTTAGATACAAAAGAAAAGTATCCCATCCATAGGATGACCAGAAAGCACCATGAAGGGAGCTAATACTCACTGTTCTTGACTTTGGCCTCCTCTAACGACACAAGTCTCTTACGACTTTACGTCCTCATCAGGCCACACTTAAAGCATTTATTGAGACACGTGACCAAAGAAGGCCATTTTTTTAATCAGAAGCTCCTCCTACATCATATTTTTGTTTTTGTCCTTTGCTTTCTGTAAGTGGGTCTCCTGCTGCATGGCTGGCCTGTTAATTGGGTGGCATCCGGCCTCACCCCAGGTCACATAGTCACACATGGAGTTTCTATAATGAGAGCTTAACCTTCTGGGAAATTAAATTCATCTGCATTTTTGTTTCAGTTCAGAAAATTCCTCTTGAAGGCTCAAGTTTCTAAACATTTCAGGCCTTAGCATCCTCCCCTAGGGACCAGGTCTTCAGTGCCTGTGTCTTTCTTTTGAAATTGTTCATTATCCAGGCCATGGAGGTGCTCCCTAATTTCCCCTGTGGCTGGGAGCCTCCCCAGAGTGTAAACACCTCTCTCTCTCTCTGTGTCACTTTTAATTGTTAGTGTTTCTTATCCGTTCTCCAGAGGTAATTGGCCCCAGAGAGAGCCTCCAGGAAAGTTACTGCTGAAACTTTCTCAGTTTATTGGATCACTGAATGCAGGGGCATCACAGCAAGTTCGGCTGATTGCTTTTGATTCCTCTCCTGAGACTCACCCTAGTTGAAACAGAGGCTGTTCCTTCCCTGCTGTGTTATTCTGGAGACCAGCTACCCTGCAAATGCCTAGATGAGGGTCATTCCCAGGTCATTTGGCATGTCTTACAATTTTCTCAAGTAACACCTACTTACAGGCAAGTTCAGTTTTATGTCACTTGCTTTATGGAGCATACATGGGAAGTTGGGGGCCCCATCCCCGATCTACTGAATCAGAGACTCTGGGGGTGGGGCCCAAGCGATCTGCATATTGACAAGCTCTCTAGGTGCCGGATGCACACTGAATTTGAAAACTACCCGGCCACACAAAAACAAGGAGGATGGTTGTGGGTGCTGGTTTGTTCTTCTGAAGTGGTAGGCCTTCCTGCATTCTGTTGTCCTTGATCAGACTCTAGACATTCTTTGATAAAGTGGAAAAGGTAAAGTGAGTTCTTCTGTGTCCAGGGGCTTTAGCAGAACATAGGACAGCTTATAAAATTATTAGTTTCTTAGATGTATAGGCTCAGAAGTCTATTCAGTTGTCTGCTCTTCAAAGACAGCCTAGTTGAACAAAGCAAGGGATATCCAAAAGTGACCAGAGAGAACAGAAAAAGCGTTCTTTTTGGGTCCCAAACCTCGGGCTGCTCTTACTGCCTTTTTGGATCTGGCTGCTACTATCAAAATGGGCTCCTAGAAGTAGTGTTTCCACGGTGGGCTGCTTTCCAGTCCACTTTGCTTATGTGCTCTTTCAGTGCAAGTACAGCTAGAGCTCTCATATTTACAAAGCTTTTGGGCTCAGCTGATGCTATGAGTCCTCACAGAGAGGTCACCACTAGGGTATATTTAAATTAAGGGTATGACTTTGAAGTTAGGCTTTGAAGTTAGGCCTAGACTTGGACATCAGGTCCCCTGCTGACTAGTTTGTTATATGTAATTTCTCTGAGCCTCCCTTTTCTCCTTTGTGAGATGGGAGCATTGCTGTGAAGAATTCAATTTCAATTTAGTACCACAGATAGAGCCCTCATTTGGAACCGCTACAAAGCACGTGCTACGTAAATGGGATTGCTGGCGGTCATCTTCACATTAGACAGGCTCTCCTGACGGATGCTAAGCAGAGTTCCTTACAGAAGAGGGCACCTGTTTACACATATTATAGTTAGTCCTGGAGGGGCTCTAAACTACAGCATACTTCTGGAGCCTTTGATGGTCTAAGTTGTGCAGTTGTAACATTGTTGACATGTCTGCTCATTCAGTAAATATTTATTGAGCAACTACTGTCTGTGTGTCTAAGTACTGTTCTAGGTACTAGGGATATGGCAACAAAAGACAGAGTTTCTCCCCTCATGGTGTATATATTCTAGTTGAGAGAGACCGATAATCATCAGAACTAGCCAGCTAATTAACTCACTCACTCTATGCTTATAATTCACTTACAACTTACCCACCATTTTAGGAGAGGGAGTGATAGGGTGCTATTTGAAACAGGGTGGGTGGGTCTGTTGTTCTGTTGAACAGGCCCCTCCGTGAGGTGGAGGACCAAACTGTCTGGGAATCTTAGAGAAGTGCTTTTCAAGGCAGAGGACACGTATTACTTAAATAGGTGCTTGAGGATGAACTGATTTATTATATTTTTCTTTTTTCAATGTAAAGATGATAAGAAAAAAAACTTGCAGAAATCTTTACTTATAATCTATTACCCTTGTTAACAAATACAACATAAAAAAAGTTTCCCTAGTAATATTTTTCTACATTTAGTATTTATGCATACCTTAGTTAGGTGTACCTAAAAGTCCTTTTCATCACTTAAGAATTTCCTCATGTGACTTTATAATTTTATAATAATAATTTTAATAATATCAATTATTCCATTAGGGCTTTTTGTAGACAAATTATAAAAAGTATGTGCTTAAAAGCTTTATTTATAGTTTCAAATATTATAAACAACTGTGTTCATAATAGTATATTTAGATTACTTCTTGTCTGTTAGTAGCACTGCAGTGATTATCTTTAAACATAATATTTTCATTCAATTATTTGTATGGGTTAATTCCCAGGAGAAAGATATTTATATCTTTTTAAAAAAATTCTTGATAAACATTACCAAATGATTTTCCAAAAGAATACTAACATTTAACTTTGTCACTGGGAATATATAAATACGTGAATCACTCCCATATATTTTCCGGTATTAGGTAGACTTATTTAACACTATTTTTACTACTTAGCTAAAATTAGAAATTGAACCTCCTAATTAGCAAAAATTAGAACTTTACTTTTTTCTTTTGAGTTTCATGATTTACTCATGTTGAACATATTACAACTAAAAGCGTTTCATCTTGTGTTATTTGTCTCTTTATGAGGACAACTTATTTTATTTGTTTATTTTTAAAGATTTTATTTATTTATTTGAACAAGAGAGATCACAAGCTGGGGAAGAGGCAGAGGGAGAAGCAAACTCCCTGCTGAGCAGGGAGCCCAATGTAGGGACTTGATCCCAGGACCCTGGAATCATGACCAGATCTGAAGGCAGATGCTTAACCAACTGAGCCACCCAGGGGCCCCAGGACGACTTATTTTAAAGGATTTAAAAAAGTAATCCCTTGGGTTTCTCATCCTTCTTTATGTGGGCGTAGGATGTATAAGACTCAAGGAAGGGTTTTCTAACAAGAGCCCAATTGTGAAAATATCCAGTATTAAAGTATTTAAGAGAAAGCCTTATTCATTAACAAATTGATTATTATTTTTTTTATTATGGAAATTTCTTCCTGCCTCGTTCACCAACTATCTATGTTTTACCAAACTAATTTCCTCTAACCTCCACTCACCTGTCTACCCCTTTTCTTGCTGGAATATTTAAAAGCAAATCAAAGAAATCTTATGTCACCATTAAATACTTCAACATGAGTCATCTTTGATTAATCAAGACTTTTTTTTTAAACACAACTACTTTCACACCTAGTGAAACTATTAATTCCTCATTATCATATAAAACCCATATCTAAACTTCTCAAATTTCTGAAACTACATCATTTACTTGGTTTGTTTGAATCCGTTGGGCCCAGGCAAAACGTATGTCTTGCATTTGGCCATTTTATCTCTCAAAATTTAAAAATCCTGTAATGATTCTCTCTTCCCCATTTTTTAAAATACCATTGATTTGTTAAGAAACTGGAGCCTATGTCCGATAACGTGTTCCATATTCTTGATTTGACTGTGGCTCCTTCCTCATGATGTTTAACATACTTGCTTTATCAGTCCACCCACTGTTTTTCTGAGATAAAATTGGCAGATAGGTTTGTCCCTCATCTTGCTTTTGCTTATGGTGCTTTTGGTCATGCACAAGTCATTCACATATTTTTAATGGAGCTAAATTTATTGATTTTTAACTTGCTTTTGAAATTTGATTCATGTGTACTACAGTTTTCTCATTCCCAGGTTCACGAGGAGCTCACTCATTTTTGACTCAAGCCTTTGTGTGGTTTGAATCGTTACATTTAGAATCTTGCATCCACTTAGAAATTATTATTTCACAGCACTTTCTTTTTAAAGATTAAGCCCTTTTCTCCAGGTGCTGTTTTAGGTACTAGAGTTATTAACATGACAAGACCAACAGTATCTAGTTTCAGAGCTAATGCTCCAGTGCGGGAAGACAGACCACAAAGATGGTTTCAGATGATGGTAAATGCTAGAAAGATGATTTTAGAAAAGATGAAGTGACAGATATGGGCTGGTAAGAGGTGCTTCTGATAGGGTGACATTTGAACCAATTTCTGAATGGTAAGGTGAGATTAGCCACGCCAAAGCCTGGGGCAGAGGTGTGTGCAGGCCAGTGTGATACTTAGTGCAGAGATGTTGAGCAGAAATAGACCCTAATACTAAAGGCTGGGTATGAGCCAGGCCCAGCACTAATGCACCTGTCCCCCATTATATCCTGTATTTATTTATTTATTATTTCTCATGTACTTCTTATAATGAGCTGTTGAGGTTGGTCTTGAACATAAGGACACTGAGTTCGGGAGAACTGAAATCATTGGCCTCTTCTCAGCTTCCAACTTGGTGGAGAGTGTCACCCTGCACCGTGAACTGTTGATTTTACCTTTTCAGGCTTTCATGAGAAGGACAAGAAGCCATACTGCCAGAAGGATTTCTTAGCCATGTTCTCACCCAAGTGTGGTGGCTGCAACCGCCCAGTGTTGGAAAACTACCTCTCAGCCATGGACACCGTCTGGCACCCGGAATGCTTTGTGTGTGGGGTCTGTACACTCACCTCTCTTTTGGACTTAGTCAAAGTCAAGGGTCTTCCTTTCTGAGGGGCAGAACAGCAACTGGAAAAAGGGTTCACAGCTTGAGGTGAGGGATTGATGTGGGCCTGGTAAAAGAGGCTGTGGGCATTTGCTCATCTCTTTTGCAAGTGGGTGATATTCTCGCCTCCACTGGTCGGGTAGCTGGCAGGAATTTCAAGGCTGCAAGTTTTACTTTGCTGATATTCTACTCTTGACATCTGCATTCCTTTTCTTTCCCTTCACCCTGTCCCCCAGGACTGCTTCAGCAGTTTCTCTTCCGGCTCCTTCTTTGAACTGGACGGACGTCCGTATTGTGAGCTCCATTACCATCAGCGCCGGGGAACACTCTGCCACGGGTGCGGACAGCCCATCACCGGCCGCTGCATCAGTGCCATGGGCCACAAGTTCCATCCCGAGCACTTCGTCTGTGCCTTCTGCCTGACACAGCTGTCAAAGGGCATCTTCAGGGAGCAGGATGACAAGACCTATTGTCAGGCCTGCTTCACGAAACTCTTCCCACTGTAATCTCAGCTGAACCCACAGTCTCCGCAGATCCCCTACAAAATTTAAACCAGGAGGGGAAGGAGTATACTTTGTTGTTACTGCTCTTCAGCTCAGTGGGCATATAGGGGAAGTAAAGGTGATGAACTTCTAGTTGTTACATGCCTAGGCTTGTAATCTTAGGTTTTACATTTCTAGTCTTATTTTTTTTCCTTAATCAAGTATCTGGGTTTAGATCTAGGTCCTGCTTCTAGAACCTCTGCAGCTGCGTCTTCCACAGGTGCACATTCATTCCACCACCAGTTTTCTCAGCTTTCTCCCGTTTTCACTCCTGCCTTGGCCCTCGTCACTGGGCCTTTTCACGCCTCCCTCATTTCCCCTTGACTCACTTTCCCATGACCAATGCATTATCCTCGCTGTCAGGAGTCCTGAGGCCCCTCTGAAGCCCTCTGCATCTCTATTCAGTGTACTTCTTCTCTATTTCAAGAGGAAATAGATTTTAACTGGACTACTTTGAGTACTGACATCATTGATAAATAAAACAGCTTTTAGTTTTAACGTCTTACTGTTGTGTTTGGAGATAAACTGCTTCCTGTGTTATATACTCAACACTCTGCCGTTAAATCCATATCCTATCTCTTGTTTACTTCCATACAATAGGCACTTTTTCTTAATCAAAAGAAATTGAATGGAGGGACTCCTGTTCACTAACTTTTCTCTTAGTTTGGGCCCATAACATACATTTTATTTTATTTTTTGCACTGACATGATTGAATCATCTTAAAAGGTGGCAAAGCCCCTTAAAATTGTTTTCATCACTTTGTTTACCCAAAGTGAAAAATCAGATCTCTGCTAGGCACTTGAAAATTCATATTTGTATGCATTTCTACAAATTCATTACATTGTGTATATGAAATAAGTCCAGTTTTTTTGTATACCAGTTATATCTTAATAAAGCTGTTTTTTAAAAAACACATTTTTCTCAACTTCATAATTATCTCAAAAAGACAAACAAGGTAGCTGTTTCATCTCTAATGAAAGTTGCTATAAAGAATCATCTGATAATTTCCAGTTTGGATTAGGAAATCTAAGCCCCAAGAAAATCCCCATTTAATTATTTGTTCCTTTGCAACACATCATAAGTATATTTGTAGAAAAGCTCATTAGTTATTGATGAGTCTGCCTTTCTCATGTCCTATCTCAAGTAAGCTTCAGAAGGAATCCTGGTTCCTCAAAAGAGGTATTGATAAGATCTGCACTATGCCTTTCTTACCGTGGTCTTAAAATAATTGTGTGATTATTTATTAAAAAAACCAGAGTTTAAGGTACTGAGGAAAATCCTTTACCAGAGTTATTTTAAAAAATAGGACCAATTTAATGTCTTTAGACTGGTATGGGAACAGGCTTCTTAGAGAATGATTCTTGTTAAACTTGGTCACATCTGTCTCCTCCGTGGGGTCATATCATAAGGGGGTTTTGAGAATTACAAGGAAGTAACAGTTAACAGGAACTTCAACATATCCAAGCTACGTGGGAGTTTCACGCACGGAGCCATCGGGCCTCCTGTCCGGTTGAGACCAGACCAAGCAGAGTATTCATTCTTCCAAATATCCTCCTTACAGTAGCTGCGATCTGTGATGTCACGTGCAGGTGCCAACAGGACCGTGTTCACAGCTGCCTTGACACTTTGGCAACGTATGCTTGAGGTTTTAACCCTTAAGGAAGAATGTTCAGGTGCTAACACTTTTCTTTCTTAAGGATTGTCTATTTCGAGATATTGGTAGAATCTATATATTTAAGAAGTCAGAGAAAAGGCAGTGCTGACCAGGTGCAACTAAGAAGTGAAGACTTTTTCGCCTTACGATGAATGTAAGTGGTATTATTTGCTCATGAAGAGATGCTGCATTCAGGGCATTTTAGCAGCTAGGAAACCATTCACAAGAAGTTTTCCTTGGGAAACAAAAACCCAACCAACCAACCAACCAAACAAAAAAACAAGAGAAATCCTGTTACACAAACTGGTCGTCTACCTATTCACTCTTGGTTCTGAGTAACTTCTAGCTTTGAAAAAACAAAATCTACCTTGAAAGAATGGGGCTTTTCTACCAGTGAGCACTAGATATCTGTACCTGTATCTATATCCACATATATGGGTTTCTCAAAGAAAAACTTCTCAATTCATGTGGCCGGTTATTCTTTGGGATAAGGATAGAGTCCTTCAAGGTGAAGGACAACAATTATTTTTCCGTACAAGTTGTAGCAGTACTTCCGTGGTGGTCGGCTGGCTACCCTCCGCATGCTGTCTCTCTCATGACCAGTAGAGGGAGGAAGATCCCTTTTCTGCAGCTTTGCAAGTGAAGGTCCTGAGATTTATCCTCACTCCAAAGTAGCTTAGGTCATTACTCACCAGGAATTTTTACTGGGAGATTGGATTATGCAGCTTGGCTTAAGACAAACCAGACCATTCCTAGAATTAGGGGCAGGGCTAAGTTCCTGAAAACACAAGGGCTGTGTGGAGGAGATGTGAATACTTTAAAAATCTGGGTACAGGTGAGGAGGGGGTACAGAATCTCAAATTTGCAGGACTATATATTCAAAAGCAAAAACATTAAAGCATTTCGGAGTTTCAATGTAATACAGAAGGTAAGCAAGCAGATATTTCTAGTGCCCCGAGGGAACATGTCAGAACTTAACAGAAGTCCAAAACAGAGGAGAGCCAAGAGTGATGGTGTCATGAAGACTGGGGGGCAGAAGAACAGGCCTTCGCTGGGACCCTAGAGACACAGCATTAAGAAGCATCAAAAGCAGCCTTAATCTTGGAATCCAAAGAGGGAGCTCTTCTGGCTGAAATAAAGATGAGAAGGAGGAACAACTTTCTTTAGGGGCAATTGTCTTGGGCATGAGCAGGTGCCTAATAAGGACAGTGGTGGCAGCCACTCACACACGGCGCTGAAAAAGGGACCACCTACCCCCTAAATACTGTGGAGGCTGTGTTACCAGGCAGAACTCACCATCAGGGCAGCACATGAGAACTCAGAGCTCAAAGGAGAAGTGGAAATCTACTGGGATCCACTGGATGAGAAAGAGAGAAATCTCAGATAAGAGCTGGGTCTTGAGTTGTGCTTGTTACAAATTTATAACTTTGCCAGGCGGCAGTAATGTCTCAAATTTATTCTGTAAGAAAGGAGACTCTTTATGTAAGAGCTTTCTCCTTCCTAGATATGGTAAACACATGGTATCTAAATTAATTTTCTGTGGGAAGATATGTCCTAACTGCATTTAGGTTCACAGATCATGGATTCTGGACAATTGAATAGACCTGCTGGCATCCTGCTGAGCGATTCTTCTTACCTCCTATTTTGAATATCACCACATCTCACCAAATACTGTATCTTACTAGCAGGAACATTTTGGCCTAGGATAACTACTGCAATTCCACTGAGACGGTATCTCAGGTCACAGGTGTGGATGACGATATCTCAGGTCACAGGTGCGGATGGGGCAACTTCTATAGCTCAGCATGAGCAGACCAGGAGATCAAAGAGGACTTCACTTCCTTTGAACCTGACTTAAAGTATGTCAGCTCACGTTAATTAAACCTAAGTTATGTCCTATGACTGGACATAATCGAGGATGTGAAATTGAATGGGAGTACCACAGGTTCCCATCTTCAGCCCAGGTGGTTGGGTGGGGCTGTCCATCCCTTAGCTTCTGGGATGGACATACATCTCAGGCCTGACCAGTAAGTGTGCTTTGTTCTTCTGGACCAAGGTGATTGGATCAAGGGTAGTCATGTGACCCAAACAAATCTAACTAGATTTCTCCCAGGACCTTTGCTGGGTTTATTGGGAAAGAGGTATTCTCATTTGGTTGAGATTCTAGCGGTGACCATAATAAAATCCTATTGCTGTCGAGATATATCTCTTTGGTGACATATAGGGAGTCTACCTGAGAGAAGCCAACATTGAGGAAAGAATTGCTGAGTCATGAAGATGTCATATCTTGGGGCACCTACGTAGCTCAGTTGGTTGAGTGTTGGGCTCCGGATTTGGGCTCAGGTCACAATCTCAGGGTTGTAAAGTCAAGCCCCAAGTCAGACTCCATGCTCAGTGGGGAGTCTGCTTGGGATTCTCTCTATCCCCTCCCCTCCCTGCCCCTGTTCTCTCTCTCAAATAAATAGTAAATCTTTAAAAAGGAAAAGGTCATGTCTTCTTTTTCTTGAGCCACTCAATCTTACCATAACAACACCTTAACCACAGACTGGGAAGTTATGTGAGCAAATAAGTCCTCTTTTTTGCTTAAACTGATTTGAGTTGGAATAGTGTGACCAAAGAACTGTGTATGCAGATTAGACATATTCTCTCCTTTATAGACATAGAGTCTTGTGAAAGAATGGATCAATGAATGAAGAAACCCAACAGTGGTAGGGTATGTACATTGCATGTCACCGTGCAAAACTACTAGACAAGCATCGCATCTTCTCAATGTTTTTTACATGAAAGCACAAGGAAACACTTCGTATTTTAAGTCTGAGGCACCCTGTGGATAGCTGTGTATGGAAAATACAAACTTCTTGTTCCTGTCCAAGTGGTTAGTAAAGCTGAGTAATGCGTATCAGCATCTCTAAGGGGAAGGAGGAAGAAGAGGGTGCTGTCATTCTCTATGCAAAAATGTGTTGGAAATGATGTTAAATGTGCTGCTTTATCTAGTGCTCATCCATAGAAAACTATCATAGCTTTAATGTTACTATAAGGCTGTGTATTTATCATGAAAAGAGTTTTAGAAAAATCTTGATGTTTTACTTGCAAACAAACAAAAAAAGAAAATTTAGAACATTTTAAGAGAATTGGATTTACCTTTATCCTGAAACTTGGTACTTGACAAAAATTGGGTTTACAAGAGGTTGAGGAAGAGAAAAAAGACATTTATAGTGATTCTGAGAGGAGATCTTAGGACACTTTTCAGTGCTTTGGAGGTTGAGGGTGACGATTTTCATTATGTTCAATGACACTTGGAAAACATGACTTTCCCTCTCCAGGTGCTCTTGCCTTTTCAGACATGAGTCAAAGAAAAATTGGAGGCTCAAAAATAAAGTGAGGAGCTTAGAAGGAGAGACATTTTCCTAAAATAATCTGAAAAATTTGAACGGCAAGGAAAGTGGGAGGGGAGAAAATTATAGGATATGTAAGGGAACTTGTGAGTTAGGCAAGGTGAAATTTCCAGAGCTTTCAGCAAAGGAAGAAACATGGCTAAGATAAAGGTGACATATAACACACTCTCTGTGAGGTAGAGAAAGGCAGGGGGTATGGGGGTAGTGGGTTGTCTGTCACTCATTTCATCCCCTTATACCAACTGCCAGGGGAAGCTATTACTTATTCTGGAGTGTCTCTGAGTTTGGGTTTTCTAAAAGTGGACCCTGAGGGTAGGATTTGTGTGTAATAGTCTACTGAGGCGGGGGGGGGGTGTCTCTGGATATATAGGTAGGAGAGAGGGGAAAATGAGACAGCAAGAAGAAACAGTCCAGGTCAGTGTGCACTGATGAACAGGTTACTGTTGTGTGCGAAAAGATGGAGCTCAGGATTCTTGAGGCTCTCTGGAATTTATTGTAGGACCCATGAGATGTCAACCAGTGCCACTACCCCACCTCTGCGTCCTCTAGCCTGCCCCACTTTGTAAGCCAGACATGTTTCTGTGGCCAAAGAAATCCCCTCATCTAAGTCACAGGTGCTTGAAACCTTTCCAAGAACATCAGTGTGCACCAAGCAGTCAATGCCAACCGATATGGGGTGGGGGACTGGGGTGGGGGTAGGGGACTCACAGAGTCTGTTGGGGAAGTTATGAAGGGGTCAGCATATGAGCAAATACTCATCAGATAGTTTTTCCAATCACTGATAATCATAATACTTTGAAACAATACTTTTGTTTACAAAGCTTTAAAATGCTCTCAGCTCTGTAAAGCTTAATGAATTTCATCTAGTGTAGCAAATGGTAGAGGGGATTGAGAAGGAGAGGGGGCAAGAATTAGGATTTCCAATTTACCTATGGAGAAGGTGATCAATTACGCAAATAGGCCCAAATCACTCAATTTTAATGATAACACTAGAACCGGACCAAAGTGTGCCTCGTCTTTGCCTAGGACACTGGCTCTTAGGCTGAGGCTCTGCATCAAAGCTGGTCTCAGAAACATGGCCTGGGAGGTACATTTTCAGGAGACAAGTGAGGGCACCAGGGCAGGAAAGTGAGCCACAGCTGCCACTTTTTGGTTATAGTATCAAGAAGAGTAGCTTTGGCATTAGACAAATCAAAGTTCCAATGTTGAGTCTTCTACTTAGCAATGTGCGTTAACCTTGGTTAAGCCACTTATCTTCTCCAAATCTGTTTCATAATAGGCTAAATGTGGGGAATAATTCCTCCCACATGGGTTTGCTGTGAGGATTAACCAAGATAATAAGTGGAAAAAGGGGCTTTGTAAACCACCCCAAACCATACATAAAAGGCATCGACAAAAGAGTCCAAGAGCTACGCGAAGTCAACATCACTTCCATCTCTGGCATTGCCATGGAGACTGAAACCATGGCAGGCTTTTCGTTGTTTCTGTATGATTTTAGAAATCTTTTTTAAGGCTCAGGATGAAAGCTGATAGAATTGAAAGTGCTGGGAGATTAGAAGAGCTTAAATTTGAGCCCATAATCTTCCTTTGCAGCAACATATTGACAAAGCAATGCTCACAAGTGAGAGATTTCCATGGTGCAGGAAATCTATCCCGTTAGTGGCTCGCCACAGACAGAAAACAGCGAACCTGGGTTAAGGAAACAGAGCCACAGGGAGGAAGTTTGGGAACCTACCAGTGTTATGATTTTCATTGCCTGTCAGTGGCCTAATCATAATTCAAGGGAAATACCCAGGAAAATCCTTATCATCATTACTTGTATCAGTCTCCTGGGGCTACCGTGACAAAACACCAGACGAGGTGGCTTAAACAATAGAAATGTGTTTTCTCACAGTTCTGGATGTGGAAAGCCCAAGATCAAGGGGTCAGTAGGTTTGGTTTCTCCCGAGGCCACTTTCTCAATGTGTCCTCAGATGTCCTTTTTGCTTCGTGCTTCCCTAGTATCCCTTCCTCTTTTTTTTTTTTAAGACTTTATTTATTTATTTATTTATTTATTTATTTATTTATTTGACAGACAGAGATCACAAGCAGGCAGAGAGGCAGTCAGAGAGAGGAGGAAGCAGGCTCCCCACTGAGCAGAGAACCCGATGTGGGGCTTGATCCCAGGACCCTGGGATCATGACCTGAGCCAAAGGCAGAGGCTTTAACCCACTGAGCCACCCAGGCACCCTGACCCTTCCTCTTCTTGTAGGGACACCAGTCCTATTGGATCAGCTCTCCACCCTCTGACTTCATTTAACCTTAGTGACCTCTTTAAAGACACCTTCTCCAAACACAGACACATTGAGGATTATGGCTTTAACACAGGAATTTTGTGGGGACATAACTCAGCCCAAAATATGACTTCAAAGAACACAGTGGCAAAGATACAATTCTAAATGCTTTCTAATGACCAGATAGGTGGTGTCACTCTGTTAGCTAATCCTAAATTCACCAATGGGCAAATTTTGTTCTTTTTTTTTTTTTTTTTAAGAGACATCTTATTCTATCCACAGGTGATAAAATCCCAGAGCCACCCACAGGCGGGTGAATACAGACCTGCTAAATATTTAATATTATTAAGCTTCTGTGACTGGAGCGTGGTTTTGAGGCCGGTGACCACAGGGTCTGTCTGGATGAGGGCAGGATCTGCATGTCTGGCATGAAACGCCACCATTTCTGTCTTCACTTCCAGAAGCTTCCTTTCACTCAATGGACACAATTTTTTCACTCTGCTTCTTTCTAGGTTGCACTCAAATCCGTTCAGATTTTCATTGCTTCATCCACTACTTACTCCTTTAACAGATGCAGTTCCCATTTTATTTTCTCACTTTCTGCTCTGAGGGATGAAAATTCCTTCTTCTCCAAAAGAACTGCTCCCTTTTCCCCATGAGCACCCTGAGAGGTTGTTTGCCGAAGAGTGATCTTGGCTGCATCTTGGTGACCAATCTTTGAAATGATATTCCTGTTGGCCTCTGTGGTCTTGACCAACATACATACAGGATATAATGATTTCTGCTTGTTGTGTAGTAATCCTGTTTTCTTTGAGTTAACACAGGAAGTCATGGTTCGCTGAGGACGACCTTGGGATGTGGGTCTTGCCTTCGGGTGTGGGTTTCCATCCAGCTCTGCTGCTCACTCATTCTGTTACCTCCTGTGGCATCGCTTGAGTTTTGACCATTTGTTCAATCATTCTGTGAACACGAACATCTCTTTTGAGATGTTTCATGGAAGGGAAAGTTGCATTAGAGAAGAAGCTGTGAGGGTAACCGGAGTGGAGAAGTGTTTCCTGGATGTTTGTGAGCTGAGAGGATGAGGATTGTGGCCATGGGGATGCTGGAGCTTAAGGTGAAGATTAAGATGGTTGTGAAGATTTAGGATGAAAATTTGATTAAATCAGGTTCTGAAGGAGACAGATGAGATGGAGGCAAGAGCCCAGATGAGAGCATTATCCTTAGGAATGAAGACGGTCCATCTTCTATGTGCTTATATATGCAAATGTGCTGTGATACAGAGGCTGGAGGTTGGTTTCCTTTTCAAAGATGGGAAATATATTTCACAGCACCAATTTACACTGTTCCTTTTTATTTTTCACTAACAAAAAAGCCTTCAAGGTTTACAAACTTACAAAGAGATAATTTTCCATTTTTATCCTTCCCCCCCTTTTTAAAGTAGGGTCCATGTCTAATGTGGGGCTTGAACTTGTGACCCTGAGATCAAGAGTCTCATTCTTTACCTACTGAGCCAGCCAGGTGCCCCTTTCTATTTTTTGTTTTTTAAGATTTTATTTATTTATTTGACAGACAAAGATCACAAGTAGGCAGAGAGGCAGGCAGAGAGAGAAGAGGAAGAGGGCTCCCTGTGGAGCAGAGAGCCCAATGTGGGGCTCGATCCCAGAACCCTCAGATCATGACCCGAGCTGAAAGCAGAGGCTTTAACCCACGAAGCCACCCAGGCGCCCCGCCCCTTTCTATTTTTATTCCTAATGAGAATCACACAGTCTGTTTAAAAAACTACCATATTTGGTGAGTTAAGGACAAATACATTTTTCATAAGTGAGCTCCTCAAGTGACATTTCTGTGTCTAGATCGCTTATCCAATTTACTAAACAGAGAATCCCGTGGGATTTACATAATTCAGTAAGCCCACACTGTCTACAGGCACTGTTCTAGGTTCCAGAAGGTAGCCTAAGAAGAGTAAGACAGACTCTCTCTTCTCAGGGAGCTTACATTCTCTTGGTCGCACATTCAGTCCTAATATGAGCTTGTCCACACAGGATAATTTCTTCTCTAACGAAAAGGTTGTGAAAGACACAGAGACGTGGGATGGGAGAAGTGAAAGCAGAAAACTTCCTTGACTTACAGTAGGGTTATGTCTGGATAAACCCATCTTAACTTGAAAATATAGTAAATGTATGAAATACACCGAAGTTACCAAGGATCACCGCTTGGCCTAGCCTCCCTTACCTGTGCTCAGACACTGACTTTAGCCCCAAGTTGAGCAAAATCATCTTACACAAAGCCTACCTTATAATAAATGTTGCTGCTCTCATGTAATGTGTTGAATTCTGTACTGAGAGTGGAAGATGGGATGGTTGTGTGGGTAGAGAACGGTTGTGGGTGTATTGGTGATTGACACTTGTGATGGCAGGGCTGACCGGGAGCTGCGACTTTCTGCCCCAGCCCCACATCCTGAGAGAGGATTGTAGTGCATATCACTGGCCCCGGGAAAAGATTAACGTTTCAAATTCGAAGTACACCTTCAACTGAACGTGTATCACTTTCACACGGTCATAAAGTAAAAAAAAAAAAATCATAAATTGAGCCATCATAAGTTGCGGACTGTCTGACTTCTGGGTAAGGAAACAAAAGGAGAAAGAAAATGTACAGAACTGAATATTATAAGGCACTTTGAGGAAGTGTTAGAAATAGAAGGCCACACAGATTTTCCATAATCGCAGAGAAAAAGAAAAACTTCATGGTGGAGATGGCTTTAATTTGAACCTGCAAGTGAAAGAGAGAAAACTGAACATCCCAACCTGAGGGAAAAGCACGAAGTAAGGCAAAGGGGGAAATGTGCTGGGAGGTGGAGAAAGGAAACTGTCTATTGAGGATCACCTTTGGGCCACATGCTGTAGTAGCCAATTTGGGGTTTGTGAGGATAAAAGGTAGAATACACAGTGGTTATGAATCAAGCTGGAAAGGTTGGTTGGGTCTAGTTTGCTTTGAATGTCAGGTGGCAGAGGTTGCCCATTATCTTTTTGGTAGCAGGTGAGCCATCATGGTTTTGAACATGGTGGATTGAAGAGAGTGGGAAGCAACAGGGGGGTGGTGGGGGTGGGGGGAGGAGCTGAGGTTCCAAGCTTCTCATCCACGCTCCATTGTCCCACTGGGTTTTAGTTACAAAGCACAGATTCGGAAGATGAAATTACCAATAATTTGAAGATGTGAACTGCAGAGCATTAAACCCCAAGAATGGGGCCCTTCTTAGCACAGGGCCACACATGACTGCACTTGGATTTGTGTCTGTGAAGCGGGCTCTGGAGCAACCTTTAAGAATATTGTTTCAGGGCACCTGGGTGGCTCAGTGGGTTAAGCCTCTGCCTTCGGCTCAGGTTACGATCTCAGGGTCCTGGGATCGAGCCCTGCATCGGGCTCTCTTCTTGGCGGGGAGCCTGCTTCCCTCCTCTCTCTGCCTGCCTCTCTGCCTACTTGTGCTCTCTCTCTGTGTGTCAGATAAATAAATAAATAAAATCTTAAAAAAAAAAAAGAATATCGTTTCAGTGGAAGGGGTGGGTTAGTGGAGGTTACAGTGGGAGGAGGACAGAATGGAAGATGAGGTAGACCACTCTTGATAATTTTGATGGTAGAGGCCCTGGGATAGCCCTGGGTATGTTAGGGTGGGAGAAAGCCTTTTGAGAGTTCTGGGGGAGTGATGGATGACTTGGGCATGTTTGTGGACCAAAAAGATGGGAGCGAGTACGGGAGGGCATAGAGAATGGGCATTAACGGCTATAGTGAGATCTCACAAAAGGAAGTGGAGGCAGGATCAACAGCATGTGAGTGGCGGGAACCACCTAAGAGAGGAATGAAGCTTTAAGCAAGGAAGGCAGAAGGAGGCAGGATGGAATCAAGGTGTGGCCAAGGAGAAGATAACATCAGAGGGCCCTCAGTAAAGGAGGGGGAGATGTCATCCTCAGAGAACGCTGGTACCTGAGTGGGGCTCAGGAACGTCTGCGGAGTCAATGGATGCACACGAGCCTGCAGTTTTAGAGCCCTGGGTTTCCTTGATGCTGCTAATCAGCAGCTCGGGCTTTAGGCAGATCACTTCACCTCTGCGAGTCTGTTTACTCCTGGAGAAAATTAGATGTTTCCAAAATAACACACATTTATACGGTGCTTAGTATTCTGAGTACTTTGCATCCATTAACTTAATTAATTCTCACAACAACCCTGTAATGAGAAAGCGACGAATGGAGAGGCTAACTGACTTTATGAGCCTTTCAGGCATTATTGGGGAGAGCTGGGATTCAAACCCACGCGGCAGTGTCTTGTGTACCATGCACCCAGTGATCTCTGAGTTCGTCAAAGGTGCTGATATATGCTGTGTCCATGAAATTAACTTTTTAGCCAGACTAGTAGCTTCTTGATTCTAACTTAATGAAGACCAGTTCTCTTCCTTCCCATCCAGCACCACTAGGGTTGGCTCAGCACACAGAAGGCATAAAATGGTCGCGAGGTGGCAGCATTAACTCAAAGATGGATAGAGAAACACCGCGGTCGGGGCTTGAACTAGCCCCCAACTCAGAATCGGCCCCTTTCTTGCCCTTCATTTTTCTGAAACCCTAGGGTATAACTACTTGGATGTGAAGTCACTATTTAGTCTTGTGAGGAAACCAGCTGTTGAAGGAGTCAGAGAAGTCAAAGCCGAAGTATTCCCTGGAACTCAAGGGTCTTCCAGAGGGAAAATGAAGAAGGCACGTCCAGTGCTGTGAGAAGCTGATGAGACGCGGAGATCACGTATCTGAGATAAGCGGCACATTCTAGGTCTCTCAATCACCGCTACCCAGGACCATTCCATTTCACCATGTTAATAGTCTTCATTTTCAGCTATGTAATTTTTAAAAATATTAAACACTGATAAAAGAGAGTGTTAAATTATTTTATAGAGCCAGGTGTTTTGGCTAGGTTGTCCCAGTTGTTAGTTTTGGTCCTAGAAGTGAAGTTTTTTCTGTTTTCCTCCTCCCCACTTCTGTCTTCTCTTCCATTTCTTCTCCTTCCTTTTCTCTTCCTCTCCCTCCTCTTCCTCTTCCTCTTCTCCTCCTCCTTGCTCTCCCCTTCCTCCCCCTTCTTCCTTGTCCTCCTTTCCCTCCTTTCTCTCCATCCCCCTCTTCCCCATCTTTCCCTTCCTCCCCCTCTTCCTCCTTGTCCTCCTTGTCCTCCCTTTCTCCCTCTTCTCCCCGCTGTTGGGCTCCATCTCCTCCTCCTTCTTGCTCTTCTTCTTTCTTCTCTTTCTTTTCCATCTCTCCCTCTTCCTCTCTCTATTTTCCCCTTGGTTGCTGCATTGATCAAATAAAATAATAAGGAGGACATCTAGTCTTCAGAGTTGGATGTGTGGGTCAGGAGATTAGAGGTTACACAATTCCAAGAGTGGTGCAAAAACTCCTTGGTCTAATTTGACTTAACTTGCCACCTATTTGGCTTCTTTCTTTCTTTCTTTTCTTCCTTTCTTTCTTTCTTTCTTTCTTTCTTTCTCTTTCTTCTTTCTTTTTTTCTTCCTCTTTCTTTCTTTTTCTTTCTCTTTCTCTTTCTTTCTTTCTCTCATTTCTTTCTATTAATAAAATTTTTTTTAATTGTTCTAGCAGGAAATTTTTCCATGAAAGTATTTTCATGGAAAAAAAAAAAAGTAAATAAGCTTCGCAGATGTAGCCGACTTTACTGGAACAGGCATTTGTGAGACCCTATGAGAAATAGGACTTTGCCCCAGATTCTGAGAACATCCCTGCTCTTCCATACTGACCCCCACAGGAGCCGTACAGCATAGTGTAAAAGCAGAGACTCTGAGTCCAACAGACTTGAGCATGTTCTCACTGGAACTGTAAGACCCTCCAGGTTTGTCTGATGTATTCTTGTCCAAAAACCAGTCATTTCTCCAAGGAGCCCAGGTTCCTTCTCTTAGAAAACATGATTAGAAAACAAGACCTGGACACCAGGCAGAAGTTTTCATATCTGTAAAATTGGAAAGGAAATGCATTTCTTGTAGACGTGTGTGAACTTTCAGTGAAAAACATACGTATGTAACAATGGCCTGAATCATAGGAAGCACCAATTATCTGAAAATCCAGGAGGTGCTGTAATAGAATCCTTCACTTCCTATAAGCTGCATGTGAAAGCTCTTGAAAACCAGATTGATTGGGGGGAAAAAAATTCCTGAAAGAAAGCTCCTCAGAACTCAATTCTTCAATCTGAGCTGAGTTTAGGTAAAGTTGGGGATTCTGATGTTTACCATCTGTATTTGGCATTTAAAAAGTTCTCCCCATTTAATCTTGGAGATGGAGCCAAATCCCAGTACCCACAAGAAATCTGCAGGCTGAAGTAGGGACAGTTGGACCTTCCAGCTCCTTTGAGGACATTTTTGGTGGAACTTGAGATCAATAATTTTCACCCGTGCTTGAAGAACTGGGGCTCCCCCTGGGCCTGAAGTCTCTTCCATATTATGCCAATGTTTCATTCCCCCAGGAAAGTGGTGTTTTGATTGCTTGTGTGCATGACACTAAGCCCTGGGTTGGGATTGAGACCTTGGGGAACACCCCTCCAGAGGATCCCAAATCTGCCTGGCTGCCAGCTCCTGCTTGGCACCCGCCCCCTCCCAGTTTGGGATGACTCACTTGGGCTCTGAAAGAAACTAAAACCAGCCCAACTGCCTTTACACTTTTGCCATGTAGCCTGAGGAAATCTTTTACTATTTGAAATCTGAGGTTCTCAGAGACGAAACAGCTTTGCTTTTCCATTTCAGATTCAAAAAGTCTGGTACTTGAAGGCAGTTAGTTCTGAAGTGAGATCTCATAATTCCCCAGGAACCAGGTATGTTTTCCCTGACCTTTTCTAAAGCAGCATTCTTCACACTGGGAGTGAAAATAATGGGTTTGTTTAGGAGAAAAGGGCTCAGAAGTAGGTATAAAAAATGACTCAATTCTATTTTCTTATCCTCCTCTGCCACAGCTTATAAAAAATGGAGCCGGAGTGAGCCTCCCATAGGTAATTTTGGCTCACCTTGTCTTAAACAGGAACTGACTTAGTCATTGCCAGATAGAATATGGATACCAATTGGTGTTAATAAAACCCAGAAGCCATGTTTGTATGACTGACAAACAGTTTAACAGAAAAATAATTAATTGGTTTGTATTGAGGAACCACCACGGACCACATAGTGACTGGATTTTTCCATAGTTGATCTTACTGAATCCTTCATTGATAGAGGGAACATGACTTGCCTATGGTTGCCCAGATAGTAAACAATAAAACTATTATTCTTTTTTTAAAAAAAATTATTTATTTGACAGAGAGAGAGACAGCGAGAGAGGGAATACAAGCAGGGAGAGTGGGAGAGGGAGAAGCAGGCTTCCCGCTGAGCAGGAAGGGCTGAGCAGGGAGCCTGATGTGGTACTTGATCCCAGGACCCTGGGATCATGAACTTAGCCAAAGGCTAAGCGACTGAGCCATCCAGGTGCCCCTAAAACTATTATTCTAACTCAATTGTTGAGCTTCTAGTCCATTCATTCATTCAACAAATATATAAGAGTGTACCATGTGCCCGGCACCAGTCTAGATGGAGAATAATGATGTACAAAACAGTGACAGACCTTGTCTCTTTCTTCATGAAATCCAGTCCAGTCCTTTTCCATTGAGAACCTTCTTTGGAACTCCCCAAATGGGATGTGATGGTCAGGGGCAGGTCTTCAAACCCCTCTAGAAACAACTGTCATGAAACTTTTATTTCCAGACTCTCTATCTTGGTGATTTAAGCTTCTAAAATTCCTTAAGTCTTAATGTTTTTCAGTTTTCAACACATTTTCTTATTTCTTAAATAAAGCGTTCTATCCCATAGTATCTTCAAATATTTAAAAATATCATTATTCTTTCAAGGCTCCTTCTGATATCTACTTTAGGCCTTTTCAGGACTTGAGAAAGAGAAATACAGTGGCAGGAACACCATGGGGTTTGGATTCTGGCCTTGAAACCCTGCAGAGATGGCATTGGGCAAAAGAAACCTTCAGATTTCTCTTTGCTGCTCTGGATCCAGACACATTCATCAACAGTGACTATGATGCATAATGGAAAGGGTTGTCCATCTTGAGAACATAGAAAATGCCTCGAATATTAATTGCTAACATATGAAGTTGGCCATCTGGGACAGCTCAGTAGAGGGAGTGTGTGATAACTCTAGCTTAATTGAATATAATTGAGGGGTCAGTTCTACCCAAGGAAATTGATCAAGCAAACATTTTGAGAAGGTGTTTTGGAATAGAATTCAGGATCCATGCTGTCAGCTGCCTTTCATTCTTGGACTTTTCCCAGGTTGTTTATCCTCTCTTGGGTTGGGGAAGAGGTCAGTTTATGAGATATGAGGGTGACGTTCTTGTTAGTCAAAGGATCCCAGTACTTAATAAGTGGTTGTCCCTTCCTGGTCTCCCCCCCACCAAAGATCAGCAATATTTAGCTGGTGCTCCATACCTTGACTAGCCACTTGATCTCCCCAAGTCTTAGTTTCTTAGTATATATATTTATACATAGATATAGACATATATATGTGTGTGTGTGTGTGTGTGTGTGTGTATGTGTGTGTGCACTGTAAGATGTATAGTATATGTGACTGATGGAATTGTAGTTAAATGTAGAACTGATCAATAAAGTTTATGAATTCTAGAAGAGTGGTTCTCAAGTGAGGACATTGTTGTTCCTCCCCCCTGCCTCCAGGGAACATTTGAGACATTTGGGAGTGTTTGGAGACATTGTTGGTTGTCACAACCAGTGGGTAGAGGTCAGAGATACTGCTCAACGTCCTGCACTTCATAGGACAGTCCTCCCACCCCCCCAGTCCTCCCACCCCCCGGCAACCTCCTCCCACCAGCAACTAAAGAACGGTTCAGTCCATAAGGTCAATAGTGCCCAGGTTGAGAAATCCTGCTCTGGGGCATTGCATAAATACTGCAATTAAGTAATTATGTGATCAAGGGGACATCACATACCTCAGTTTTTAATACGTAAGATCAAGAAATCGCCTATCATAGATGACAGGATACTGTAACCGCGAAATTACAGGAACAAGCACATGCCAAAAGTCAAGAGGAAAAAAAAAAATCAAAGGGCTGGATCAATGTAATGGAAAGAGCACCAGTTTGGAAAGTTAGCTGGTACATTACAGGATGGGAATCTATCAATAAGCAAAAGAGGCTGAAAAAGATACAATTGTAGGATTTATCCTGAGGAAAAACAAAGGAAGGAGGAGTCCTGTGCAGGGGTATTCAATGGAACGTTGTTTGTAAAGGGGAAACACTGGAAAGTAAGGAGTGGAAGAGGGATGCTGGTTTGTGTCTAGTAGGGTTTCACTGGCTGGCTGAGCCCGTTCTTGTGGCACCAGCACAGCACTGGTGCGTGAAACCCTTGCCCAACAGGGCAGGCTTGGCGGTCTCCTTGTTTGATGCTGTAAGAAAGGCTCCTCATGGTGAGCATAGGATATTGTACAGAATTGTTAAATTACTATGGTGTACTCCTGAAATTGGTATATTAACTATACCTCCCCCTCCACAAAAAAGACTCCTCAATCTGATGACCGCAGCTGCTTTCCAAGTAAGCCAAGGTCAAGCACAGTTGAGACATTTCCCCCTTCTCATCCCTGTTTCTCCCTTCTTCTCCTTCCTCCACACTTTATCTGTCTCCCTTGTTTGAGCCCTTCCTCTGCTCTACTTCCAGGGACAGGAAAAGGGCATAATGGCCTCAGGCTCAGGGAAAATAAAAAATAGCAAGAGAGACAGTGCATTCGAACACGGACACAAGCCCTTCTCCAGGTCTGCTGACTCCATTTGCACTGTCGTTTCTGAATATTTTTCATACCACAAGTCTAAGGTAACATTTTGGCAGAAAACATGGGTCCAGATAGATGAGAGAACAATAAGCAATTTGTTGTGGAGTTAGGTAGCATGAAAAATGTTTAAATACTTTGCTGTTGATGTTCTGTCCCATTCATCAAGTATTTATCTATGTGTGCCAAGGGGCCACAGTAGACTGGGTAGGCCAGAGCCTGTGAAGACAAAGGTCCCAAGAGGCTTTGAGCAAGTCAAGGAACTGGGTGGTTGCCCAGCTAATTGTGTGATAAGCAAGCCAAACTCTCGAGCTTTGAGAAAGCAGGAAGAGAGGACTTAATAGTAGCCAGCTTCAATTGCAAAGATTTCTTTTTTTTTTAATTTATCTAAATTCAATTTAGTTAACATATAGTGTAGTATTAGTTTCAGGAGTAGAATCTAGTGATTCATCACATACATACAACACGCAGTGCTCATCGCAAGTCCCCTCCTTAGTGCCCACCACCCAATTTAGCCCATCCCCCACCTGCCTCCCCTCCAGCAACCCTCTGTTCCTAGAGTCAAAAGTCTCTAATGGTTTGCCTCCCTCTATGTTTTTATCTTATTTTATTTTTCCTTCCCTTCCCCTATGTTCATCTGTTTTGTTTCTTAAATTCCACATGAGTGAAATCACATGGCATTTGTCTTTCTCTGACTAACTTCTTTTGCTTAGCATAATACCTTCTAGTTCCATCCATGTCATTGCATAGGGCAAGATTTCATTCTTTTTGACAGCTGAGTAATATTCCATTGCATATATAGACCACATCTTCTTTATCCATATTTCTGTCCATGGACATCTGGGCTCTTTCCGTAGTTTGGCTATTATGGACATTGCTGCTATAAGCTTTGGGGTGTGTGTGCCCCTTCAAATCACTATTTATATATCCTTTGGATAAACACCTAGTAGTATAATTGCTGAGTCATAGGGTAGTTCTATTTTTAACTTTCTGAGGAACCTCCCTACTGTTTTCCAGAGTGGCTGCACCAGCTTGCATTCCCACCAATACTGTAAGAGGGCTCCCCTTTTTCTGCATCCTCACTAACATCTGTTGTTTCCTGAGTTAATAATAAAAACTTGTGATTTCTGACAGGAGGTGAGGACATCCATATCTCCACACAAATATGTAAATATCAGTTGAATTGCTGTTGAAGAATAAAATCAGAAAGACATTAAAGGTTGTGATTAACACCTCTGGACTTAACATCAGGCAGACCCAGATTTTCATTCTGCTTCCAACACTTATTAGTTATGTGACTTTGGACAATAGTTACTACTATTACTATAATAGCTCCTCAGTCCCATCTAGAAGCTACTAGATATTAAGAGCAGACAGTAGCCAGAAAAGGGAGAGCAAGCATAAAACATACTGCCAACTGGAAATAATCTAAGAGAGAAAAATGCTCTATCTTGGAGCACTGTTTATAAAAGTGAAAAACCGGAATCAAGGGAGTGGGGTGTTATCATTATGCAGTTTCTTCTTGTGTAAAGTGAGGAAAATAATAGGATCAAACCTGAAGAATTAAATGAGTTCACTGTGAGTAAAGCCTGGCATAGAGTGAGCCAGTGTTGTGATTTCTGTGATTAGTACCATTTAGTTATACGTGCATGGAAAATGTTAGGAAATCTCCCTGGAGGCGATATTCTTGGGAGTGGAATAAGAAGATGAGAAATGAGGGATTTATATTTTTTACTTCTTACTATTCTCTTTTTGACTTTTTGAAAAAGATTTTTATTTGTTTATTTTAGAGAGACAGAGGGTGTGCGAGGTGGGGTAGGAGCAGAGGGAGAGGGGAAGGGGAAGCAGACTCCTCTCTGAGTGGGGAGCCTTGAAGATGCTGGGCTTGGCTCAATCCCAGGACACTGAGATCTTGACCTGAGCCAAAACCAAGAGTAGATGCTTAACTGACTGAGCCAACCAGGTGCCCCTCTCTTTTTGATTTTTAAAAATGGAATAAATAAAATCTTAAAAACTATGCTACTGGACTTCTCATAATTTGTTTTATATGATGTAAGCAGTCAGGATAATTCAAGCTCTGAATGTATGGGACTTTGGATTCAGGACCTTTGATTTTGACCCCTGCTGGTTAGGTTATTTTGGTCAATATTAAGCTCCTCGAGCCTTAACTGTCTCATCTGTAAAATGGGTATAGCAGTACCTACCTTGTAGGGTTCAAAGCTATAATATAATGGAAGGGTTTTGCATGTGCCTTTTACATTGTCAACACATACTGGTTTACTATTTTCATACCATCCCATTATCCAGCCTACACTTTCTTGCCATTTTCATGGACTCTCCTTTAATCATCAGATGAAATTCAAGTTGACCTCAATGGAAAATAGCACAGAAGCTACAGAGTTCATCCTCTTGGGGTTAACAGAAGACCCTAATCTGCAGGTCCCCCTCCTCCTGGTATTTTTGTTCATCTACCTCATCACTCTGGTTGGGAATGGGGGGATGATGGTGATCATCCACTCTGACCCCCACCTCCACACCCCGATGTATTTCTTCCTCGGTAACCTTTCCTTTGTAGACCTGGGTTACTCATCAGCTGTAGCTCCTAAAACGGTGACTGCCCTGCAGTCAGGGAACAAAGTCATCTCCTACAATGGCTGTGCTGCCCAGTTCTTCTTCTTTGTGGGTTTTGCCACTGTCGAGTGCTACCTCCTGGCCTGCATGGCCTATGACCGCCATGCAGCCATATGCCGGCCTCTTCATTACAGCACCACCATGACAGCAGGTGTGTGTGCCCTCCTGACTATGGGCTCCTACGTCTGTGGCTTCCTCAATGCTTCCATTCACACAGCAAACACCTTTAGACTCTCGTTCTGTGCTTCTCATGAGATTAATCATTTTTTCTGTGACATTCCTCCACTCTTGGCTCTCTCATGTTCCAACACACGCATCAGCAACTTGGCTGTCTTCTGTGTCGTGGGCTTCAATGTCTTTTTCACCCTCCTGGTCATCCTCATCTCTTATCTCTTCATATACATTGCCATTCAAAGGATGCGTTCTGCTGAAGGACGGAAGAAAGCCTTCTCCACCTGTGCCTCCCACCTCACTGCTGTAACCATCTTCTATGGAACTATCATCTTCATGTACCTACAGCCCAGCTCCAGCCAGTCCATGGACACTGACAAAATCGCTTCTGTGTTTTACTCGGTGGTGATCCCCATGCTGAACCCCTTGATCTACAGCCTGAGGAACAAAGAAGTAAAAAATGCTCTCTGGAAAGTACTCAACAAACTTAATCCCCAGTCAGTAAGTATGAGTAGGAAGTAGGCAGGTGATGGAGGAATAAACCTTCCCCCAGACCTCAACGCCATCACGACTTCTGAGGTGTGGTTACTTTTGCTACTTGGAGAATCACGAAAGCAGCACTTGGAAATGTCTCACTCAGGGAGATAATCTTATGTTTAGTGAATAATGACATTGGATATTTAAAAACCTTCTTGCAGTAGTTTCTTGATATGACTCAAAGCAAAAAATCAAAGCATAAACTGAATCCCCTGAATTTCCCCTCCCTATTTTTAATTGGAAGAAATTTCCACTTACTATTAAAATTTGTGTTCAGGATCACATCTTCATCATATAACACTTATCAGTTGAAATGCATGGCATTATGGTTTCCATCTTTGGTCCATGTGTTTGAAAGTTAAAATTTCTAATGCAGATAAAAGATGTTTTAATATTTTCAATAATGACTCTAGAAGGTTTTAACTCGAAGGACAGGGCACTGCTCCCAGAGTCAGATGACTCTTCAGTCCTTCAAAACCCCCAGCCCACATTCCTGCTCACCCATTGGTTGAGTACCTTTGTGTATTTCAGCTCTTTCTATTAATGTTTTGGGACAACTTTGATAGAAAACAATAAGCCACCTTTGTATGCAACAGTTTCAGTAGATAAATTGAGACGCCTTTTTAACCCAAATCAACAACATATCTTTCTTTAGAGAGCTTGCACTCTGTTCCATGCTTTTGGCCTTTGTCTAACATAATTACCAAAGCTTGTGGAAGGTTTGGAGGAAAAAGCATTTTTTATTCTATGGGCTATGAAAGAGGAGTTTTGCCTTCTGAATTAAATACTTGGATTTCTCAGCACCCTTAAGTTTGGTGAATCTATTATGAGTACACATAATAGCTTTCTGTGCCCCCTTGGCTTCTGTTTTTTCAATAATTCAGTTCACCTCTAGATCCCTGTTGCATTGCAATGTTCTGTAATTAGATGCTGTAAGAATAAAAAGGAATGTAGAAATTTACTTCCTGAATAGGAACAGAATAATGATGGACACCCAAGTCCAACTTTGGCTCTGGTTTTGTGTACTGGATGGTATCTGTGAATGTGTGTGTGTGTGTGTCTGTGTCTGTGTGTGTGGGGGGTAAGGGATGGGGGGTGGAGTGTTGGGGATTAATTTTCTACCACACATATCAATGGCGTGATGGTGCTTGTAGCCACAGTTAGTCTAAGTTACTACATATTTCATGACATCAAGCTCAAAGTCAACAAAACAAGAATTTATATTTTAAATGCAAAAACCTCCTCTGTGGCCTGGATCAGGTAGTTCAGAAATCAAATTTGTTTTGAGATTATCAGGCTCATTAGGCACGGGGCAGCCTTTGTCTGAGGAGAGTGGATCATGGAGCTTGTGGAGAGAAGAGCGAAGAGGGAGTTTTTGGAATGGAAGCTGACCTATAGGAGAAGCTTCCTCTGACACATGGCCACTGCTGCCCAGTGAGACCAGGAACTTCTCCTGGATCCAAGGCTTTGACAGCCTAGACCTCTTGCCACCCCCCTTTAGCAGGGTGGCCTCCTGAGCAACACACAGAAGAACTATCACTAAAGGTCAGCATCTGCTTCATGTGGGAGCCCTCTCAGTGACCTACAGAAGTCACAGAGCTCATGGGTGTCCAGACTTGGAAGCGAGTCTGGGAGCAGCTATCCCAGCAGGGAGGACATTTTGGTCTGAGCTCAGCTTCTTTTCCTACTGGATCCACATAATTGACTTCTTTCTTTTCATCTTCTTTCTGTTCCTCCTTTTCTACTCCCCTTTCCCAGTCTCCTTTTCTTCCCCTTTCTTTTCCTCTCAACCCCTTTCTCTCCTCAACCCAAGCAAGAACTTTCCTCACCACGAAACCATTCAGTCCCTATGAAAAATCAGATTGTACAGTTTTGTGTATCATAGTTGTTATGGTACCTAGTAAGGCATATTTCTGGGTGTGTTTCTTCGTGCTTCCACACCCCATTGTGGCAGAAACATGTGTGGTTCTTCTGAGACCTAAAGGCCTGATGCCTATATATTTCCCTTTCTTGTTGAAGCCTCCCACCCCGTCACTCCCCAAACTAGTGTGACAGTTGACTGCCAATGGGTATAAGAGAATACTAGTTCTGTCAAGAGCCGGATGAAAATCCGTACTTGTCTTATCAAGTGGACCTCAAGAAAACCATTTAACCTATTTGACCTCAACATCAAGGTTGAACTGTGAAGATGACAAAATCAAGTATCCAAATGTGCCAGCATAACGAATGCATATTCCATACAGCAGAGACGCCTGTGCTGGTTCTCATTTGGCTGTCCTTGCGCTCCCCACTTTTGGCTTCTGAGCTCCCTCCCTCTCTCCACCCCATCCAAGTCCAAGTTTTTATTTCGAGCCATTGCTTAACTTCCTTTCTTCCAAGCTCTCCGTTCTACATCAGACACATTTCAAGCTGATATTACACGAGTATTCATTTACAGAAGCTACTCAGAAGGAGACGGCTTGTTGCCAGCAAGACATTAATTTTCAGAATCCACATTCCTGTGGGGAGCTTTTCACTTCCACACGGGAAATCTGTCAGACGGAGACTAAATGCCCATTTGGTTATTAACAACACCCACCTTCTCCCTGAGGGGTTGGTCTGATGAATGGGAGGCAGCGAGTGAGGCTCATGGCTCAGGAGAGTAAAGGCACAGGAAGACTTCCTTCCTGAAATGGCCAAAAGAGAGTGAAAACACATCAATCAGGACAATTATTTATATCGGGATGGATTACCCCTTTGAAAAAAGGATTCATGATTGAATTATTCTAAATACGAGGCTCCCTTTGTGCATTAGATGATTTGTAGATGATTTGTTTAGCTTTATGTATGGGGAAAGGAAAATGAAAATATTAGGAGTCTTTGACAATTGAAGCTAACATTACAGAGTCATAACTCTAGCCCTCAAAGAGCCTTTAAAAATAATCTCGACCAACCCTCTCATTTTGTAGATGATAATCCTGAGTCCCACAGTATAACTAGTTTCAACTCACAGAGAACCAAGTCTTTTTTTTTTTAATTTTTTATTTTTTCAGTGTAACAGTATTCATTATTTTTGCACCACACCCAGTGCTCCATGCAATCCGTGCCCTCTCCAATACCCACCACCTGGATCCCCCAACCTCCCACCCCCAGCCCCTTCAAAACCCTCAGATTGTTGTTCAGAGAACCAAGTCTTATTAGACTTTTTCTTTTTTTTTAAGATTTTATTTATTTATTTGACAGAGAGATCACAAGTAGACAGGGAGGCAGGCAGAGAGAGAGGAGGGAGCAGGCTCCCTGCTGAGCATAGAGCCTGACGCGGGACTCGATCCCAGGGCCCTGAGATCATGACCCCAGCCGAAGGCAGCGGCTTAACCCACTGAGCCACCCAGGCGCCCAAGTCTTATTAGACTCTTATTCATCCTTTACATTGTCTAAAGTTCTCGATGGGTCAAAAGACATTTTTGCATTTTTACTTTCATTGTTCACGAGAAAGAAGGTTTTTGTGCTTCAGTTCTGCAGTCGAGGAAACCAGAGTTTTGAGGAGTCAGCTTACCTGCCTACTATTAAGAAGAGGATCCAAGATTTGAACAGTAGTCTTGCCTTCCCTGCCTAATTCTCTGAGAAAGAGCAAGTACCATAATATTTTAGTAAGTTTCAACAGAGAACTTATTTCATGTATAAATCATTTACAGACAGTCTTTCCTGATAAGTCCTTGCAGTGTGGCAAGGCATTGTGCAGAATACAAACAAATATAAGACTGTATGATATAATTCCTACTCCAACAAAGCAAATGCTCCTGCATATATGGTGACTGCTGCAGAGCAACTTTGAGATTAATGACTCAGTATTCAATAACTTTGTTGGCAGGTATTCTTCCTGGACACTACAGAACATGAATGGATCAGAGCACATTTGTTTTCAGCCTTGAGAGTGGGAGTTGGGTCTGCAGCCCACAGAGAGAGCAAGCCGCAGCCAATGTTTACTGGGCACTGAGCACAAGCTGCAAGAAAGGCATGCCGTGAGGTCTGTGAAGGAACAAGGCCATAGTCAATGCCATTCTTGCTTTGAAAGCAGCTTACAAACAGTGCAATAAAACAAGGCACATGCTTCCAGATAGATGGCAATTTGAGGCATTTGTGGTCATGGTCAAGTGAGCAATATGGAAAATAATAATTAGAACTCTTCAAAGATGAAACAGAATCCTATGGGCAGGAAAAGCTCCTTGGAGGAAGTGGAACTTGAGCTAAGCTCTGAAGGGGTAATGTAGAAAGAGCCCAGACTTCCAAAAGAGGAGACTTAGCTTCTAGTCAAAACCCTTCCATCTACTAATTGTGAGACCAGCCGAAGGCACTTATCTTGGAGCCAACTTCCTCCTCATCAAAATGGAGATAGTAGTAGGCCACACCTTCCTGAAGGATGTTGTAGGGTCAAAGGAGATAATGGAGAGGAAAGCATTTTTAAAGATGCTACCCTCTCCCTAATGATAGTACTGCTACTGACATTGAAATTATTACCATAGCTGAATGGGGAGTTTTTGACCAACAGGGACCCACTTAAACCAGGAATGAAGATGGGATTGCACATGGCAGGACCCTCTGTTGGCATAGGCTTGTAGGAAAAGCAAACCACTCAGCTATCAAGTCAATGGACCACCAACTCCTCAGTCCATTACTTCTGCAGGCAGTTAGGACTTGTTCCCATCCAGCTGGATGAAGGGCCTGGACCTCTGAGAGCAACTGTGCCTCTATAGACAAACTGTTTTTACTGAAAAACTTCTGTAGGATCCCACCACTCAGTTACTCAGATCCAAGTCCAAGAACCTCACCTCTTATTCATGACCTGAGATTTTTCTGTTGTTGGCCTGTGATTATTTCATAAGTGGTGTGTGTGTGTGTGTGTGTGTGTGTGTGTGTGTGTGTCTGTCTGTCTGTCTGTCTGTTTGTGGTGGGGTCAGGGTGAGGAGAGGGAGGTTAGTTTCTGTAGTATATTTAACCAGCAAAAAATTAGCGTCTACACATGTGTGTGTATGTATGTATTTGTGTGTGTGTGTGTGTGTGTACAAACTTCTTACAAATGTGGGAAAAAGATAGACAGCCCAATAAAAAAACACAAAATGGAATCTCTCAGTCAATTGTTCATGTTGATTTTACTTATCTCCAATTTAGGGTAATGATGAACAATGTCAATATGAACTTTTTTGTCCTGTGTCCTGGCGCACATATGCATTCAGCCACTTTTCTGTTGCTAGGTAAAAATAAAGCAAATCACAAACAAACAGAAACAGAATCATGGAATGAATACTTCTGCTTTATTCCTGACTTGGATGGTGTCTATATTGATATTTGCTTCATAACTATTATTAAACACAATCCAAGATCTATAAAGAACTCCTCAAACTCAACACACACAGAACAGATAATCACATCAAAAAATGGACAGAAGACATGAACAGACACTTTTCCAAAGAAGACATACAAATGGCTATCAGACATATGAAAAAATGTTCATCATTAGCCATTGGGGAAATTCAAATCAAAACCACATTGAGATACCACCTTACACCAGTTAGAATGGCCAAAATCAACAAGACAGGAAACAACGTGTGTTGGAGAGGATGTGGAGAAAGGGGAACCCTCTTACACTGTTGGTGGGAATGCAAGTTGGTGCAGCCACTTTGGAAAACAGTGTGGAGATGCCTTAAGAAATTAAAAATAGAGCTTCCCTGTGAATGCAATTGCACTACTGGGTATTTACCCCAAAGATACAGATGTAGTGAAAAGAAGGGTCATCTGTACCCCAATGGTCATAGCAGCAATGGCCACGGTTGCCAAACTGTGGAAAAAGCCAAGATGCCCTTCAACAGACAAATGGATAAAGAAGATATGGTTCATATATACAATGGAGTATTACACCTCTATCAGAAAGGATGAATACCCAACTTTTGAATCAACATGGATGGGACTGGAGGAGATTATGCTGAGTGAAATAAGTCAAGCAGAGAGAGTCAATTATCATATGGTTTCACTTACTTGTGGAGCATAAGTAAGTGAATATTCTTAATAATATATTAATATTATATCTTAATAATATATTCTTAATAACATGGAGGACATTGGGAGTTGGAGAAGAGAAGTGAGTTGGGGGAAATTGGAGGGGGAGACAAACCATGAGAGACTGTGGACTCTGAGAAACAAACTGAGGGTTTTGGAGGGGAGGAGGGTTGGGGTTTGGGTGAGCCTGGTGGTGGATGTGGTGCATAAACAATGAATCTTGGAACACTGAAAAAAAATAAAATTAAATTAAAAAAATACAACCTAGATGTTTTATGCACTTTTTTGAATATATGTGTGTATATATATACACATGTGTGTGTATATATATATATGTATATATATACACACACTTATATATATATATATATACACACACATATGTGTAAGACAAACATATATGTATGTAATCACAATAAAAGAGATTTTATCACAATAAAAGGGATTTTATCACAATAAAAATGTTAAAAAAAGAAAATGAAACAAAGTTCCTATATTCATCCCTATATTTCATCACAGAACTTTATGTACTTTTCTATTATGTGTCCTGTTATGTACTATTCCGTATAAGATGTATTTCATAATACGAATGTTAAAAAAGAGTTCCTATATTTAAGAACTTTATAGCATAAACTGAAGTGGAGACAGCACCTACATATGAATAACTTTAATTCTATGTAGCAAATTATAAAGACCAGTAAGAGATGCAGATAAACTGTTATGGTAGATTGCAAAAAGACTAGATCCCTGGTGGGGGGTATTGCTGGTGGGCACTAAGGATGAAAACACTTGTTCTGGACAAGACACATGCAGTGAAATGAGAATGAAGCTATGCAGATGTATTCAGCAAAGTGTTCTGTTTGTCTGGAATGTAATATTCATGAAGAGAAGTAATGGAAAGTAAGTTTGGAATGCTGTAGGCTGGTGCCCAACTGTGGAGAACATTCTCTTTCAAGTTAAGATTTTCCAATTTAAACTAGATTCAAACTCAACTGAAAGTGGAAGGTCTAGATATTATGCAAATATCAGAAGTAGAGGCGGAATCCCAACTAGTGTAGACCATTTAGAGCAGTCTTGCTTATGCACCTATGTTAAGGCAAAGCATTTGTTTTCTTCAGGCAAATTCAGACTTTCCCTTTGGAGAATGATGTCATAATCGCTGGGTTGATGGGAGAATTCCCTTTGTCTGCCCAAGGCTATGGGAGGCAAAGTAAGGGGAATCTTTCCTTCTCTGTCCCTATAGAGATATTTCCTGCAAAGAAATGCATAGAGGTGCACAGAGGGCAGGTAAGAGTCCTAAGCTCAGCCAATTAAAAGTTCTCACTCTCCAACTTTGAACCTGAAGCAAGTGATACATCCACTGCCTGAAGGCTTGGGGCTCATTTGCTCCCATGATGGGATTCTGGTTGGGCTATTTCAGATAGGATATAGTTTCTTTACCACTGACTTCTGTTCCTTAGTCCTCCAATGCTCCCAGTTCCTGCCTTTTGCCCTTTTGTCCATTGATTCTGTGAACCTCATATTCTTTTAATTACCTCCTTTTCCCCCTTTATGGTAGCCAGAATTCGTCTGTACTGAAACACAACTGATATATCTAGCAAGTGAGGAACACTCCACTGGGGACCATAGAGTGGACAAGAGACAAGATGCCAGCCTCAATAAATTAAAAACTAGAGTAGAAATGTAAAATGTTAAAAGAACAAGAAATAAAACCCTCAATAATTCAAGGGAAATCTTAAGCATTTTAACTAGGACGTTAGTAGGAAAATGAACACTGCTGAGAAAGCATAGCCATAAGATTTATCTTACCAGCAGAAAGCAAGGTAATGACCAAATCATCCATTATAATCATGTTTTCTTGCTAACGATGCTGATTATGATCTAGAATTATTGGTATAGAGATGGGAGGACCTCAGGGCTATTTTTGTTCTACCATCACATGTTGCAAATGAGGAAGTTGAGGCCCTGGGAGGGGAAGTGGTCTCGTGTCCAAGATGTGGCTGAGCCAGATCTTGAGCCATGGTCCACCACTGCAGACCCTCACGCACACCACAGCTGCCCTGGCCACTGGCCAGTTCCCATATCGTGCTTGCAAACACCGACTTTTGCTTCTTCCTGGATATTGATAGGATTACTCTTTGTCCTTATGAACACAGTATTGGTTCTCTCTTTTGATAGTGGTTGCTTTATACCTGCGTGACAGGTGGACCCTACTAATTGTCTTTAGGGAGCCCCTTCTTCCAAGGTAACCTGCAACCAAGACTGGCCAGTGAAGGATACAAAAGCCTGGCCCCTTGTCTTTTCTCTTTGAGATGATTCCTGAGATCTACCCCAGCTCAAGTTCCCCAAAGGATAGGCTGAAGCCCTCGTGTCTGGTCTCGCCACCATCTCTCCTTCACCGGGGCTAATCCCGAGAGCAACCCCTGGTGAGCCACCTGCATGCAAATCTCAGTCTCAGAGCCTGCTTCCTAGAAAAGATGATCTAAGAGGTCTTCTCATCTGCTCTTAATTCTGCAAACTTATTATGGCCAGATAATATTGTTTTACCTTCTTTGGGATCATGCTTTGTGTTGCTCACAGTTTCAGAGATAAAATCCTAAATCTCCAGACTTTTTTTCTTTTTTTTCAGTGAAACTTTGTTTATTTTATTTAAATTCAATTAATAACATATAATGTATTAATGGCTTCAGAGGCACAGGTCTGTTATTCGTCAATCTTATGTAACATCCAGGGCTCATTACATCACGTGCCCTCCTTAATGTCCATCACCCAGTTACTCCATCGCCCCCCTTCCCTCCGGCAACCCTCAGTTTATTTCCTGTGATTAACGGTCTCTCATGGTTTGTCTCCCTCTCTGATTTCGTCTTGTTTTATTTTTTCCTCTCTTCCCCTATGATCCTCTGTTTTGCTTCTTAAATTCCACATATGAGTAAAATTATATGATAATTGTCTTTCTCTGATTGACTTACTTCACTTAGCTTAATACCCTCTAGTTCCATCCACATTGTTGCAAATAGCAAGATCTCATTTTTTTGATGGCTGAGTAGTATTCCATTGTGTGTGTATATATGTGTGTGTGTGTGTGTGTGTGCATGTAGATATATATATATTCCCCATCTTCTTTATCCATTCATCTATCGATGGACATCTGGGTTCTTTCCATAGTTGTGGACATTGCTGCTATGAACACTGGGGTGTAGGTGCCCCTTTGGATCACTACATTTGTCTCTTTGGGGTAAATACCCAGTAGTGCAATTGCTGGCCCATCGGGTAGCTCTATTTTTAGTTTTTTTGAGTTAGCTCCATACTGTTTTCCAGAGTGGATTACCTTTGAGCTTGCATTCCCACCAATTGTGTAAGAGGGTTCCCCTTTCTCCACATCCTTGCCAACATCTGCTATTTCCCAAGTGGTTAATTTTAGTCCTTCTGACTGATGTGAGGCAGACTTGTTTTCTGAATAAACAGAAAATAATAGCCCTGAGTTGAGTGCACACAACTTTCACATTTCCTGGAGATGTAAAGAGCTTTAGGGGCCATTACCTCCCTCCAACAAGTCTTCCCTAAAGGTTTCCAGGGTGCTAGGCATATATAATCTGCTGCGCATTGTCACTTTTATTTCTCACACTTAATTTCTTAGCATTGAATTCAGTATCCTAATTTTATGGTTGATAAAACCAAGCCTCGGAGACATGAGGTCACTTACTAAAGGTCATCCACCTGGAGGAGCATATTCTAATAAATGATAAGGTGTTTGAGGATAGGCACTCTGTCATCTTCACCTTTGTGTCCCTAGTACCTAGCTTAGTACCTGGCACATAGCAGGTGTTCAATGATGCTTACTGAATGGATAGATGATTGAACCTTCAAGGAAAGGGAATTATCATTTTATCGAGCACCTTTATCACACCAGATTTGTTTTCTATAATTCAATGTACATTATCTCCTTAAAGTTCACAACAAATGGGTGAGTGGTGAATTAAATTTCCCATTTGACAGATAGCAAAACTGAGGCTCAGGTACACAGACAGTAAGTGGTAGAACCAGAATTTAAACCTTATATTTTGGAGCCTCTACATGTCTTTTCCTGTACCTGGACCTCTGCACCATCTTCTGTCTCTCAGATAAGGAAACAGGTACAAAAGCCTTGAGTAGTTCTACCTAAGTCATGTTGCTAGAGTGGCCGTGTCAAGGATCCACCCAGATTTCCCGTCTCCCCCTCCACAACACAAGCCAGTTCTCCTGCTCAGCAGGCTCAGAATCTGTAGGACTGTGGTCGCCTTTTCCAAACATGGTTGGTAGGATGTCATTGTCACTTAGATTGCAAAACTTCTCACCAATTATAAAACTGAAAATGTAGGCCACCTGCCCATGTGATTGTATCTCATAACTCAGAGCTAAAAATAGCTCTCTGCTGACTTGGCCTGTTTATAAGATATGAAAAGCTCATATTCAAATTCACTCGCTTCCTGGATTAATGTCAAGATTACGGCTTTCCAGGTTTCTTTCTCTCCCTGCCTCTACCTCCTCTAGCAGGGAGTGGATTATGCTGGCCCATGATATTTTCCACATAAATTACTAAGCGCTTATTTTCAAAGATGAATTTCATGGCCCTATTCTCTTTGCTGTACCTTCAGGATTCACTTCTGAAGGTGGAAGAGAGAAGTGGTTAAGGGTGTGGGCTCTAGAGCCATATGGGGCTTAAGGCTGTATGTTCTTGGGCAAGGCATGCAAACTTTGTCTTAGTTTCTTTGTCAGTGAAATGAAGATGAAACAATACCCATTTCCTAGAATCATTTTGAGGATTAAAAAATTAATTCATGGCAGTGTTTGACTCTATTTCCAACACATGGAGAGAGTGCAGGAATAAGATAACTAAAACCAAAAATCGACAAAACAAAAAAATCACCACTGCCTGGCATGATGATTTTGTCAGTTTGCCTGGGACTTTCTGGATTTTGCACTGAGAGTCCCAAGTGCCAAGGACTTGGCAGTCCTGAGCAGATTGGGATGGCTGGTTACTCTATTCCCCATCAATGCAACAAACAAAAGTTTCTGATTTATTCCTTTACTCGCCAAGTATGTATTGATCACTAACACAATCCAGGTGTTTTGATGGTATCTGAAAGGTAAATGTAACAAAATGAGTCCTCACAGGGTGCTCAGGCTAATGGGACAGAACCATGAAAGTGAGAGTATTCTATATGGCTGAAAGCTGGCATGAAATGTTCAGAGTATAACCCTGAAATGCCTTGCTCTCAGGGGACAGTCTGTAAGAATTTCACAGGTTACACATTTCTATCTAGTAGGGATTTTTCCCCAAATGCTAATGCTATGGAGAATTGGGGAGCCAATAGATTTACATAAGGAAATGTATTTCTATGAGGAGTAAGTTAAACAGCTTTCTTGGCTTCAATGCTTCTGGACATCTTTAATAGGCTAATGAGAATTGGATTCTCTAGGATGGGGATATTTTATTTTATTTTTATTTGACAGACAGAGATTACAAGTAGGCAGAGAGGCAGGCAGAGAGAGAGAGGAGGAAGCAGGCTCCCCACAGAGCAGAGAGACCGATGTGGGGCTCGATCCCAGGACTCTGGGATCATGAGCTGAGGCAAAGGCTGAGGCTTTAACCCACTGACTCACCCAGGTGTGAGGATGGGGGTATTTTCAATACTGTCTCCAACTTTTAAAATTGTGATAGCACAGAATTTTTTTTTTTTTTTTTTTTTTTTTTAGGACTTATGGGATGATACCACTGTTGCATAGAGCTTTGACAGAAAGAAAATCTAGATGGCATCTGGCAGTGACTATAGAAATCTCAGAGGAGGGAGAAAGTCTCCAAACCCCAGCTTCTCATAAATGGCACAGCCAGGCTTAGTCCTGACAGACTGAGCTGTGGTTTTTAACCTTCTTTTTTAGTTCATGAGCCTCCAATTTGATGAACACATAAATGCACAGAAGATCAAAGACCTCAGTTCAGAGGCTTGAACTTTGCAAGAACATACTGGAGAGATGCCATGCCTCCTTAGGAATTGCAAAATCTTATTCTCTAAGAGAATTTTGAGCTGTTATATCAGCAGGGATGGGGGAAAAATGTCCACAAAGACTGAAATGAATTCCAACACAAGAAAAAAATACTCAGGTGACGAGTAGCATAACTTACCATGGGGATAAACAAAAGCAGTACTTGCACAAAATAATAGTAATCCCTTTGATATATTGAGTGCTTGTGTGTGCATTACTTTAATCAGGAGCTAATTTCTCATAGTGGTTTAGGCTGTGACTTCGGAGAGCAGACTCCCAGTTTCAAATATTATTTTTGTTACTTGCTGGTGATGCAATGCTGGGGAAATTATTAGAATCTCTCTTAGCCCTAGAATTCCCGTCTAATCAGTGGCGATCATAACAGTATCTTTTTCATGAAGCTTGTGGATGTCACATGACCTAATTCTTGGAGCCTCGTGCCAACTCTAGTAAAAATCAGGAAACATTGGTATTATTACCACTATTATTATTAGGTGGGTACTATTATTAATTATTTTTATTTCACAGAAGAAGCAACTGAGGACAAGCGTGATCTGTAGCAGATTAATCTTACCAACCACACTCACCTCTGAGATAACCATCATTCATTAGTGAGGAAGAACTGAAAGCCAGGATCATATTTTTTAAAGCATATTTTAAGTGGAACCTAATTTTTTCTCCTCAGAAGAAATATTTAAATAAAACAAAATAATGTACTTGGGGTTCTTCTAAATTATTTTTATCCTAATGACCACTTACCTATGTGAATCGTATTTATATCTTTGCAAATCACGTATTTGTCTATATGAATGGTATCTGGACTTGTGTGGGTTCTTTCCTTGGGTCAGATGTGCCTTGAGGGTGTCTTTGTATTTGGGGGACACCCAGAATTGTTCTTAATAAGACTTATATAATCTTAAGTTACTCTCTTCTGGTTTAAGAGACATTCTTAATGTCTTAATGTCTCTAGGATCTGATGCTGATGTCATTCTGCACAGGCTTCAGCATCCTTTATCTCTCTTCTGTCCAGGGACATGGCAGAAGCAAGAGAGAGACACCAAGGGAGGAAGAGAGGGGGGCGGAGAGCCACTAAAACATCAACATCCTGTGACTACTTTAAGTTGGAAGCCCTTCTTTCTTTTCTCTGTCCTTGTCTCTTTCTTTCCTTCCTCTTCTCCCTCCTTTCTTTCTTTTCCTTCCTTCCTTTTTCCTTACTTTCTTCCTCCCTCCCTCCTTCCCTCCCTCCCTTCCTTCTCTCTTCCCTCCTTCTTTTCTTTCTTCCTTTCTTTCTGTTCTGATGGTAAGAACACTAACATGAGATCTGTCCTCTTAACTTTTTCAGTGCACACTACTGTATTTTTACCTATAGGCACTGTGTTGTACAGTACATCTCTAGAATTTCTTCATCTTGTATAACTGAAACTTTATACTCATTAAAGCAGCAACTCCCCATTTCTCCCACCCTTCAGCCCCTGGCAACCACCACTCTTCTCAGTTTCTTTGAGTTTTACTATTTTTGATACTGTGTGTAAGGGGAATCATGCAGTATTTTTCCTGTGACTGGCTTATTTCACTTAGCATAATGTCCTCCAAGTTCATTCATGTTGTCACATATGGCAGGAATCTCATTGTTTTTTAAGATTCAATAATATCCCATTGTATGCAGAAAGCACATTTTCTTTATCCATTCATCTGTTGACGGACATTTGGGTTGTTTCTATATCTTGGCTATTTATGGACAATGCAGCAGGGAACATGGGAATGCAGATGTCTTTTTGAGATCCTACTTTCATTTTCTCTGGATATATACACAGAAATGAGATTGCTAGATCATATGGTAGTTCCAATTTTAAGTTTTTGTTTTTGTTTTTGTTTTTTAAGAAATTCTATACACTTTTCCATAGTGGCTGCATCATTCTGTATTCCCACCAACAGGGTAGTAGTGTTCCAATTTCTCCACATCCTTCCCAATACTTGTTATCTTTTGTGGTGTTTTGTTTTGTTTGTTTGGTTATCTTAACATCTATGAGGCTCATTGTGGTTTTGATCTGCATTTCCCTGCTGATTAGTGATGTTGCATAAAACTGAAGGTCATTTCTGTGTTTTCTTTGGTGAAATGTCTATTCAAGTAGTTTGCCCATTTTTTAATCTGGTTAATATTTGCTTCTTTTGCTATTGTGTTGTCGGAGATTTTTATATATTTTGGATATTAACCTCTTTCTAGAGAGATGTTTTGCAAATGTTTTCTCCCATTCCATTGGTCACCTTTTCAGTTTTTTTCATTGTTTCCTTTGCTGTGCAGCTTTTTAGTTTGATGTAGTCCCATGTGTCTATTTTCTGTTTTGTTGCCTCTGCTTTTGGTGGCAAATCCAAGAAATTGTTTCCGAGACTACTATCAAGATGTTTTCCCTTTATGTTTTCTTTGAGGAGTTTAGAAGCAGAGAATAGAATAGTGATTGCCAGTGATTGGGAGAAGTGGAAATGGCAAGTTGCTTTTCAATAGGTACAAAGGTGCTTTTCCATTAATACACAGTTTCTTTAATGCAAGATGAATAAATTCTAGAGATCTGCTATGGAACATAGTACCTATAGTTTATTGTATGGTACTGTGCAATTTACAATCTAAAAGGGGGGGGCACTTGAGCGACTCAGTAGGTTAAGCATCTGACTCTTGATTTCAGCTAAAGTCATGATCTTAGGGTCATGAGATTGAGCTGCGTATTGGGCTCAGTGTAGAGTCCTCTCGAGATTCTCTCTCCCTTCCCCTCTGCCCCTCCCCCAACTTAAAAATAAAATCTAAGAAGAAAGATCTCATGTTAAGTATTCTTAAAATGAAACAAAACGAAATAAGAAACCCCATAAAAGAACACAGGACATTTTGGGAAGTGATGAATATATTTAGTACTTTAGTTGTGGTGATGTTATCATGGATGTATGCAATGTCCAAACTCATCAAGATAAATACATTAAAGTGTACAACATTTGTATTTCAATTACACCTCAGTGAAGCTTTAAAAAAAGATCAGGGCACCTGGGTGGCTCGGTGGGTTAAGGCCTCTGCCTTCGGCTCAGGTCATGATCCCAGGGTCCTGGGATGGAGTCCCACATCGGGCTCTCAGCTCAGCGGGGAGCCTGCTACCTCCTCTCTCTCTCTGCCTGCCTCTCCGCCTACTTGAGACCTCTGTCTGTCAAATAAATAAATAAAATATAAAAAAAAAATCAGGGAAGGAATCTCACATTTGTCAAGTGTTGCCTCCCATTAAGCATTGCTCTTGGTGCTTTACATTTTTTGTTTTACTCAATTTTCACAAAATCGTAATAAAATATATACTATAATTCCTATTATTTGAATGTGTGAATTAAAATTTAAAGGTATCCAGTGACTTGCTAAACACCTGGTAGAGGCAGAGCCAGCATCCAGATTCGCTGTCTGACGTTAAAGCATACGTTCTTCAAAAAGCATATTCTTCATTGCTTCTGAATGGTCATTGCCAGATGAAGGTGTACGCTTCTTGGCATCAATCCATCTCGCCAACTCTCCAGCAGTTCAATCCATCTCTCCAACTCTAGCAGCTGGCCTGGATGAAGGCGATGGCTAGGGAGTGCTGGAATGAATGTGCACAGTTACATGCCTCTCCAGACAACTGGACAATATTGTCTCTCTGTTGAACTGCTATGAAGCATCCCTTGCCCGTGGCCCTGATCTATATATATCTTCCAAGATAGGTATTTGTGGCTGCTTCTGCTGACATATTTTTATAGCAGAAGTAAACCCTCAATTTAGAAAATGCCTGCGAGGTCAAGAAACTCCACCAGAATTTTCTGTTGACTTTTTCTTCTTCTGGACATCATGGATAAATTTCATGGGACTATCGTGACTGTCAGCCTGAGTGGATCTTGTCTTAAGACATTTCTTTCAGGTCTACACTCTGCTGACTTAGTTCCTTTTGAGGAGGAAAAGTTGCTTCTTCTCCCTTTTCTGTCATTTGAGCTACACTCTGCAATGCATTCCATCTCTTTTTCTGAGAAAGAAGTACTTTTTACTTAAAGAATTATATTGTGTGGGTGGTCATGTATTGAGTGTCAAACATGGTTGTATAAAAGCAAGCACTGTATGACTTGTGATGGTAAATATCACCATTGACTGCTTGTCTTTTATACACTGGGCAGTGTGATGACAATTCAGAGAGGAAGCTAATCTAGGAGACTGTGAGTTTGAAGCAGAGTTCAATAAAGGGCTCCTCTTTTATGGGGGTGGGAAACATAGATTCATAAATTTGAGTTAATCATCCTCCTCAGTTCATCATAATCTGCTTAACTGGTCTTTGCAAGCCCCTCTATCCTATTATTTCGCCACTTTCCTCCTTAATTTCAACCAACCCCTGCCCCATTATCTTTACTGCAAAGGCACTAGTTCTAATATATTTAGATATATGCCTTTTCTTGAAAATGATTTAGTGTTATTACACCTGTATGCTTTAAATGTAAAATATGTTATAGATATCCTGTTTTCAGAGTTTTAAAATTGAGATAATTTAAGTTGAAGGTGTACAAAGTGCTGATTTGACATGTTTACTTATTGCAATATGGTTACACTTGTGGTGTTAGCCATTACCTCTATCAAATCACATAATTATCATTTCCTTTTTGTGATGAAAACAATTAGGTTTAGTCTCTGGGCAACTTTGATGTTTATAACACAATACCAAAAGAAGAAGGAGAAGAAGAAGACTTTGCAGTTAATTGGGATTGGATTAGAGTACTTCTCAACACCTGTTTGGTCAACTGTATGATATTTCAGCCTCCCTTATAATCAGATTGGTATTGTTCTAACTGATGCTTACTTTTGGATCATGGCAGAGACATGCTTGGGACAAGTGCATGCTTGTGATATAATTCTTCTTTCTAGGCACAGAGACATTCCCTTGCAAATATGCTAGGATGTATGGATTGGTCCCAGCTAATGGCATTATGCATCCTATACATTTCTATCCACACTCTATCTTCTGACCCACAGAAACCTTTGGAGTCACCAGGTACAAGAAGGCTGGGTCTCTATTTACTACTTGGCAATGAACCACTTGGGAAACCACACAACCTACATGTAATTGTAAGAAGGCCAAGAAATAAAATTTCCTTTGAAGTTGTGCCATATGCATAAAAAGAAAAAAAGATTAGTGTTGAGGAGAATAAAGTTGAAGTACCAGTCACTTGCCAGCTTTTAGTCCCGGTCAGGTAATGTGAATTCAGAAGTCAAAAGAGCACAATAGACATAAGGACATTTACTGCCAAAAGGAAAGACAGGAAAAAAAAATCTCCACCTGATTTACAGGAGTAACATTGTCAGTAGCCTCTGTGACTGGTTGAATGCCCACAGCCTGCGTTTCTTTTCCTGCTCTGATATCCACATTGTCTGATGCCAAGAATGTGGGTAGCCTCTTTCTCTTCATTTTTGAGAACAGACGGATAGACTAGAGAAGAAATAACAGCTCACACACCCATGACGTTCCTTAGTAAGTTCACTTAGATCTTCGTCCCTATAGGCAAGATTTTAATTAAAATATTTAGTCTATGAAGCACGGACCTGTAGACGTGCTTGCAGGAGAATTTGTTCCCTAAGAGCTCCCCAACAGCGTCATCCCCTTCAAGACATCGGTCACTAGACCCTAAAGTCCCAATCTGGCTTTATTCAAGCTCACTAGGAAAAACCTGGTTGCCCGAGTTTATTTTTATTATTATTTTTTTATTTTAAGAAGGTCTTTTGGGTCTTGCTGCTGGAGCCCTTTTCTGTCACAGTGATGCTGCTGTGAGATGTTAGTCAGAATGACCTGGGACTCTCTGATAAGAAGAGTCCGTTTTTGTATAGGTTGAGCAAGTCACTAAACATTTCACATCATCTGTCTTATTTCATCCCCAAACCCCTCTGGAAACCATCAAGGGTGGGTATTACTAATTCCATTAAAAGGATATATAGAAAGTGAGGCTGAGTGAGGGGAAGGAATTCATTTTTTCCTATACAAAACATGAAATCTGGAATTTAAGACTTTTGTGGCTTGACATGTAGTGCCAAGTAATCCACTCACAGCCAGAAAGGTGTATTCAAAAAGTTGATATGAGATAATTCAGAAGGTACAAACTTCCAGTTATAAAGCACATAAGTCCTGGGGATGTAACATACAGCATGGTGACTACAGTTAATAACACTCTGTTGCATATTTGAAAGTTGCTAAGAAAGTAGATCCCAATAGTCTTCATCACAGGAAAAAAAATTTGTAACTATGTATGGGGACGGATGTTTACTAGACTTCTTGTGGTGATCATTCTGCAATGTATACAAATATTGAATCATTATGGTGTTCACCTGAAACTAACATAATGTTATATGTCAATTATACCTAAATAATAATAGTAGTAATAATAATAATAATAATAATAATAATAATACAATTCTAGACTCAGCACAAAGAGGGAGCCATAATCTGTATTTCTTACTAAGTCATTATCCAATCTCACCTCATAAGGATGTTGATGGTTTTGGTGCTCTGACTGGAGGAGGAAAAAACAGGTAGAAAGGGGTTGGGACTGCATCTTCTTAAGGTAGCCTTAAGGAAAGTTGAAGCTTCATTAGCATAAATTAAGGTCTGGCAGAAGCCATGTAGTCCCCTCTTTTTAAAATTAGAAAACGAGTGTTTTATAAGATCAGATAGTTAAAACCTAAAAAGGAATATATGTAATGTATATTACTTTATGAAGCATAATAAAATAACACTCATGAATCAAGCTAAAGAACTAGAACATTAACAATGATATTATGGACAAGGCAGAGAAAAAAAGAGCCAGATGCCATAAAAACCTCTGGATTTGTGGGAAAATGTGTGAAGTTAGATTTGGGGCTCAAAAAAGGCCATTTCGGGGGGAGGAGTCAAGATGGCGGAGAAGTAGCAGCTGAGACTACTTCAGGTTGCGGGAGATCAGCTAGATAGCTTATCTAAAGATTGCAAACACCTACAAATCCAACGGGAGATCGAAGAGAAGAACAGCAATTCTAGAAACAGAAAATCAACCACTTGCTGAAAGGTAGGACTGGCGGAGAAGTGAATCCAAAGGGACGGGAAGACAGACCCCCGGGGGGAGGGGCCGGCTCCCGGCAAGCGGCGGAGCAACGGAGCACAAAATCGGGACTTTTAAAAGTCTGTTCCCCTGAGGGACATCGCTCCAGAGGCTTAACTGGGGTGAAGCCCATGCGGGGCCAGTGTGGCCTCAGGTCCCGCAGGGTCACAGAAGGATCGGGGTGTCTGAGTGTCGCAGAGCTCGCAGGTATTAGAACGGGGAAGCCGGCTACAGAGACGGAGCCGAGGAGTGAGCTCACAGCTCGGGCTTACCTTGAACCGGTCACAGGCTCGGTGAGCTCGGAGCGCAGCCGGAGGCCAGGCAGACGGGAGTAATTGGACGCTGTTCCCTGAGGGCGCACTGAGGAGTGGGACCCCGAGCTCTCGGCTCCTCTGGGCCGGAGACTGGGAGGCCGCCATCTTCCTTCCCGTCCTCCGGACTCTACGGAAAGCGCTCAGGGAACAAAAGCTCCCGAAAGCAAACCCGAGCGGATTACTCAGCCCGGGCCCTGGTAAGGGCGGTGCGACTCCGCCTGGGGCAAAGACACTTGAAAATCACTACAACAGGCCCCTCCCCCAGAAGATCAACAAGAAACCCAGCCAGGACCAAGTTCACTTACAAGGAGTGCGGTTTCAATACCAAGGAGAGCACCGGAATTCCAGAGGAGGAGAAAGCAAAGCACGGAACTCATGGCTTTCTCCCCATGATTCTTTAGCCTTGCAGTTAATTTAATTTTTTTTTTCTTTTTCAATTTTTTTCTCTTCTTCTGCTAAATTTTTTTAAACTTTTACCCTTTTCTTTTTTAACGTTTTTTAACTAGTTTATCTAATATATATATTTTTTCCTTTTTATCTCCTTCCCCCCCCCCCCCCTCACGATTTGGGATCTCTTCTGATTTGGCTAAAGCATATTTTCCTGGGGTTGTTGCCACCCTTTTAGTATTTTACTTACTCCTTCATATACTCTTATCTGGACAAAATGACAAGGCGGAAAAATTCACCACAAAAAAAAGAACAAGAGGCAGTACCAAAGGCTAAGGACCTAATCAATACAGACATTGGTAATATGTCAGATTTAGAGTTCAGAATGACGATTCTCAAGGTTCTAGCTGGGCTCGAAAAAGGCATGGAAGATATTAGAGAAACACTCTCGGGAGATATAAAAGCCCTTTCTGGAGAAATAAAAGAACTAAAATCTAATCAAGTTGAAATAAAAAAAGCTATTAATGAGGTGCAATCAAAAATGGAGGTTCTCACTGCTAGGATAAATGAGGCAGAAGAAAGAATTAGCGATATAGAAGACCAAATGACAGAGAATAAGGAAGCTGAACAAAAGAGGGACAAACAACTACTGGACCACGAGGGCAGAATTCGAGAGATAAGTGACACCATAAGACGAAACAACATTAGAATAATTGGTATTCCAGAAGAAGAAGAAAGAGAGAGGGGAGCAGAAGGTATATTGGAGAGAATTATTGGAGAGAATTTCCCCAATATGGCAAAGGGAACAAGCATCAAAATCCAGGAGGTTCAGAGAACCCCCCTCAAAATCAATAAGAATAGGTCCACACCCCGTCACCTAATAGTAAAATTTACAAGTCTTAGTGACAAAGAGAAAATCCTGAAAGCAGCCCGGGAGAAGAAGTCTGTAACATACAATGGTAAAAATATTAGATTGGCAGCAGACTTATCCACAGAGACCTGGCAGGTCAGAAAGAGCTGGCATGATATATTCAGAGTACTAAACGAGAAAAACATGCAGCCAAGAATACTATATCCAGCTAGGCTATCATTGAAAATGGAGAGATTAAAAGCTTCCAGGACAAACAAAAACTGAAAGAATTTGCAAACACCAAGCCAGCTCTACAGGAAATATTGAAAGGGGTCCTCTAAGCAAAGAGAGAACCTAAAAGTAGTAGATCAGAAAGGAACAGAAACAATATACAATAGCAGTCACCTTACAGGCAATACAATGGCACTAAATTCATATCTCTCAATAGTTACCCTGAATGTTAATGGGCTAAATGCCCCAATCAAAAGACACAGGGTATCAGAATGGATAAAAAAACAAAACCCATCTATATGTTGCCTACAAGAAACTCATTTTAAACCCGAAGACACTTTCAGATTTAAAGTGAGGGGGTGGAAAAGAATTTACCATGCTAATGGACATCAGAAGAAAGCAGGAGTGGCAATCCTTATATCAGATCACTTAGATTTTAAACCAAAGACTATAATAAGAGATGAAGATGGACACTATATCATACTCAAAGGATCTGTCCAACAAGAAGATCTAACAATTGTAAATATCTATGCCCCTAACGTGGGAGCAGCCAACTATATAAACCAATTAATAACAAAATCAAAGAAACACATCGACAATCATACAATAATAGTAGGGGACTTTAACACTCCCCTCACAGAAATGGACAGATCATCCAAGCAAAAGATCAACAAGGAAATAAAGGCCTTAAATGACACACTGGACCAGATGGACATCACTGATATATTCAGAACATTTCATCCCAAAGCAACAGAATACACATTCTTCTCTAGTGCACATGGAACATTCTCCAGAATAGATCACATCCTTGGTTCTAAATCAGGTCTTAACTGTTATCAAAAAATTGGGTCATTCCCTGCATATTTTCAGACCACAATGCTCTGAAGCTAGAACTCAATCGCAAGAGGAAATTTGGAAAGAACCCAAATATATGGCGACTAAACAGCATCCTTCTAAAGAATGAATGGGTCAACCAGGAAATTAAAGAAGAATTGAAAAAATTCATGGAAACCAATGATAATGAAAATACAACAGTTCAAAATCTGTGGGACACAACAAAGGCAGTCCTGAGAGGAAAATATATAGCGGTACAAGCCTTTCTCAAGAAACAAGAAAGGTCTCAGGTACACAACCTAACCCTACACCTAAAGGAGCTGGAGAAAGAACAAGAAAGAAACCCTAAACCCAGCAGGAGAAGAGAAATCATAAAGATCAGAGCAGAAATCAATGAAATAGAAACCAAAAAAACAATAGAACAAATCAACGAAACTAGGAGCTGGTTCTTTGAAAGAATTAATAAGATTGATAAGCCCCTGGCCAGACTTATCAAAAAGAAAAGAGAAAGGACCCAAATCAATAAAATCATGAATGAAAGAGGAGAGATCACAACTAACACCCAAGAAATACAGACAATTATAAGAACATATTATGAGCAACTCTATGCCAACAAATTTGACAATCTGGAAGAAATGGATGCATTCCTAGAGACATATAAATTACCACAACTGAACCAGGAAGAAATAGAAAGCCTGAACAGACCCATAACCAGTAAGGAGATTGAAACAGTCATCAAAAATCTCCAAACAAACAAAAGCCCAGGGCCAGATGGCTTCCCGGGGGAATTCTACCAAACATTTAAAGAAGAACTAATTCCTATTCTCCTGAGACTGTTCCAAAAAATAGAAATGGAAGGAAAACTTCCAAACTCATTTTATGAGGCCAGCATCACCTTGATCCCAAAACCAGACAAGGATCCCATCAAAAAAGAGAACTACAGACCAATATCCTTGATGAACACAGATGCAAAAATTCTCACCAAAATACTAGCCAATAGGATTCAACAGTACATTAAAAGGATTATTCACCACGACCAAGTGGGATTTATTCCAGGGCTGCAAGGTTGGTTCAACACCCACAAATTAATCAATGTGATACAACACATTAATAAAAGAAAGAACAAGAACCATATGATACTCTCCATAGATGCTGAAAAAGCATTGGACAAAGTACAGCATCCCTTCCCGATCAAAACTCTTCAAAGTGTAGGGATAGAGGGCACATACCTCAATATTATCAAAGCCATCTATGAAAAACCCACCGCAAATATCATTCTCAATGGAGAAAAACTGAAAGCTTTTCCGCTAAGGTCAGGAACACGGCAGGGATGTCCGTTATCACCACTGCTATTCAACATAGTACTAGAAGTCCTAGCCTCAGCAATCAGACAACAAAAAGAAATTAAAGGCATCCAAATCGGCAAAGAAGAAGTCAAACTATCACTCTTCGCAGATGATATGATACTATATGTGGAAAACCCAAAAGACTCCACTCCAAAACTGCTAGAACTTGTACAGGAATTCAGTAATGTGTCAGGATATAAAAGCAATGCACAGAAATCAGTCGCATTTCTCTACACCAACAATAAGACAGAAGAAAGAGAAATTAAGGAGTCCATCCCATTTACAATTGCACCCAAAACTATAAGATACCTAGGAATAAACCTAACCAAAGAGACTAAGAATCTATACACAGAAAACTATAAAGTACTCATGAAAGAAATTGAGGAAGACACAAAGAAATGGAAAAATGTTCCATGCCCCTGGATTGGAAGAATAAATATTGTGAAAATGTCTATGCTACCTAAAGCAATCTACACATTTAATGCAATTCCTATCAAAGTACCATCCATTTTTTTCAAAGAAATGGAACAAATAATCCTAAAATTTATATGGAACCAGAAAAGACCGCGAATAGCCAAAGGAATATTGAAAAAGAAAGCCAGAGTTGGTGGCATCACAATTCCGGACTTCAAGCTCTATTACAAAGCTGTCATCATCAAGACAGCATGGTACTGGCACAAAAACAGACACATAGATCAATGGAACAGAATAGAGAGCCCAGAAATAGACCCTCAACTCTATGGTCAACTAATCTTCGACAAAGCAGGAAAGAATGTCCAATGGAAAAAAGACAGCCTCTTCAATAAATGGTGTTGGGAAAATTGGACAGCCACATGCAGAAAAATGAAATTGGATCATTTCCTTACACCACACACGAAAATAGACTCGAAAATGGATGAAGGACCTCAATGTGAGAAAGGAATCCATCAACATCCTTGAGGAGAACACAGGCAGCAACCTCTTCGACCTCAGCCGCAGCAACATCTTCCTAGGAACATCGCCAAAGGCAAGGGAAGCAAGGGCAAAAATGAACTATTGGGATTTTATCAAGATCAAAAGCTTTTGCACAGCAAAGGAAACAGTTAACAAAACCAAAAGACAACTGACAGAATGGGAGAAGATATTTGCAAACGACATATCAGATAAAGGGCTAGTGTCCAGAATCTATAAAGAACTTAGCAAACTCAACACCCAAAGAACAAATAATCCCATCAAGAAATGGGCAGAAGACATGAACAGACATTTCTGCAAAGAAGACATCCAGATGGCCAACAGACACATGAAAAAGTGCTCCATATCACTCGGCATCAGGGAAATACAAATCAAAACCACAATGAGATACCACCTCACACCAGTCAGAATGGCTAAAATTAACAAGTCCGGAAATGACAGATGCTGGCGAGGATGCGGAGAAAGGGGAACCCTCCTACACTGTTGGTGGGAATGCAAGCTGGTGCAACCACTCTGGAAAACAGCATGGAGGTTCCTCAAAATGTTGAAAATAGAACTACCCTATGACCCAGCAATTGCACTGCTGGGTATTTACCCTAAAGATACAAACGTAGTGATCCGAAGGGGCACGTGCACCCGAATGTTTATAGCAGCAATGTCTACAATAGCCAAACTATGGAAAGAACCTAGATGTCCATCAACAGACGAATGGATAAAGAAGATGTGGTATATATATACAATGGAATACTATGCAGCCATCAAAAGAAATGAAATCTTGCCATTTGCGACAACATGGATGGAACTAGAGGGTATCATGCTTAGCGAAATAAGTCAATCGGAGAAAGACAACTATCATATGATCTCCCTGATATGAGGGAGAGGAGATGCAACATGGGGGGTTAATGTGGTAGGAGAAGAGTAAATGAAACAAGTTGGGATTGGGAGGGAGACAAACCATAAGTGACTCTTAATCTCACAAAACAAACTGAGGTTTGCTGGGTAGAGGGGGGTTGGGGGGGGTTATGGACATTGGGTAGGGTATGTGCTATGGTGAGTGCTGTGAAGTTTGTAAACGTGGAGATTCACAGACCTGTACCCCTGGGGGAAAAAAAAATATATATATGTTTATAAAAAATAAAATTATAAAAAAAAAAAAAAGAATATTGAGTCCCCCAAATTGGAAAATCCTTGAAAAAAGTCACAGAGGATCCTTGACACTATAATTTCATTTTCACTATACTCTCAGAACTTATATTATATCATCCTTGCAGTGGTATGAAATTCTATAGGAAATCCTCATTACAAAGTCAAAGAAATATTAGCTCAGCTATTAAAAAAAAACAATAAAACAAATATTTTTGGAATATAAAAAAAAAAAAGGCCATTTCTTTGTATATGTTTGTATATGGAGTAGTGAATGCATTCTCTCCCCACTCCCCTAGTATATGTGCAAAATCCTGGGACATTTTTCTGTTCCCAAATTGTAAACACGGATTCTGCTTAAATGGATATTTGGCATAGTTTTTCTAGGCTACAAAAATGAGGAGCAATTGGAAGTTGTGAGTATGATCAGGAAGCCTGTTTCTAGTGCCTTCACTTCTTTAGAACCAGAGTGGTATGTCCCTGGTATGACTCATCCCTTTATTCATATGTAATCTGACACCTTGATGGGCCAAAAGGGGGTATGTTTATTCTCTTTACCATTGGACTTCCAGAACTTTGATTCATTGCTCGATTTTAGAGAGAAATTGAGAAAGAGAGAGAGAGAGAGAAAAAGTGAAGAGAGAGAAAAAAAGTCAGAGAGAGAGATAGAAAGCATGCTAGTGGGGGTAGGGGTAGAGAGGGAATCTCAGATTCCCCACTCAAGCAGGGAGCCTGACGCAGGGCTAGATCCCAGGATCCTGGGATCATGACCTGAGCTGAAGGCAGTTGCTTAACCCACTGAGCCACCTAGGTGGCTTAAGCCACTCAGTGGGTTAAGCCACCTAGGTACCTAAGCCACCTAGGTACCCCAGAACTTTGATTTTTAAAAATTCTTTCCCAAAACATTATTTCAAATGTCACTAATGCCTGGTGATAGGTATTAAGGAGGGCACGTATTGCATGGAGTACTGGGTGTTATACGCAAACAATGAATCTTGGAATACTACATCAAAAACTAATGATGTACTGTATGGTGACTAACGTAACATAATAAAAAAGATAAATTTAAAGAATAAATTAAATAAGGCAATTAGCTACACTTGGGGTGAGCGTACAGAGAAGCTGAATCACTCTTGCTATACTCTTAAAACTAATGTCACATTGTGCGCCAACTAGACTTAAATGTAGACATTTTTTCACAATGCATATAATTGTTGGCATTTTACCTCATTTGGAAAAATAGATGTTACCATCGTATCGTTAAAAAATAAATAAAACAAGGCAATTTGACATTATAAGTTTTTTAATTATTCAGCTAGTGAGCAGCGGAGCTGTCTTAAAACAAGATTATCTGGCTCCGCTTGCAATGTTGTTTTCACTAACGCAGTAATCCTGTTACACAATTTGTCGGCTATATTGGGTTTTGGTAGCAGAAACCAAAAGCGTGATGATTTAAATAAGACAGGAGCTTTTTTCCTTTTGCCATAAAAGAAGTCTGGCTTAATCCAATGAACGGTGTTGTATAAAAAAGAATGTTCCTTTTTTCTTCTTTATAGATAAGTTAATCTTACAACCTGTCCTTTCTGGTTCTGTGGTCCATACCATTTATCCCTGCTGATAGCTTTGGTGTTTGGGATGAATACTTATGTTTTTGTTTGGTTTGTTTACAGATTTTGTCCCTAAAAGGACACAGAAACCAACTGCCAAGGAAGAGGTCTTAACTAACTACGCTGCAATCACTCTAACATCCTTATATTCCGCCAACTTCTTTGACAACAAGCCCTTTACCACAGCTTCTTGCTTTGCTCAGGACAATCTTTTTCAAGCTGCCTCTTGTCATCCTTTAGGCATTGGCTGAAATGTGGATCTCCTGAGAAGACATTCTGACCAATCTATTCAATCTAGATTTTTACTGTTCTCTCCCATGTTGGCATCTTGTTCTATTCATAATTATATGCCTATCTGTGTTTGTTTCATGTTTGTCTTCTCTGTTTGACTGAAGAATATGAGACTAAGAATCATGTTTGTTTTGCATGGATATATATACCGAGGGGCCATGACAGTGGCTGATTCTCAATTGAGATCAATACACAGTTGAATGAATAGATAATTCTTATCAATGCTGCAATTATTTAAGGTGAATTAGATGATGCAATACTTTCTAGGATACATTTAGCTTGTTTCATGACAGAGCCCGTGTCTTTATCCCTCCATATTTATGTCCAATTGTGCCTTAGAGATAATGATTGAACTTGGTTTTTTTTGCATTATCAAAGGGAATTAGTACTAGTAATGTAAATATATTCATAATCTCCCTCAACGGGCAGAGGTCGATCCCCATAGACATCTTATTTTTAAAATATTTTTTATTTAATGAGTTTGACATGTTGCATTTTGTAAATTTAAGGTATTTAATTGCTGGTTGTGTAAGGTAAGTTTTTGTTGCTCTCCTTGGGATGTTGTCCTTTGGGGGGTCCATGAATGTGGAACTTCTTCCTGGTTTCCAGCCTTGAACATAGCCAGCCATGAAAATGCATCGAGGAATGCATATCACCAAGCGAAAGAAGCCAGTTGGAAAAATCTACATACTGTTTGATTCTAGCTGTGTGCTCTTCCAGGAAAGGCAAAACTATGGAGACTACTGTGCTTTCCAGGAGTTGGGCAGAGGGAGGGATGAGTAGATGGAGCACAGAAAAACTTTAAGGCAGTGAAAATGCATTTCTTCTCAATATTGCTGTGAACCTAAAACTGCTCTAAAAAATAAAATCTATTAAAAGCTTAAATCAGAGATACATAAGCTGTTTATGTAACATATATATTTCATGAGCTTTGTACATATATACACACATAAGGTTATATATAAACAATATACATATTAATTTATAAGTGTATATATATTATCTTTCTGTGTATATATGTATACATTTTTATATATACACAAAACCTTATATATATAAATTAATAAGTATATATAGTCTCTCTCTATGTGTATATATAGTCTCTCTATATGTATATATAGTCTGTGTGTGTATATATATATGTACCAAAATAGTGCATTAATATCAAAACTCTCCTGATTCCATCATGCTTCTTCCCATGAAGTAAATACTATTTGTAATTTCATGCTTATTCTACACAAAGTTCTATATATTAGCATTTCATCCTACAGGTAGTTACATACTTGTTAGAGTGTTCACTCAGTGTCTGCTTTCTCTGTTAGACTTAAGCACCGTGAATGCAAGAATGATGCTAATTTTGCATGGGTCTGTATTCCCATGGCTCATCATTATGGCTGACATTTGGGATCAATAAACAGTTGAATAAATTGACATTTCTTCTCAGTAGTACAAACCTTTAAGGTGAGTAAATTCCTGGGGTCTGCTTTTCTTGGCTAATGGCAAAGCCCATTATCCCCATCCTTCAATATTTATGCAAATGCAGCCCTGAAGTCCATGGTATGGCTTGATTTCCACATTATCAAAGAGAATTACTACAAATAATATGAATATACTGATGACCTCCCTCAATAAGCAGAGTGGCTCCCCATAGACACTTTAATCACTTCTTCCCTGGTTAGGTGAGATAGAGAGTTTTGTAGCCCTCATAGGATATTTGTTCCCTGGGACTTCCATGATTATACAACTCCTTCCTGGTTCTTACTACTTAACCTTTCAAGGTCCCACATGACTCCATTTGGCTTCATTTTAGAGGGAGCAGCCCAAGAACCAGACTCACTTTGGCCATTCACTTATTCATGTGATTTGTTAATAGTTGTCTAGTAGCAACAATGACCTCCCCCCAGACTGATCTTACTAAGAGCATGCAACAAGGTCCAGGGAAAATAATCCCAAATAATAATGATGTTGGCTGTGATTATGATGATCACCCCTTACAAGTATAAGGCATTTCAGATATTTTCTTATTTTCTTATCACAGCAGAAGTCATCTGGGAAGACGGCATTGGAGCTAACTTCTTATTATTCCCATTTTATAAATGAAGATATCAAAGCTCAAAGAGGTTACATGACGTATCTAAGAAGCATGTGCAGTAGATCCAGAACTAGAATTCTTATTAGCTGATTCCAAAGCTAATAGCATTTTTACTTTCTTCAGTTTCTTCCTGCCTCTAGAGAACTTTAAACATTTTGGCCAAACATTAAAGAAGGACACTGAAATAAGGTGCTCCCTTTCTTTCACAGCGTGAGTTTCTGATTTGAGTCCACACACATATGAAGGTGCCAGACTTACACGTTGCCTCGTTCAGGGAATAAGGTAAACCTAGACATCTACTAGATAAAATCTACTGTCTACTTAAACTTGCCTGGAGAGAGGTAATCAGGAAAAAGTGATTTCTGCTTTGAGTTATTTAGAGCTTGGGCTTGAATATTTTGAATATTTCTTGTATCTGTATTGTACAATCAAGGATTATATGTCTCAACACTGTAGAGGTCTTATTAGAACATGTATATTTACCATGTAACATAGATGAAAAGCCCAAGAGGACCTTATAGCTCTGCTAATTATAAGCTTGTTCAACTTTGAGCAAATTATTTTAAGTATTTCAATCTGTTTTTTCTTTTAGGGACTATGATAATATTAGTTATTTTGATTAATTTCAGAGTTGTTAAGAGATCAAATGAGTATCAATATAAAATGTTATTGTATTCTGGGAGCTCATATAATATCTAGGAAGAGAAGGAGAATGAATAGAGAATAATAATAAGGGAAAAATCAGGGTAATAATCAGCTGTAAAATCCACCAAAATGGATGCAACGTCACACAAGACATATTATGGAATGAATAAATTGAATCTCAAATTCCAATTCTGCCACTAAAAACTTATCTGGGTTGAGCACTCAATTCATTAACTATTACATGGACTTCTTTGTGACTATAGTGTCAATGAGATCATCCACCATTACACGGTTCTGAGCAAATGAGAAAACAGTGTTCTCTAGGGATGGAGAATGAGAACAGTACACAGTAGTCATCAGTTTAGATATGTGTCTCAGAGCACTAGGTATCCTGAGGTCAGGGAATAATTCTTGTTCATCACTGTAAGCCTGGGACCTGGGCACACCCCCTGGTGCACCATACAGACTTAGTTGTGCTTCTACAGAGAATGAAGGAATGAACAGCATCCAACACTTTATGCGGCTTATTGGTTGGTGTTACTAAGGAGTTGGGTTCCTTTTTTAACCACGTGAGGAATTTTGGAGGGTTGAAGTATGTTGCAAACTTTTGTAGATCTATTTCTGGTTATTCAGCTAAGATCCAGAAAGGTAGGTTATTTGCACAAAGTTCACACAAACTGGTAAGTAGATATGATTTCCAAGTCTGTGCTTTTTAATTCTCCCCCATTGACTTCCGATGATAGATTTAATCACCCAGTCATCAGCCAATCAACCAAGTGTGTTACTTTGTGCCCAGTTTAGTTTATTTATTAATTTTTAAAAAATATTTTATTTATTTATTTATTTGACAGACAGAGATCACAAGTAGGCAGAAAGGCAGGCAGAGAGAGAGGGGGAAGCAGGCTCCCTGCCGAGCAAGGAGCCCAATGTGGCACTCGATCCCAGGACCCTGGGACCATGACCTGAGCTGAAAGCAGAGGCTTTAACCCACTGAGCCACCAGGCACCCCTGTGCCCAGTTTAGTTTAAATGGTAAAAAATCAAAAGAATATTTAATCATGTTAAGGAGCTAAGACTTCAATTCAGAATGACTTGGCTTCAAGTCCCAGCTCTGCTACTTTCTTCAGCCACAAGCAAGTAACTAAATGTCAGAAAATTTCAGCTTCCATACCTGTGAAGTGGGGATAACACCTTCCATGATGCATGAGGATTAAGTGAGATAAAATATCACAGCCTCTAACTTGATGATGGGAACAGGGCAAATGCTCAATAAATCATATCTATAAGAGCTGAAGTCATTATTAATCACTAGTTCCACTTACACAAAATGATAAATTATGATAAGATTTTTTTAGAGTAATGAAGTGATGCATTTGATTGATTATAATGACAGAGTTGTGTCTGAAGAGGTAGGAGCTGGGGAAGACTTCAGGGAAGCTTTGGAACTTGTGTTATTCTTTGAAGACATGAGATTTTGTTTCAGGGGCAGAGGACATTTTGTCAGGAAGATTACATTTTTTAGTTTGTACTGAGCACCAACAATATAGTGGTCCATTCCATCAGAAGTTTCCATCTGTGGTGCAAAGAATGATAACAGGTCAACAAAGGCCTCCAAGAACCATGTAGTTCTTAATTTCTCTCAATGGATTAAAACGAGTTTTAAATTTCTTTTTCCTCCAGGAAGATGTTGATTAAAACTCATGATTTCATTTGTGGAAAACAAAGTTGGTAAAAAGTTTTGAAGTGATTCCTAGCACACTGTTGTTGCTTTTCCAGGATTTGGGAACTCTGTATCTATGTTATCAATTCAAGTGAGCAGTTTTTTAAGGAACCAAGAGGGTTTCCTTGTTACCCTGCTCTGTAAAAGTGGCCCTCCTACCACTAATAACAGCAGGGAACTCTGCCTGTCATGGCTCTTAACTGCCTAAATTGCCTTTCCAAATCCTACCCTACCTTGAGACCCATAGGACTAATCTCATTATTAAATTTAGCGCTATGTCACTCATCACAAAGCTGAGGATGGTCACCTAAGCCCTCAACTCTTACAAAATAATGTATTGCATGGAGCACTGGGTGTGGTGCATAAATAATGAATCTTGGAATACTGAAAAAAAATTAAGATGTTAAAAAAAAATAAAGTCTGTACATCTCTACAAATCCCTTCATTGACCTTGGCTCCCACTCCTGCCCAACTCCTGAAATTATTCTCTGTGCCTTCTGGGATTTGTAGTCATTCATCAGTATGACTTGATACATACTTAATCTCTCCTCTGAAAGTCTCTTTGCCTACTTGGTCTGAGCAAATATCCTGTCCTGGGGCAGTGGTTTTCTCTCCTGCATCCCCCCTACCACTGAATCTCGTGATCCTTTCAACCTTGTGAACATTAGAATACTCTGATTTTTGTCTGTCTGTCTGTACTCTTTTCTTTGATGGTGTGCATTTAATATATGCATTAAAAATTGGCAGCCTAGTTCAAATTAATATAATTTGAGACACAGACCTCTCCTCTAAACTCTGGATTGCATACCCAATAATTTATGCAACGTTCTACTTGGATGGGCAAAAGGTATCTCAGACTCAATTAAATGATCTCTTTCCCCCTTTCCCCAAACACCTGCTTCTTTTATACTATTTTTTTTGTATCACTATACAAAACTTGGAGTCTATGTGTACCCCTCTCTTCCTCTCATGTCCCTTTTTCAATATATCAGGAAATTCGGTCAGCTCTACTTTGGAAATACGTCCCAAAGTGTATGGATTTCTCATTACCTCTCTCACAACCATCTTGGTTCAGGCAGTCACCATCCTTTACTTAGAATATTACAATGGCCTAATTTTTCCAGCGCCTTCTATCCTTATTCTGTTAAATTCAATTACCAACAGATCTACAAGAGTGACCTTTTTTAAAAAAAGAAGTCAGATTATGTCCTCTTCTGGTCCAGATCCTGTAATGTTTTCCAATATCACTCAAAATAAAAGCTTCATAATTTAATGTAGTGTATGGCTCCCCCTGCTCTATGTCTCTCACAAAAACTTTCTTTCCCACTGTAGCTTTATTGGTTTTGTTGTTGTTCCTAGAATAATCTCAGCATGTTCAAACCCCAGGATCATGTATTTGTTGTTGCCTCTACCTGAAATTCTCTTTTCCCAAATACAGGCTTGCTCCCTTACTTATTTCATGTGTTTGCTCAACGATATCATCTTAGGCTACAGACATGCTTTATTTAACTATCTTTTACTAACATATACATTATTCTTGACACAATGGCTAAGACAAAGATAAAAAAGGTCAGTTGAAGCAAAATTAACTCATTTTCACATTAATTTTACTAAGCTATTCTAGTTTGATACAAAGAGTAATTTATGGTTTGTTGCAAGTTTTGACTTGGGGGTCTGAGCTGTTCCAGTTAGCAACAACTTGGTGACATTACATAAGTCCTTTCTTTTCTTTCTTTTGCCTTAATTTGGTCTTCTATGAAATTAAGAGATTGGGATGCATTATCTCCAAGTCCTTTTTCTGGCATATTCTATAATAATTTAAGATTGCATTTTGTTGTCACAATCATGCTTTAGTTCCTAGAGTGTCCTGGAAACAAGTTCTTGCAATACCAAAATAAGGCACAGAGTGGACATGCTGACTGATTTCAGCAGAGTCCACTCCGTTTATAATTCTGATCCGATTTTCTCACTGCTACAGGGCAGGCACATAATTCCCAACTGACTCTCATGGAAAACAGTACAGAGGTGATTGAGTTCATTCTTGTGGGCTTAACCAATGACCCGAAACTGCAGATTCCTCTCTTCTTAATTTTCTCCCTCATCTACCTCACCACTCTGGCTGGGAACCTTGGCATGATGATACTGATTCTCTTGGACTCCCATCTCCACACTCCCATGTACTTCTTCCTCAGTAACCTGTCTCTGGTGGACTTTGGTTACTCTACAGCTGTCACTCCCAAGGTCATGGCTGGATTACTTATAGGAGACAAGGTCATCTCATACAATGCTTGTGTCACCCAGTTCTTTTTTCTTGTAGCCTTTATCACTGTAGAAAGTTTCCTCTTGGCCTCAATGGCCTATGACCGCTATGCAGCAGTGTGCAAACCCCTCTATTACCATCACCATGACAACAGGGGTGTGTGCTCGTCTGGTCATGGGCTGCTACGTCTGCGGCTTCCTGAATGCCTCCATCCACACTGGGAATATTTTCAGGCTCTCCTTTTGTAGAGTTGATGTGGTTGATCACTTCTTCTGTGATGCTCCTCCTCTCCTGGCTCTCTCATGTTCAGACAACTACATCAGTGAGATGGTTATATTTTTGGTGGTGGGCTTCAATGTCCTCTTTTCTGTCTTGGTCATCTTGATCTCCTACCTGTTTATATTTATCACTATTCTGAGGATGCACTCATCTGAAGGACGCCAGAAGGCCTTTTCCACCTGTTCCTCCCACCTCACTACAGTGTTCATCTTCTATGGGACAGGCACCTTCATGTACTTACAGCCCAGCTCCAGCCATTCCATGGACACGGACAAAGTGGCATCCACATTCTATACCATGGTTATCCCCATGTTAAACCCAGTGGTCTATAGCCTGAGGAACAAAGAGGTCAAGAGTGCCTTTAAAAAGGCTGTGGAGAAGGTGAAATCTTCTATAGGATTCATATTTTAACTACAAAGATCTACAATAAGGCACTTTCATCCACCTCAGATCTATCTAGAGAAAATATTTACCTGACCTGCCCACAAGTTTCTAATTTCTTTCTTTCTTTTTTTTTTTTAAAGATTTATTTATTTATTTATTTATTTGATGGGCAGAGATCACAAGTAGGCAGAGAGGTAGGCAGAGAGAGAGAGAGAGAGAGAGGAGGAGGAAGTAGGCTCCCCGCTGAGCAGAAAGCCCGATACGGGGCTTGATCCCAGGACCCTGGGATCATGACCCAAGCCGAAGGCAGAGGCTTTAACCCACTTAGCCACCTAGGCGCCCCATGTTTCTAATTTCTTATAGTAATATTCCCAGATATTGATTAAGTTTACACAATTTACATATTTTTTTTTACAAAGTTTACATCTTTAAAAATATGTTACCTAAGAATAATAGGTTAAGAAGAATCACCCATAAATATATTCTTATCTTAACAATTCTTCTTAATAAACACGTTCATCCGCACTCCCACATGAACATGTATACTCACAGGTATGTAGCACAGGCACACACATAGATAATTCATGAGGAACTCATGAAATCCACACACACACCATAGAAGAAAAAACTAGTTAAGACATACATGAGAAGGTCTGTTGTTACAGTAGAATTTAAAACAATTATTTGGTGTCTGAGAGCACAATCTTATCATACATAAATAGTTGACTTAATGGAAAAAAGCCTATATGTGTCTAGGTTTCTTTTTTTAGATTTTTATTTATTTGACAGGGAGAGAAAAAGGAGCACAAATGGTGTGGGGGGGTGTGCAGCAGAAGGAGAGGGAGAAGCAGGCTCTCTAGTGAACAGAAAGACTGATGTTGGGCTTGGTGTGGGGCTTGATTCCAGGACCCTGGGATCACGACCTGAGCAACCAACTGAGCCAGCCAGGGACCCCATATGTCTGGTTTTTAATAATTATTTTTACATTATCTTTCTGCATATGAAAAGCAATGCTTTATATTTAAAAATTTAAACTTTATGAAAATACTTCCAAAGTTCTTTGAATGTAGATTTATTATTGATTTTTATCTGTTCTTCTTTTCAGTAAAAATGCAAGCCAAGGGACGCCTGGGTGGCTCAGTTGGTTAAGCGGCTGCCTTCAGCTCAGGTCATGATCCCAGACTCCTGGGATCGAGTCCCACACTGGGCTCGCTGCTCGGCAGGGAGCCTGCTTCTCTCTCCACCTCTGCCTGCTGCTCCCCCTGCTCCCACACACGCTTTCTTTCTATCTCTGACAATTAAATAAAATCTTAAAAAAAAATGCAAGCCAAAAGAGACTCTTAAGCATAGGGAACAAACTGAGGGTTACTGGAGGGGAAGTGGGTGGGGGATAGGGTAAACAGATAATGGGCATGAAGGAGGGCGCCTGTGGTGAGCACTGGGTATTGTATGCAAGTGATGAATCACTTAATTCTATCCCTGAAACTAATGCTATACTATATGTTAACTAACTTGAAATAAAATCTTGATAGCAAAAAAACCAACAACATGTCTTTACATGGGTATTTATTTTCCTAGCCAAATTTCCATATTAATGAGCCCTATATGACAGTTTAATACAGAAAACATATTACACAATACAGGAAAAAGAAAAAGATGACAAAGCACATATTTATTCACTTAAATAAAAACATAACAATGTTTAAAGTTAAAGCACCAGGAATTACAATGGTTATAATAACTTACTTGTATGCAATACTATAAATTTGTTAATGTACAAATCTGGTAAAATTTTGAGTCTCACTATGTCAAAAATTCTGAATCCATATGAATGTCCATTCCTTTCCCCTGATTTGGGGAGTTTTGGGCTATTATTTTTTCAAATATCCTTTCTTCCCCTTTCTCCCCTCTCATTAGGTGTATGTTGGTGCTCTTACAGTATCCCACTGTTCCTTGAGACCATTTATTTTTATTGATTTAAAAAAAATTTCTGTTCAGGCTGGATGTTCTCAACTGACTATCTTAAAGCTTACTGAATTTTTTTTTCTGCCAGCTTCTATCTGCTACTGATCCACTTATTAAACATTATATTTTATTTATTTTTCTTTTCAACTCAAGAATTTCTATTTCTGTTATTAAAAATAATTTCATATCTTTATTACTATTCCATATTTGGTGACACATTGTTCTCATACTTTCCTTAATTCTTTTTTCCCTTTTAATTCTTTCAACCTGGTTTCCTTTAGTTCTCTGACCACATTTACAATATCTTAAATCTTTTCCTATTAAACCCAAAGTTAGCTCAACCTTCAAAATCAATGTAATTCTTTGTATTAATAGACTCAGGACTACAATTATATAATCACCTCAATAGATGCAGAAAAACCTTTGACAAAAATTCATCACATATTTATGATAAAAATTCAGCAAACTATTAATGGTGGAGAATTTCCTAAACATAGTAAAAGACATCCATGAAAAACTTGCAGCTAGCTTCACACTTCCTCGTGGAAGACTGAATGCTTTTCTCCAAGATTAGAAATAAGGCAAGGATGTCCCTTCTTAATACGTCTATCCAACATCATGATAGACATCAGTACCCTAAGGCAAGAAAAATAAATGAAAAACGTACCAGTTGAAATGGAATACATAAAATTCTCTCAATTCAGAGTAGACACAACTTTCTACTTAGAAAATCCCAGAGAATCTGGCAAGAAGATACAGAACTAACAAGTTTATCAAGTTCTGAAGAAACAAAGTCAATATACAAAAATCTGTCATAATTCTATGTAATTTTAATAAACATTTAGAAATTAGAATTTAAAACAGTACCGCTTGCAATGGCACCACCAACATGAAGTATTTAAGTAAAAATTTTGCAAGCTATGTGCAAGATATGCTGAAAAATGGATTAAATAAATCAAAGCAGATCTAGATAAATGGAGAATTTTACCATGTTCACAGATTGGAGGCCTAGATAATTTAAAGATGTCTGTCTTCCCCAAACTAATCAACAAAATTTCAGTCAAAATTCCAGAAAGAATTTTTATAAAAATTGGCAAGCTCATTGTAAAATTTACATGGCAAGTAAAAAAAAAAAACTAGAATAACTAAAACAATTTTGAAGCAGAACAACAAAATTGGAGCACTTACTCTACCTTCTTTCCAGATTCACTATACAGCTACAATAGTCAAGTAGTATGGTACTGAACAAAGGATAGATGTATTACATTAAATATTACTGAAACGAGTATTAGTTCAAGTTTTTATTCCAGAAAACAAGACAAGTCCAAAAAAAAAAAAAAAAGACAAGTCATAGACTTGGAGAAAGGATCTTCAAATTGCACCAGTCCTTATCAGTAAAGGGCTCCTATTTTGGATACATAAAGTAGTCTCAAATCCCAGTAATAAAAAACAAATACAATGAAATACAATAAAAATGGACAAAATTTTTTTACAGTTTTTATTTAAATTCCATAGGTTAAGGTACAATGTAATATTAGTTTCAGGTGTCTAATGTAGTTATTCAACACTTCCATACATCATGGGTGCTCATCACAGCAAGGGAGTTCCTTAATACCCATCACCTATTTTACCCATCCCCTACCTACCTCCCCTCTGTTAACCATCAGTTTGTTCTCTATAGTTAAGAATCTGTTTTTTGGTTTGCTTCTTTCTCTTTTTTCTTTCCTTTGCTTGTTTTGTTCCTTAAATTTCACATATGAATGAAACCAATGGTGTTTGTCTGTCTTTGACTTACTTATTTCGCTTAGCATAATTCTCTGTAGCTCCATCCATGTCATTGCAAATGGCAAGATTTCATTCTTCTTGATGGCTGAGTAATATTCCATTATAGATTCCATATATAGATTCCATAATGGAATATTCCATTAGTCTATATGGAAATAGTCTATATGGAAATTATAATAGTCTATATGGAAATTAGTCTATATATATATGTATGTATGAATATATATGTATGTAGGTATATATATCACATCTCCTTTGTTCAGTTGATGGACTCTTGGGCTCTTTCCATAATTTGGCTATTATAGATTATGCTACTATAAACATCGGGGTGCATGTATCAAAAACAGGCAAAAGATTTTACACAGACATTTCACAAAAGAAGATGCCTGGGATGGCAAGTAAGCACATAAAAAGATGCTCAGCATCATTAGTCAAATGCAAATTAATACAACAAGGAGATATACTACAAACCTATTAGAATAACTAATGTAAAAAAAAAGCCCACCTGTAAATATAAAATACCATGAAGGATGTGAAGCAATTGGAACTCTCCCTACATTGCTGGTGGGAATGCAAAAATAATATGCTATTTTAGAAAATAGGTTGGCAGTTTCACATAACCTAGAAATCTCATTCCTAACAATCTACCCAAGTGAAATAAAAACACATGTTCACACAAAATTCTGGGTGTGAATGTTCATAGGATTCTTATTTGTATTAGTTAAAAACTGGAAATAACCCATTTCCCTCAACTGAAAAATGGATAAATAATCTGAATTCATATAGTGCATCTCAGAGATAAAAAGGAACCAATTACAAAAGAACTACACAACTCCGTAAATTTCAAATGCATTATGTTAAGGGAGAGAAGCATGACTCAAGAGATGACTTACTGTATGATTCTTTTTTTGTGACATTCTTACAAAGCCAAAACCACAGGGACTGAAAACAAATTAGCAGTTGCGAGGAGGTGGAAGGAGGGGCCAATTACAAAAGGTGGTGGAAAATTTGGGGGGTTACTAAACTGTTCTATATCATGATGTGATGTGGTTATATGGCCAATTACATTTGTACTTACAAACTCTTAGAACATTGCATTGCAAAGTGTGGATATAGCTATGTAACTTACACCTTAATTGGAAAAAGGGGGAAAAAAAAGAGAGACAAATAATGCAAATGGGTCAGTGCTCTTACTCAACAGACACTTCAGTTCCCCACTGACAGTTTAATTGCTCCTTCCCTAAATAAGTGAGATGAGGAGCCGTGGATGTTCTCATAGGGGGCCTGTTCTCTTGAGAACTCTGTGTCCCTATAACTAACTAACTTTCGTTCTTTCTTTTTTTCTTTTCTTTTCCTTCCTTCCTTCCTTCCTTCCTTCCTTCCTTCCTTCCTTCCTTCCTTCTTTCCTTCCTTCCTTCCTTCCTCTCTCTCTCTCTTTCTTTCTTTTCCTTCCTACCTTCCTTTCTTCTTCTTTCTTTCTTTTTAACTTTCTCCCGATTCCCATTCATTAGCCTTGGGAATCCCCAAATCACTCCATTTGACACCATTTTAGAGGACTTGCCTGTGTGCAGAACTCTTTTGTTCATTTGCATATTCATCTGAAAGTTAGTTGTTTCTGGTATCCATCCCTGCTGTCTTCCTCCAAACAGGATTTGTTTCCAGGCTGCAACCACAGCTAAACAAAACAAAACAAAACACCAAAAAACCCACTCCAAGATAAGAATTATACTGATTCAAGTTAAAATGATAATCCCCTTACCAGCTTGGTTTATAGACCCTCCCTCATCAGCTATTCACACACAGAATTCTGTTAAGGTGTGCAGGAGATGCACTTTTATTGGTTTCACTTCACATATCAGGAACTGAGCTTGACAGGGGTAAGTGACTCTTCCAGGGGATCATAAAGAATACATGGGAGATCTGGGACTTGGACTGTGTTCCTAGCTCCACGTCAGTGATTTTTCTTCCATTCTTCCATGCTTCGGAGATCTTGAAGCCTTTTTACCAGTACTAGAGAGGGAGTCTTCAGTGGGATATACACATTCTACCCTGGCAGAAGTTCTGATATCAGAGACAAAATTTGTAGGGGCTTTCCCTTTTTGTCAAGGAGCAAGGTAAGATTCTACATATTCTAGACATTTTCAGTGAGAAGTATAATTCATGCAAGAACATTTGGGAAGCTGTGTCTGCCATGAATTATTTTAGCGAAGTAATGGATGCTGTGAGTATTTTCCTGAAACAGTGAGGTAGAGCAGGTCTTAAATGCCCAAGTGTACATCATTATTCAACAAATAAGGAGTTTAGTGGTATTTAGGAAACAATATATTGCTTTCCTAAAGAGGATGAACAGCAACAAGAAACAGATGGTAGGGGTCCCTGTGTAAGCATCTGCCTTCCGCTCAGGTCATGATCCTGGGGTCCTAGGATCAAGCCCCACATTGAGTCCCACATCAGGCTCTCTGCTCAGCAGGAAGCCTGCTTCTCCCTCTCCCAAATCCCCTATGCTTGTATTCCCCCCTCACGATCTCTCTCTGTCAAATAAATAAAATCTTAAAAAAAAAAGAAAGAAACAGAGGTTAGTTTATGCTCCAATGGAATAGGTAGTAATTTCTTTCTGTTTACTAATTTTAGGTCTGTTATAGAAAGGAAGTTAAGTAGAACAGGGTGATATGATATTTCTTTAGTCTCCAAGAGGATCTTCATGATTATAAAGTTCCGTACGCTAGTTCAACCTTCTTTTCCTCTCTAACCTTGCTCATATTTCTGACGCACATGGAAAAGCTGAAAGTGTAGTGGCTAAAGGCCCAGGTTATGATCATTCTCATCTGGATATGAATCTTGGGTTTATTTCTTGCTAGGTGTAGAGTAGTCTTCTGTAAACTCACCTAACTTCTCAAATTCTCATTTCTTTTATCACAAGTGTAGACAGTAATACTCTATATCTTATAACATTGTAGGATAAAGTTGTAGGATGCTATAACTTTTAAGGTTATACTTGTCAATTTATAAGCTATCCTTATAAAATCATGAGGATGAAGAAAGAATACACACCCACACTCGGAATGCTCTTATCAGAGGTTATAGAACATAGTATTTGCTAAAAAAAAAAAAAAGTTTGTCAAAGGTGAACAAACACAAATGTCTTTAGGAACTGGGTATGAAAGGGGAAGTTGTGATACCCCTTCAGGTGGTAGAGAAGAGTGGTTACCAGTGAGGGAAAGCTGTGGCATAGGTTTAATTCAGTTCAAATGAGAAAAATCACAGCGTGGAGCTCATCTCAAAGGCAGATTTGAAAGCTAGAGTCAAACCCAGGGACAAGAGATTTCAACCATGGATCTTTGTCATCCAGCTTAGGGAGTCAGAGTAATGAGAGTAAGAGTGAGTTCAAAACAGAAGGAAATTGTTTCAACCCAAGGTAAAAATATGGATCTCAAGGAAGAAACTGAACAAATGGCTGGTATGGCCAATGATATGGTCAGAGGAAGGAGAGAGTGAGACACATGGGGGGATCAGAAGATCTGAGTGGATGTGGTGTGTGGGGAAAGACAAATCAGTGTGAGGCTCTCAGACTTCAAAACTAACCCATAACCTAGAAACTGGATATGGCTTCCCACCTTTATCCAACCAAGACAGAGACTGCCATTTCATGACATTAGAACCAACACTTAGGAGATTTATAATTACTGTTTTTCACACATTATTTTATAAACTCTCACAATTGCTCCTTCATGTTACTGCTCCATTTTTAGAGATGAAAAAACTGAGGCTCAGAGAATTTAGGTTGGACAGTGTCTCCCAGATAGTAAATGTTAGGGTACAATTTGAGCACACATATCCCCTTTCCCAGAGCTTGAGCTCTTGTGCTTAGTGCATTACCTTCTCTTCAGTAGCGTCTTTGCTGGTAGTCCATGTCTGCAGCTGCAGCTCCCCCACTGCATCTGCTCTACCTCTCTGCTTCCGTCACCCTATTGCAAGTCTCAAATCCAGGAGTAGTGTCTTCGTCATTTCAGTACTCCTGACAACTAACATTAAGATGGGTCTGATAGAGTCAGTGGTATCATGTGAATAGAATTAATTCAATTCAATTCAAATTTCAGTTACTGTCATGGGATTCTGGAATCATCTGCCTGGGTACACAGCTTGATTCTGTAGTTAATATTTGGGTAAGCTTGGACAAATTACACAACTTTTTGAGCCTAATTTCCCTCACAAAATAAATGAGCATAATGACTAGTGGTTTCGCCCTGTGTGTGTTTTAGATTTGAAGAACAAAAAAATTTGCCATAATTGAAACAACCCACAGAGTATTTACACAGTTCAACTTCACTCTATTTTCTTTTCCGTTTAACACTCTGTTCCTTTACTTCTCATCACTACTGGGCATCCTGATATTCCCTACTGGCATCCACGGAGAAGAGCACAGAAGTTACTGAGTTCATCCTTCTAGGACATACAGATGCCCCAGAACTGCAGGTCTCACTCATTATTGACATCCATCCTCTTCTACCTTTTCACCCTAGTTGGAAATCTGGGGGGTGATTGTGTTGGTTCTGTTGGAGTCTAGTGTGGGTGGCTCATTCAGTTAAGTGGGTGACTATTGGTTTCTGCTCAGGTCATGATATCAAGGTCGTGATGTGGAGCCGCACATTGGGCTGGGGATGGAGCTTGCTTGAGATTCTCTTTCTCCCTCTCTCTCTGCCCCTCCTCCATTCCTTGCTCTAAAAAAAAAAAATACTGTGTTTGACTGTGCTAGGATGGTCATGCTGACACTAGCATGGGCAGGGGGTTATAATGTAAATGTTCTTTTGGCTCCAGATCTTTGATGATGGTGATGTATCTTCTGCTGGAATCATTTAAGAAATTACATTTAATAAAAACTTTTGGGGGTGCCTGGGTGACTCAGTGGGTTAAAGGCTCTGCCTTTGGCTCAGACCATGATGCCAGGGTCCTGGGATCAAGCCCCGCATCGGGCTCTCTGCTCGGCAGGGAGCCTCCTTCCCTTCCTCTCTCTCTGCCTCCTTGTGATTTCTGTCTGTCAAATAAATAAATAAAATCTTTAAAAAAACCTCTGGAATAGTATTAGGCTTATAGAAAATGTGCAAAGACTGTATAAGAGTTCCCATATACTCCTTACTCAGTTTACCCTGATGTTATCATCTTTATTATCTTGGTACACATGTCAATACAAAGAGTCCAACATTCATACATTGCTATTAACTGAATCCCATACTTACTTGGATTTCACTAGTTTTTCTTTTGATGTCCCATTTGTTCCTATATCCTACCCATGATACTATGTAAGGAAATAAAAATGGTATCATTTTATGCCATTGTTTTGGGTGATGTTCTACAATCAGTGTATGAGTGAAAGAGAAGGTCATGGTGGTAAGGAGACAAAGAAGGCGAAGTAGTTACGTATAAGAAAAAAATTGAGGGGATGCCTGGGTGGCTCAGTCAGTTAAGCATCTGCCTTTGGCTCAGGTCATGATCCCAGGGTTCTGGGATCTAGCCCCACATTGGGCTCCTTGCTCCATCCCTCTGCACCCCCCACTTGTACTCTATCTCTCACACACTGTCTCTCAAATAAGTAAATAAAATCTTTAAAAGGAAGGGAGATAGGGAGGGAAGGAAGGAGGAAGGAAGAAAATTTAGATATAGTGACCAATATTGGATCTAGTAGTAGAAATTGAAAACACATCTTCCGGTTATTGAGGGAATTGCATTAGCAAGAAAGCTATGAGCATTGGCTGAGTAAAATCAAAACAAAACAAACAAAACAAAACAAAACTCTAGAATTAAAATTGTGTGTGCAGAAGTAAGCTATACAAACTGAATATTCCTCAAAGAGCTCATAATCCCCCACTTAAACTGCCTGATGTGGCCATCAGCTTCCTGTAAAAACATTACACAATAGCACTCATTTTATCCCCGACTTGTTCTGGGACATGGCCAGACTCTAATACCCCAGGTGCCTAGCCACGGACAGTCCTTTCTCTTTTGAACTGTCCCAGAACTGCTCACTTGAACTCTGCAACAAACCAAGGCCCATCAAAGGTAACTGAAAACCAATTAGAAAGTCTCCTTTTCCAAAAATCCCATCTTTATAACATGCTTGTCAATTTTATACATCTCAGTATTTTTTCTTTTTTAATCTATAAAACTTCCTTTCCTTTATAACATTTTTATAACCCCTGCTAAAACTCAGAATAGACGATGGTTTCCCTAGCTGACACAAAGTAGAACAAGGCAAAACAAAACAAAACAAAACCAACCTGTTAATTTTGTCTCGGATTTCATTTTGTCTTTGATACACTTCAGAAATGATCTTAATATAATGGATAAGAAAAAAAAAATCCAACAGGACTAGGGTCCAGGAAAAACAATGGAAAGTAAAACTCTCCCAGAAAACAGGATCTCATAAGGAAATATCTCCGCTGTCAAGGTTAAGAGTGGGGGAGGGTCTTCATAAGGCTGACTTAGCAAGATTTCAAAAGTGACCATTGTATCTCTGTTCTTTACTTTCATGAAAGGGAACTTTTTTTTCCACCTATATTCATCCTGTCTGTCATATACGGAATATGATGTGAGATAAGCTGTTTGGTTTTTGTTTGTTTGTTTAGTTTCTAAGTTCCTGGACCATGAGAAGCCACATCTGAACTGAAGGGAGAGAACCATTGAACCCCTTTGGTATCCCGGGCATTGAGCCGTTATACTGATTAGTTGGGATTTAGGTTGTCTCCCTAGTGGAATCAGATAATATGGTCTGTGGGAGCAGGGGGTGTCAAATGGATATTTGATGAACATAAATATCACAGTAGAAGACACTTGTTCTTTCTGTGCCAAACTATTTTCTTTTTCCTCTTAAGCACATAGCTATAATTTCTCAGTCTGCATGCAATTAGTGAAAGTCACGTCATTTTATTCTTGTCGGTGAAAATGAGTGTAAGTTACATGAGCCACTTCCAAGTCTGGCCAGGGAAACCTCCCAGGTGACCCTCTGCTTATTCTCTCTTCCACTGTCACATAACAAATAGAGAATCCAGGTCATATAGAACAACTAACCAAACTGTATGTGAGCAAGGAAAGTCTCTCTGGCTAAGCCACTGCGATTTGGGAGTTTCCTTGTCTAGCAGCTGGTATTATTTACACCAACGGATAATAAAGAGATTCTCATAAGACAGTCTGAAGGCTGCTGGCAAGAAGTAGATGGATATATGACAGGAAATACTGCTAAATGTCTACAGCACAATTCCACAAATATTTAACATTAATCCCCACCTAGCTTCTGAACATAATTAAAGTGGATAGGACATGCATTTTCTCCGTCACATGCAATATAAACCTACATGAGACTCAGGGGACACACAAGCCTGTGAATAAAAGTACTGCAAAGTTCCACCCATACACGTACATGTAGGAGTAGGAAACTTGTCAAAGAAGTAAATATAGTGTGGCTAATGTTTGATGAAAAACATAACAAATCAGTTGAGGTATCAGAATATGAACTTATGTCAAATCATGGTTATATGTTTATTTGAAAAACGGTTCTAAGAGTCCCAAATGTAGAAAAAAGTACTCTAGTATTTTTTTAATGAATGTGTATCAGTCAGTATGTTCTATGGAAAGTTACGTGAGTATAGCACTTAAATGAATTCCACCTTGACTGAGCCATTATGTAGAAGCAGCGGGTACAAATGATAATTCTCAAGATAAAGTGACCAGAGTAGAAGAAAACTAGAGAGATAATACAGCTCTTTTTCCATTTATGTGTACATGACTACCAACTCCCTTTACTGAGTAAAAATAATGCACTAAGAAGAATAACAAACACACATTTTTTCTATCTATAAATGCTTTGAAATGGTTATTGTCCCTCATTTACTTGTACCCTACTTGATCTGAACCATCTGCCGTCACTCTCCCAGTCACAGACTCCACATCATTCACACTGACTTCCTTGTTTCTTCACAACTCCAAGCATGCCCCTACCTCAGGACCTTTGCACCTGCTATTTCTTTTCCTTGGAATGTTCCCTTGCTTCCTTCAGGACTCTCCCTAAATGTTACATGTCCTATAGGTATGACTCCCATTATAAAATGGTCACTTTGATCCTCATGGATCTCCTCACCTCAGCCTGCTCTTTTTTCATTGTTCTTATTAACACTCACTTAGTTTTATGTTCACCTGTTCATCTATATCTGCTAACCAGAATGTAAACTCTCCAAGAACTACAGTTTCATCTATTGTGTTCACAACTCTATTCCCAATACCTAGCAGAATATCTGGTTCAGGGTTCTTTTGTGGAATGAATGAAGTGACTCTGTCATGAATACACTATGTTAAAATGTTGGATCTTTGAGCCACTGATAATTCTATCACACCACTAATAAACAATCCTTCTAAATATAATTTAGAATGTTTCAAAATATATGACTGCTTTTCTCCTTTGTGGAATATTTTTATTTACAATCTCACTCAGTGTTTGGACTCCCAATTTTAGATGCAATGATCTTTTGGAACCCACACCATCCAATGGGTCATCTGAAACCATCTCTTATTTTTCCCTTAGGAATTGTCTCATTAAGTGGCAAGTCACACAACCAAATAAATTCTACTTAGTAAACTGTAAAAAGACCTAAAAGAGGAAACTATTAAAAGTTTAATATCTGATTCGATTTGGAAAATTGCTTCATATATGCTGAATGTACAATTAACTTCAATCATTCTAAACATTTATATTGAATGTAAACATAACCTGCATTCAGTATCCTGGTGTGAGAGAAAGCAATTATCATTTGAGTTTAGTTCTGTTAGCTATAATAAAACTACCCAAGGGTATTTGTATCTGTGTCTTTTCTTTCTATCTCTATACAATCCGAAGCTTTCAACATCTCAAGATTTATAAAACTGTGCTTGAATGCTTTAAGGCAGTCATGCAGACACTAACATGAAGAGTATCAGTTTTTCTCACTAGTAGCATATATTAGTGGGATACTAGCAAGCATTCCCTTCTGGCTCTAAAGTCTATAGAAATGGTGATGTTTCTTCTGCTGGATCCATTTTATTATTATCACTTTAAATATTTTTTAAGTTCTAGAATGTTCTAAATTTTCAAAAACTTACAAAGATATTATTGTCAGTTTCCTTATACTCCTGCCCTACTTTCCCCTATTACTAATGTATTACTTTAACATGGTACCTTTGTCAAAGCTAAGAAGCTAACCTCAACATTACCGTTGTCTAAACTTTAGATTTTACTTGGATTTTATCATTTTCCCAGTAATGCCCTTTTCTCTTTCAGGCTACAATTCAGGAACAACACTGAATTGAGTTGTCATGGCTCCTTGGTTTCCTATAACAGTGTCTCAGTCTTTCCTTGTCTCTTGTGACTTGGACAGTTTTGAGAGGTACTAGTCAGATATTTTGTAGAATGGCTTTCAATTTGCAGCTGTCTGGGGTTTTTTGGGTCACAGTTAAATAAGGGATATGTGTTTTCTGTCACAAGAAGTTCCCTTTTCATCATGTTTTATCAGGGGGACACGTTCACAGCATGATTTGGTACTGTGATAACCTTGGGTCATCTGGCCAAGATAGCTTTGCCACGTTGTCCCGAGTGAAGCTATGTTCTCCCTTTATATTCTATTTTTTCTAAGTACCTGAATAAGACTACCTTAGACTCCAGGCAGCAGAGACTAAGGTCCACCTCTGGGAGTAGAAGGGAACATATAATAAATAATGTAGAATTCTTCTGAAGGGAGAATCTGTCTCTTTTCACCATTTACTTATTTCTTCAATCATTTGTTTATATCAGTATGGGACCCCACATTTATTGTATATTTTGGGTTATAACTGGATATTATGTTATTTATTTGCTGGATATTATGTTATTTATTTGCTCAAATGGTTCCATGTCTGGTCATTGGGTGCTCTTTGAGTTTGTCTCATTTCCTTTTGACATGTAACAATTCTTTGTGTTAGAGCATTACGAGATGCTCAGAATCTTGCGTGGACACTTTCCAGTCCTAGAATCAGTTATTTCTCCATCTAGTAGAGAATACTATTTAGATACAAGATCTAGGAGCTAGGTAGGCTCATTGCTACTTGGCTGTCATCTCCAGATGATATTAGAAAACAAAACTAGGAAATATACATACACACATTTATGCTTATTTCTATATCTACCAATCTATCTCTGTAATAAACTAAATATTTCTGACTCTAATTTTGTTCTTTCCAGCCTCCCCCACTTTCTCTTCAACTTCTTTTCCTCTAGTGCTAGCTCAATGACAGTTTTTACCATGAATCTGTATTGGATTTTGTCATTTGCCTTTTTGGCAGCAAGCGATATGATCACGTTTAATTTTCTTTATTAGCAAATTAATATGGTTGATTACATCGATTGATTTTCAAATGTTGGCTTAGCCTTGCATGCCTGGAATAATTGCCACTTAGTCATTGTGTATAATTCTTTTATACACTGATGGATTTGGTTTGGTAATGTTTTGCTGAGGATTTTTGTATCTATGTTCATGAGAAATGTTTGCTTGTAGCTTTCCTTAGTAGTAAAGCATTTATCTTATCTGGTGTTAGGATTTGGGTACTCTCTATGCTTTGGCTTTTTTTGGTCATTTTCTTAGTAAAATAATTATTATAAATTATATTTACATTTTGCTGGATTTGGAAACCTGCTGATAAGTAAGTAGGCCAAGATGTGAGTAAGGAGGGGGAAAAAAAGCATGTCAGCCTTTCCCATATTTAAGACATAAAATCTGTAATTTAAGATTCTTGACGATTGGGGGCACCTGGGTGGTTTAGTGGGTTAAGCCTCTGCCTTTAGCTCAGGTCATGGTCTCAGGGTCCTGGGATCAAGGCCCACATCATCAGCCTCTTTGCTCAAGAGGGAACCTGCTCCGCCCTGCTCCCTGCCCACCGCCCCGTCTCTGCCTGCCTTTCTGCCTACTTGTGATCTCACTCTCTCTGTCAAATGAATAAATTTTTAAAAATCTTAAAAAAAAAAAGATTCTTGATGGTTGCAATGTTGTGTCAAGGAGTCTAGTCATGCCCATTTGGGAATTAAAAGTTGAAACAATACAACTCAGGACTTTGAGCAAAAGTGGTAGTGGCAGTCTGCTTTTCATGGTTAGACTCCCTCCGCTGTCACCACCCCTGCCTATCACATAGATGTGGGTGATAATTTGGGGGAGAGAGGCGATCTTGGGTGTACACAACAGAAATCAACTCTGGCTAATTTAAGTGGAAAAGAAATTTATTAGAAGAATAAAGGAGTGCTCACAAAACTGAAGAGAAAATGGGATGATTTAGGCTAAGAAAATTGGTGTTAAACAAAGAAAGCCAGAAGGCAGGAACCACAGACAAGACAAAATCTCTGGAACAGGTTTGTTAAGACAGTACCTCTGGCATATCCACCATTTCTGACTTGGACACTATCACTGACAGTTCCCTCTACCGCAACCGTTGGACCCTTGCTAATGTCATATGCCATAACACCTACTGCAAATAAATTCTAACTATCCTAACTTCTGTAAGAATTCATTGGATCCCTTTGGCTGAAATATGTTCTTTTGCTGCTTGCTGAGCTGGGAGCGTGGTAAGCATAATAGTAATTACTGCTCCCAAATACAACACTTCCTAGTACATTGACCATGTTTTTTGTTCAGTCCCTGGGTGGTTCTGCTTAGTCTGGAAGTCAGGGGCCCAACCAAATATGCTAAATATGCTACATAGGAATTCTTATTTTGCTGCTTTGTCAATTTAAGCAGCTTGTATTTGAATTCTTATTTTCTCACTTGAATTCTTACTTCTCAGTTTGCTAATTATAAACATACACCTCCCACACTAGGTTGGGTCTCTGGAATTGAGTCATGGTGACTCCTAAAGGCCCCTCGGGGATAAATTATTTCTTTTAGAGACAGTGGGCACTTTCAGAAATGAATGGAGGCCCTCTCACAAAAAAGTAAGACTTTGCAATTATTTTTTACAATGTTTGGTAAGAGTTTACTGTATACTAGATTTGTTTTAAAAGCATATAAATGTTAATTTATTTGTTTCTCGTAACAATGGTACAAAGCAGGCACTCTCACTGTCTTCATTTTACTAATGAGGGAACTGAAGTGCAGAGGGGTTATATAACCTGTAACCTTCTTCACATGAATTTCAGGAGGTCGTGTGGCAGTGGGATAACACAACTTCCACAATGCTCCAGCCTGGTTTTCATGACCTCTCTCATGATTCTGTCTCACTGCCATTGGGAAAGTTAATGCTGAATCTCTTCTGAAGATATCTGTACTGTCAAGAAGAAATAATCCCAAGATATGTAAATACATCAATGCTATGCCTTAACAAACTGAAATGGGTCTCTGATTGTTTCTTCCCAATGTAAACGGACTCAGAGGCTATGGTCTCTCTCTTAGGTAGCTATTCCACGGAGAATTTCATGTATGTATAAATCCCTCTGGTTCCCCATCATTAGCTTCTAACATCCCAACGTGACTCTATTTGACATCACTTTGGAGGGACCAGTCTGTATGTCAAAGGCTCTTTGGTGTTCTTTTTGTGAATCTTCATGTAAAAGGTTGTCCATTTTACTAAGTGACCTTATTTCACAGACTTAGTACTCTGAGCCTGTGAAATGAGCAGGGATAAAAATCCCAAGCTATAATGTCGTCCATGGTGGGTAGGATGATTCTTTCTTGGAATGGTTCAACACTTTACAGAGTCCATTCGGAAACTTTCTCCTGTTTTTCCTCATGGCAGCATCTCTGAGTGACAGGTTGGAGAATGTTTTATAATACCCATTGAGTAATTACCTTTTCTTTGTATCTCCCCTCCTCTAGAGAACCTCAAGCTTTGTGACCAGACATTAAGCAAGGAGATCAATGGGACACTTTTTTTCTTTTTGAGTGGCACTAGCAATTTGAAGATCATAAATGAAATTGTGTCACCTTCCTTGAAGGGCAAGGTAAATATATAGCTCAGTTTTCTGTTCTGTAGTATCAGAAGATGTGCTATGCGAAGTTACAAGGGCAACACCTTCCCATGGATTTTTCAGAGTTTAATATCCCAGGTTTTAATATTCTCATGCTTCCAGACTGCTCAGCTAGAGTTCAGATGTTACAGCAACCTTTATTGATTAGGAAAATGGTGATTTTTCTCAAATAATAGAGATAGTATTTTCTCATCATTTAACATCCCTGCACTTAGGAGAGCACTTAAAAACTGGTGAGGACTCCGTCCATGTTTATTGAGGTAATGAGTGAACAGATGAATAAATGAATACATGAATGAATGAGTGAATCTCTGAATGATTTGTTTATTGAGCCTGTTAATGAAGCACATTCTGAAGTGTCTGGTCCTGTGCTATTAAAGCATAGTCTCATGTATGACTTAGCACAGGCTTTGCAGAAGCTCTCTATCAAAGGTTGTAGACTTCTGTGAATAAGTAGCAGTAATGCCTGGCTACCCATTACTGCTTGTATTATTGTTTTTTTTCCAAGATCTGTTTATTTATTTTGAGAGAGTGAGAAAGAGCACAAGTGAGCAGCAGTAAGGAAGAGCAGAGGGAGAGGGAAAGAGAATCTTAAGCAGACTCCATGCTGAGCATGGAGCCTGGTACAGGGCTTGGGCTCATGATCCCAAGAGCATGACCCTGAGATCACAACCCTGAGATCATGACCTGAGCTGAAATCAAGAGTCTGACGCTCAACTGACTGAGCCACCCAGATGCTCTGCTAATATTATTATTGTTAGCATTAAAAAGACATGGCCTATGGGACAGATTTATCAACTACTTGAAAAGACAAAACTTTGGCATCTTCAATATCTACTCCTTGGTTCCCACCATCTTTCAGCTCCCGTATCTGCATCTCACCTCAGACTTTCTCTTCTTATGTTTTCCAGTGACCCACTGCAGGACTCAGTTCTTACCACACATGGCCTAAGTGATGGCCTGGCTTAGAGCAGGTACACAAGAGTTGGTGACAAGGACATTAATTTGGGCTATATTTTGAAGGTAGAGATAACAAGATATACTCATGGACTACATGTGGAGTGTGAGGGAAAGAGAGCCAGGGCTGAATAATTCTGGCATTAAGGGATTCTTTTTGGAAGACTTCATTAGGGTTAACCAGATATGTAGCCCGGATTCTGAGAATTGTGGAGGCTATTTTATGATGAGATTATACAGTTGGATGAAATAATTGGTATAACCTTCAACAGATTCCTTTTGCAGTAGTCAGGACATGAATGATGGCATCTCAACATTTGTATCTATTATCATTCCTGATGCTCAACTCCCAATTTTTTGTTGTTAATATTTTTAAAAATAGTATGCTTGTTTAAACATATTTGAATTTAAGTTATGAGGTCATTCACCCACATAAATTTCTTTAGTAGTATGGGTCCAATAATTGTGTTGGGTTTCTTTTGTTATTTTTTCCAACAACCTTATATATACTATTAATAATATTTATTTAATAATAATAAAACATGATTTATTACATGCTATTAAGCAGTATTTTGGGTGATTCAAACATATCAACTCATTAAATTCTCCAAACAGCCTTGTGAAGTACTATTATTGTCACCTGTTTTAAACTGACCCATAGAAAGACTGTGACTTGCCCAGAGTTACCAGCTTGCAAGTGGAAATGTCAGGATTTAATGCAGACAGGTCACCCAGAGACCATGATCTTCACTATAACAATATGCTGCCTTTGGAAATACCTGTGTTGTTTTCAAAGTGCCTTTTGAAATTGCTGTAAGAATCTTATAATATTGTAAAAGTAGGAAACACAGTGCCCACTTAATTTTTTCATGCAAAGAAATTAAAGCTCAGGAACATTTATGTTGCTTTTCTAAGGTGATAAAATGAAGATCACAGAAAACTTCAACCCACATAAAAAAAAGCAATAGTCATTTTGAAGATAACTGAGTGGTAATTTGGAATATCTCAGTGGGGTCAGGAACTGACAAGTATGTATGTACCCTTACACATTGAAAGATGAAGGTCAGAAGATGCCAGTCTCTGGGTTACTGGGAACCCTGTACTGGTAATGGTGTCATGATGCACTCATGACATTTGGGTCATTTTCCATGCATAAGTAATTTATCCATTTTGCCTTCTGGTTTTGACAGGTGAACCATAGTTTCAAATAGTATCTGTGGAGAACAGCACCAAGGTGAATGAGTTTAGGCTCTTGGGACTGAATGACAGCCCAGAAATGCAAGTCCCTCTTTTCATAACATTCACTTTCATTTATCTTGCTACTCTCATTGGAAATCTTGGGATGATCACGTTGATTCTGTTGGACTCTCGCCTCCACACTCCCATGTATATTTTCCTCAGTAACCTCTCTCTGGTGGACTGTGCTTACTCCTCGGCTGTTTCTCCCAAGGTGATGGCTGGGTTTCTCACAGGGGATAAAGTCATCTCCTATGGTGGATGTGTTGCTCAGATGTTCTTCTTTGTGGCTTTTGCCAGTGTAGACTGTTTCCTGTTAGCTGCCATGGCTTATGATCGGCATGCTGCAGTATGTAAACCCTTACATTATACCACTTCTATGACCACGAGCTTGTGTGCTCAAATGGCAGTAGGCTGCTGTGCCTGGGGCTTTGTTGAATCTGTTATCCACACTGGATTCACCTTCTGCCTCTCCTTCTGCCATTCCAATGTGGTCCATCATTTTTTCTGTGATATCCCCCCAATTCTGGCTCTCTCCTGCTCTGATATCTATATAAGTGAGATTGTACTCTTTATATTAGCAGCTTTCAATGTCTGTTTTGCCCTTATAGTTATCTTGACCTCCTATCTGTTCATCTTCGTTGCCATCCGGAGGATGCGCTCAGCTGAGGGAAGGAAGAAAGCCTTCTCTACCTGTGCTTCACACTTCACTGTTGTAACCATCTTCTACGGGACTGTCATGTTCATGTACTTACAACCCAATTCTAGTCATTCTATGGACAATGATCAAATGGCATCTCTGTTCTATACAATAATAGTCCCCATGTTGAACCCCATTGTCTATAGTCTGAGGAATAAAGAGTTGAATAATGTTTTCAGGAAAACCGCTAAGAAACTGAAGATTCTGTTCAACCCATAGATCAATTAGAGACATTATAAAAGCTGTATAGTTAATCAGTTATCTATTGTTGTGTAGCAAAATATCACAATTCCAAAAACAACAGTTTATTATTTCTCATAATTCCGTGGTTGGCGGGATAGCTCCTTTGCTGTTTTCATATGGGCTCACTCATGAGGTTGCATGTCTTCTGCATGGTCAGCTGGGCTGAAGGGTTCAAATTTCTAACTCATATTTCTATTCACATTTCTAACTGTTGAATTTGGTTGCTGTCCATCTCTTTTCCAGATGCTCTTCCATCCTCCAGAGGATGGACCAACTTTGTTACATGTTTTCAGTGTGAAAGTAAAACTGAATGGTTTCTTGAAGTCTAGACTCCTGACTCAAACATTTTCTCTACCACATTATACTAATCATTGGTGTCAAAGAGTTGGCCCCAATGTAAGCATGAAGAAAGGCTCCACCTCTTGAGGGAAACAGCTGCAAAGAATTTGTGCCCATAGTTTATCTCCCACAATTAGAAATTAGATTAAATTTCTGTAACAAAGAAAGCGAAAATACAGTGGCTTAAATACCATAGCAATTTATTCTCAAATATTGGAAGCGAATGTAGCAATGTGAAAATGAACTGTCTGGCTAGCCGGTGTGTCTTTGTCATTCAGGGCCATGTTCAGTCCACCTAACCTCTCTCTACCATCTCCTATGGTGGTGAGTGTTGAGCTTGTCCTCATCATTGCTCTTCTGTCTGGAGGAAAGGAGGAACAGATAAGTTGAAGGAAAAATACTGTATCTTTAAGAAAGTGATATAGTCATTGTCTGTATGACTTCTGAGTACATTCTGTTGGCAAGGATTCAGTCATAAGGCCACAAAAACAACCAGCAAAATCAACTTCAAAATTGAATCTCTGTCTAAAAGACAGGTTGCTTTGCTGAAATCTCAGTACTATGGGGAAAAAATTGTTTTCTGGGGAAAGGCAGGATACTGCCACATAGCTAGTAACTGAACCTGAGCTTCGAAGACCTGGAACTTTCTCAATAAAAGATCAGAGAGATAAATAGCCAGTGGAGGTGAGTGGCATTCTAGAAACCAAGTGATGAGAAATGCATTAAGAGGAAATGGTTGTGTCAGAGCCACTGGTAGGTTAAGCAATAGTAAGACTAAGAACTGGAAATAGGCCATAGTGATAGGAAGTTGGTGGGTGACTTTGAGTGGTTTGGGCTGGATGGTGGGAGCACAAATCTCATTAAATATATTCTCTACAATCTAGTCCATGATTATACTTTGCTTTACCGTGTTTCTAATTATTTTCCCAACATGCATTACTGATGATGCAAATGTATGTTGTCTTTTCCCAGAACAGCTAGGGGGATAGGCCTTTGAGACTTTGAACTTTGAGAAGAGAGATGGACAGAGCTTAACAATATGATAGGAATCCAAGGTTTCAGGAAATGACTGAGAAGAGATGTTTTGACAACAGATGATGCTTCATGAACCTGAGCATCAGTTATAGCAAATGCTTACTTTGCAGCAAGTCACTGTTCTTGGCTTCACTTCCCCTCCATTTTGCTGAGTACAAGATTATTGCAACAAGTTCTTTGGAAGAATGAAGGAGGGGGGAAAAGCACCTTAGGGAAAAGCAATGTAGAGACAGGAAAAGAAGAAACACAGAAGGTGGTATAGTGCTTGAAGTGATGAACAAGTGAGACAAAGACAGGGATTTGGAACAGGAACTGAGGGACAAAAAGAAAGCTTAAACACACACACATAGTCTCTACTCAAAGACACCTCAAAACCATTTAGGAAGGTACTCAGCCTCCTATAACTAGTTGTTATTTAATCAATCAGTTAAAGGAAAAAAAGCTAGAGGATTTGGGTTCTTTTGAGTTACAACTGAGAGTGAGATGGGCCCTTTGGAGAAAGAGCTGATTACTGGGTTAGGACAGGAATACCACAAGAGGAGTCTGGAGTGTCTCGTAGTTCCAGAAAGTAAGGAGGAGCTCAGAAAACAAGAGGGTTGGGTGTATCAAAAGGCAGCAAGAGTAAAACTAAAAGTGCTCCCAGTGGCCAAAGATGGAACCATTTGAACAAGAAAGTAAATAACACAGGACTACATTGTACCCCAAAGTATAAAGCAGAAAAATGTTAAGTACATGCTGATATAAACAGACAAACAAATCTCCCTTATAAAAAAATCCTTGACATTGGGGAGGGTATGTGCTATGGTGACTGTTGTGAAATGTGTAAGCCTGATGATTCACAGACCTGTACCCCTGGGGCAAATGATACATTATATGTTAATAAAAATAATTTTTTAAAATCCTAAATAATATATTTGGCCTTCTCTTAGGAGGTGGAGTATAGTCCCTTTTACCATGAGTATGGCCTGCACTTAGTGACTTATTTCTAAAATACACAGCACAGTGGGAAAAGGTAGCATTACACTGAGGCACCTGGCAAATATATCTGGTTTAGGTGATTAAGGTTAAGATCCCCAGTGACGAGTCATGTTGGTAATATGTGTCTCCTGATCAGATGTGATAAAAACAGCACTTCTCTCTTTCAATAATAAACCTTTGTGTAGTCATGACCAACAAAATCAGGCAAATCTAAATTGAAATACCTTCTACCTGAGCAGTAACCCTCAAAGCTATTAAGATAGTGAAAATCCAGGAAAGCCCGAGACACTGTCACAGATCAGAGAAGACTAAGGAGACAGGACAATATATACAGGGTTGGATCCTGGACTGGACCCTATAAGAGCAAAATGACATAAGTCAAAAATAATAATCTGAATGAGTTCTTGAAGTTTAGAGACCAGTAGTGTATCAATGTTGGTTTCTTTGTTTTGACTAGTGTATTATGATAAAGTAAGATGTTAACACTAGGGGAAGTTGGGTGAGAGGTATGTAGGGCTTGTCTATAATATCTCAGAAAATATTTTGAAAATCTGAAATTATTTTCAAAATTAAAGACACATTACCTGGTGCTCACCAGCCCCTCCAACCTCAAGAGAGTTCAGCAGCTCCCTAGTTCTTTGTTGGTGGTATAGTTTGGCTCTCTCATATGCTAATTACTCCTTTAAAAGGAATTTTTTTTCTTCCCTGAGCCCAGGCATCCAGGGTTGGTGTGGGTTCAGGTACTACTGAGGGATAGATCTGCTGTGGCATCAGGATCTTGCTCCCTTTGGTGCTCTCAGCAGGGAGGAGGATTGTGAACTCTTGTACTCACCAGACCTCTGACCAAGAGTTCTGGTAGCTTCCCTGCTTTGGCAGGGCACTAAAGCTAGAACTTTTATATTCTAGTTGCTCTTGTAAACCAAGTCTATTTTTTATGCCCCATGGCTAATAAATCTGCTCCTGGTCCTCCCCAACACTCCACTGCAGTTCTAAGCATTGTGGGTGAAGCCTCCCTTATTTCCCATATGTCTAATAATTCTACTACTAGTTATTGCCCAAATAAATGAAAACACTAATTATAAAATATGCTAATTACACTAATGCTAATTATGCAAATAACATTAATTAGAATATATGCACCCCTATGTTAACTGCAGCATTATTTACAATAACCAAGATATGGAAGTACCCCAAGTGTCCATCTGTAGAAGAATGGATGAAGAAGGTGTTGTATATATACATACAATGGAGTATTACTCCTCCATAAGAAAAGATGAGATCTTGCCACTTGTGACAACACAGGGTATTATGTTAAGTGAAATAAGTTGGAGAAAGACAAATACCATATGATTTCTCTTATATGTGGAATCTAAAGAACAAAACAAATCATCAACAAACAAAAGCTGAATCAGACATATAAATACAAAGAACAATTGATGCTTGCTAGAGGGAAAAGGCTTTGGGGGATGGGCAAATGGTTGAAGGGGAGTGGGAGACACAGGCTTTCAGTTACGGAATGAATAAATCATGAGAATAAAAGGTACAGTATGGAGAATGTAGGCAATGATATTGTAATAGCATGGCATGCTGCTGGAAGGGAGCTACACTTGTGAGCATGGCATAACAAATAGTGGTTGAATCACTAATGTTGTACACCTAAAACTAATGTGACAATGAATATCAACTATGCTTAAATGAAATAAAGCAAAAGAAAAAAAATTATTTCAAATAACAGTTAAGAAATGGTTCCAGAAGAGAAACCACCATTTTCACAGACTTTAGGACCAGATACTTGTGTGATACCACTCTATCCCCACTAATACCAGCATGACCCTCTCAGGACATTCAAGCACAGTTTTGCAAGTCTTCAGAAGTTAAGTACTTCTAATTTTATAAAGATAGGAAAAGAACACATGGATAAAAATTCCTTTGGGTACCTTTATAATAAAATTGAGCTCAACTGAACATCAAATAAAATACAGAGTTATTAGCACATTGAGGTAGTTTACATTTAATGTGGTAAAACATTATCTTACATTGCTTGTTATCTTGCTTACATTTTCAGTGGGTATTTGAAATAACTGGAAATAGATGAATAATCATTATTTATTAAAGAATTTTGTAAATTGAATCAGGAAATCTGTAGTCCCATTTTTGGCTGTTAATGATGTACTAAACAGAATTTATTTCATGTATTATTTTTCATCTAATGAGAGGTTCCTAATAGAAAAGAGTTAAGATGGTTTGATATGATCCACTTGATAGTGTAATTTCCAAAAATTAATTTGTCCAAAAGTGGGAAATTCAGATACAAATGAAAGAATATAGAAAAAAACCAACCATGTCTCATGAAATGTTCTAGAATTCTTTTGTAAAGAATATTATAATGGATAATTGGTATATTTATCAGTGTTCAAGTATATTTGCTGCTGGACTCAAACAATTAGTTTATTCATTAACTAGTGTTTGTTGAGGAATTAGTACAAACCAGACCATAATTTAGTTATTGGGGATACAGTTGTTAGTAAAGTAGACAAAGCCACTCTTTTTGTGCAGTGTATATTCTAGGTAGATAGGTAAATGAATAAACAAGCTAACAAATAAATAGAAAGAGTTGAGGAGTAATCAGGACTATAAAGAGTAAAGCAAGCTGAAAACAGTGTCCATGGGGGGTGGAGTGACTATGATATGTTAACATTTAAGCAAAGACCTAAGGGAAGTGAGGAAGCTTTCTGAGCATTGGCAGTAGCAAATACAAAGACCCTGAGGCAGGAGGGAGTTTGGATTGTCCAGGAACAGCAGGGAACTGGATGTGAGTGAAGAGGAGGGATGGAGTAGGAGAATGGCAGGGCATAATGTAGCTCATCTGGAACTAATGTGTCCCTGCATGGGGAGCACTAGCCTTCTTATAGCATTTCCAGAAAGAAAAATAGATAACATGATCATTACTTAGGGCATTTATCTTACACTTTTGAAGAGTTGGTAGTCCTTATGCTTTATTATCAATTGATCCCCCCTTTCTTCTCACTTTAAAAAAGTTATCATGTGATCATACTTTTTGTACCAAATGACTTACTGAAGCCAAAGATATTAACTCCTTTAAGATATTACATATCTCTGAGGAAATATGCTAAGAGAAAGCATATGTCTTTATTTAAAAGTTTTTCTTTTTCTTTCCATTCATGTTTTTCTTCATTTTGTATACTTAGGATTTTTTTTAACTAGAGAAATAAAAAATATATACACAATTGGTAAATTATTGAACACTACACTGAAAATAATGATGTACTATAAGTTGGCTAATTGAATTTAAATTTAAAAATGTTAGACATTAATTTATATTCTGATCTAGATTAATTTAACTTTTTAAATTAAAAACTAGTGATACCACAGCTACTTCCTTTAACAAATTTCCCAATCTTGCCTGTATGTGCACACATGGGATCTTTGCATACACTTGTCTTCATGGGTTTGAGCTCTGTTTTCCATATATACTTCCATTAGAATATGGTGCAGAAAATGTGAACATATGAATAAGTCACATAAAATTAATGAGGTTCATCATAAACATCATCATTAAATATTTAAGGCCCTCATGGTTATTCTCATCCAGATATTACTCAACTGGACACCCTCTCTTCTTTTTCAATGACAGAGTTTTGAAGAGGAAAGTATGTTAGTAATACAAATGTTGTGTGGGCTGTAAACTGTGAGTTAGTGCATGAAGAAGATCTGACAAGAATGAAACTGGGTGACTGTGGATCCTACAACCCTAAAAGATTAAGCTTAGAGATGATTTTGTCTTCTCAACAACCTTCTTGAAAACATTCTTGACTTCTTTGTCTTAGGCTATACACCACAGGATTTAGCATGGGTATGACCATAGTATAGAAAACAGATGTGATTTTGTTTGTTTCCATGGAGTACATGAACATTGCTGTCCTATAGAAGATGGACATTGCAGTAAGGTGGGAGGCACAAGTGGATATATATAGCCTTCAGGTACCCCTCCACTAAAGGCATCTTCGGATGGTGATAAAAATAACAGGTAGGGGTGTCTGGGTGGCTCGGTGTGTTAAAGCCTCTGCCTTTGGCTCAGGTCATGATCTCAGGGTCCTGGAGTTGAGGCCTGCATCAGGCTCTCTGCTCAGCAGGGAGCCTGCTTCCCTCTCTCTCTGCTTGCCTCTCTGCCTACTTGTGATCTCTGTCAAATAAATAAATAAAGACTTTTTAAAGAAAATGAAACAAGTAGGAAATCAAGATAACCAGAAGAGCAAAAAAGATGTGGAAGATTGCCACAAAGACAAGAATCAACTCACTGACATGTCTATCAAACAAGAGAGAGCCATGAGTACAGGAATAGCACAAAAAAACTGATGGATAGGAGGGGCTACTTACAGTAGGAAAATGGAATGTGTCTCCTACATCAAAAGAAGCAATCAGAAAACCATAGACATAGCAGCCTATGGCCAGACAAACTCATCCACCTGTTGTCATGGTGGTATTCTAAAGCTGTGTAGCAGTCTTAAACCATTGAGGCTAAAATGTAATTTTCCCCGTGGGAAAGACTACAACAAGGAACATCTGGACAGCAAATGCAAGGTAGGAGATGACCTTGTCTTCCATAAGGAGCCCAGCCATGACTTTGGAAGTGACTGTTGAGGAATAACAAAAGTCCACCAGAGATAGGTTACTGAGGGAAATGTACATGGGAGTGTGGAGATGAGATTTTAGCAAGATCAATATGATCATCTCCAGTTCCCAACCAGAGTGACAAAGTAAATGAGGGTGAACATTATAAAGAGAGAACTCTGCAATTCTGGGGCAGTGGTTAGTCCCAGCAGGATGAAATCAGTCACCTCTGTATTGTTCTTCATGGATGTGAAGTTTGAGAATCATGAGATGCTCTGTGGCAACAAGAAGTAGGAGAACAGAATGATCAATAAAGAAAAGTTGCATGAGCATTTCTTTATTATTGCTGTAATTTATTTTTGAATATTCTCCATTTTAAACATGGGAATGACAATGCAATTTAGTGATAACTTATCCAAACAAGAATAGACTTTTGTAGAGTAAGGTTCATCACCAATCATTTTCCTACCTTCTTATTTTTGTATATGAGTAAATTGAGTCACAGGAAGTGACAATGAGCTGTCCAAGCTCACATGCCTGGAATGGACGGAACTCCTAAATCAGATGTTTTGAGTCCTCTAATTATACTCACTTCAATATGCTCATGTGTATTTATTTATTCCTTTTATTATCCTTTTATTATCCCCATTTGATTGATTAGTTATGCCCATATATATAACAGGAACCTTAGCAACAAAGAGATTGAATACTCAAGTTTACATAGTTATGGAGATCCATGCCTTAGGTACATTCAGAATGGTTCCCAAACATAATGGCATCAGTGAATTTGAATTGATTTCAGTCTCATTCAAATTACACTTAATCATGGTATGCATTCTACCAAGCTTAATGTTTGATGTCACACAATAAAGAAATCCACAAACATATGTGTATATGCAGTGAGATACATGCAACGTTAAAGACAAATATAGTCAACAAAAGCTAAATATTGGGCTCTGGGCTGATGTGCATGTATATTCACACAGAAGAACTCCCATTTATTGCCTGCGAGACATTCGTCCTAAACTAAGTTTCCTGTGCCTTATTTTATCCATCAGTAGGGTGAAGGTGATACAGGAACCTACCTGCATGTTCCTGTGAGTGTTCAAAGAAGTAATCATAACAAACAGTTTGCACATGTGGGTATTCAGCACCATCCTGATGAGTTCTACCTATAATATTACAAGTAGGATGGAACAATGGTGTCTGTTAGTTTAGGAAGGTTGGTGGCAACTTCATGGCTTCAAGGTGGGAGTGAGTTTTGATGTCTGGTAGGTTTGCTCTCTGATTTGCATATTTTCACACACTTCATCCACCCAGATCTCTTGTTTCTTCCAGTGTTTTTTCATTCTGTCCTACCTCTCCAATGTTAATGGTTTTGTCATCCCTTCTGTGTGAGAACCCTTACACAGATCTCTTTTGCATAATTTCTTCCTTTTGATCCACATTTTAGGTTAGGTTGAAAGACTCTTATTTAATCTTAGACACATTCTTACTGTCATTTTTGTCAATAAGTAGCTGGATCATAAATATTGAGGGCTGAAAATCCATGTCTGGGGAGTTGACTCTAGTCTGTAGATTGTTTTTGAGCAAGCACAATGTTTCAAATCTTTTTATTTAAATTTGAAGTCTTTGGAGGGATATCCATTTTCTGATAACTATTATTGTCACTATCTTCCTTCTGGCCCCTCTACACATTTCATGTATGGAATTTACAGTATTTGTTTTGTGAACCCAACACTCAATAATATTATAAGCTATTATTTCTTGTTTAACATTAGTTATGTTTTTTTTCTAATTTTTTAAATTTATTTTTCAGTGTTCCAAGATTCATTGATAACTGGAATGTTCTTATTAGGCCCACATGGATAATCCAATATAATATTGCCATCTCAAAATCCTTAATATGTACATAATATCATTTTCCTTGCAAGAGAATATAATCACAAACTCCAGGATTAGTGTGTGGGCTTACTGAGGAGGATTTTTCTAACGCCACAATAGAGATGAAAAGAATATATAATTAGTAAATTGCCTAGAGAGTTAGAGATTGTTGAAGCTAAGACACCTTCACAGATCTTTTGGCCAACTTTCTGATTGTGTATAATAATCAACATAAGAACAGAAAGAGGTATTAACTTCTCCAAGGTTACATATCTGGAATAAATCCATTCCTAGATCTGATTTCCAGGGGATAGTAAGACCCATAACACACTGCTTATGTGCTAGTTTATCTCGTATATAGTCAGAAATCAGAAAAGGCAGGTAGACAAACAGGCAGGCAGACAGACATCGCAGACAGAAAGATAGAAGATAGAGAGCTAATGAATGGAAAGAGGGATGGATGGATGGATGGATGGACAGATACACAGGTAGATAAACAGATGTATATCAAAAGATAGAGGAAGAGAGAATATGTACACACACACACACACACACACACACACACACAAACTCCCATTTAAGGCTAAGGAAATGGAGAATTCAAGAGATTGTATGCTTTCCTCACATTGTACATCTAGTATGAGATCAGTTCAGATTCAGACTCATGTCTTACTTATTTCAATGTCTGTAGCTTCAGTCACTGCCCTTGTCAGATTTTCCAGATGAGCAAGTAATGAAAGTGTAGGTTGTGGGAAAGTGACAGTGAAAATGGAGTAAGGATCTTGGTGGCTTCATGAAAATCCTTCTGGAGTCTAAAGAATTATCATTTCACCCTGTTGATTAGGTGTCCCTTTGAGGGCAAGTCAGCACATAGTAAACAGGAAGAATTTACCACCTTCTCAATGAGAGCATCATCTATCATAGGTGCAGTGTAAGCCCTAACAGCTGGTTTTTCTTTTTTCTTTTTCTTTTTGTAATGCAAGTGCCTGACTTAGGCTTTGATTATTGAGGCAACCGCTTCAAGGACAGCAATCTCAATAAGCACTTTGCCAGTCACTGGATGAGAAGCTAGACTCAATCTCCTCTCTGGCTCCTTGTTTTAGAGCTTGTGATTGGTTTAGATAATCTATTGTTTGAAATTGGAAGAATAATTATATGCTTCTCTGGCCATGCTTTAAATTTACCCTCCTATGTTTTAAATTCACCAGTAAAGAGTGAACCCAAGTCCCTACTTTGACCTCAATAGAAGAGAATCCAGACCTGCTCTCTCTCACTACCCATGACCCTGCTGTGTGGCCCCAGGTGTGCCACGTGATTTCCAGGACCTGTGAGTCTTGGAAACCTTGTCTCTTTCAGGGTTTCCTGGTGGTTATTGCTGAGCACCTCTTGCAATTAATATAAGAACCACAAGGATCCATCCAGCCACACCATTGGTTGTCAATAGCCAGAGACCAGCACAAAACAATAGGTTTTTGATATCCTCTTAAGGAAAGCAGCATAAAATTTCATAAATAACATACTACTCTCTGCTGATTAAAATGTTTTTACATATGAATACTATACTTAAGCCTGTGTTTCAGAAAAAGTATCCAAACAACTAGATACGAGCTTAAAAACTCATAGAAGAGGTAGCTGCCCCAGTGCTTCCGCATCAGTTACATTTTTCATTGAAAGTATATATCAAACATAGAAGTTTACTTTGTTCTTTTTTTAAATTTTTTATTTCTTTTCAGCATAACAGAATTCATTGTTTATGCACCACACCCAGTGCTCCATGCAATATGTGCTACTTTGTTCTTGAAAAGAAGGAGAAGACATCCTGAACTGTGAGTCTAAAATCAGAAATTCAGACTACAAGAATATATAAACAATTTTGGAGCATATCTCAGATATTGGTCAAAATGTTCCAAGGTGCCTGAGACATGGAGAGATGAAGAAGGATCATGAACATGGAGCTAGGAAGCCTAGCTTCAAGTCTTGCAACTACCTTGGATTTTTCTTTGTGTTAGGAGAGTTGTTTATCTTACAGTGAGATCAATTTCCTTGTTTATGGCATAGAAATAATAAAATTAATTCTCCTATGATTTCACAAAATTTTGTCTATGAATAGTGAATAGGGAGGATCTATGGAGACTTTAGTAAGGTTAGTCCTTTCAACATAATTCACTATGTTATTATCTTAGGGTGTTTCCCCCAGGTCTGGTTGCAGAGTCACTGGCAACACTCAGTTTGGAGAAAGACTGTTGTGTATACTTAAAAGCATTAACATTCATCTGGATAAGCGGTGGCTGAATGTGTCTACTCAGAGTCTGGTCCCTTTAAAATATTGTCAGGTGAAGTCATGGTATGATTTCAGACCTTAATGAGTGGGAACCAGGAGAAAATCTGTAGTTGTGAAATTCCTAGGGGATAGGCCCCTATGAGGGCAATCACTTCTATCCAGGGAAGAAGCAATTAAACTGGATACAGGAGCATAGTTTCTTCTATTGAGTAGCACACAGATGTATTTGTGGTAATTATTTTTCTTCTCTCAGTTTTATTAAGTTGTTATTCAGTACATGACTAGTGGGTTTATTACATTTACATTTTTATATTATTTATACTTATAATCTAAAAACTTGTTTTCTCTTTGCCATGATTTTATTCATTTCCTTTTTCTCCTTTCCATTCTTTTACTTGTTATAATTAAATTTTAGGCTACTGGAGTTTTTAGAGGTTGATAAATAAAATCCTTGTTTTTCCTTTTTATGTTTACAACAAATGGACAATGTGACATATAGGTCACATTGGAGATTAAAATGAAATATGGAGATTAAAATGGCCTTATTAGTCATAACTCAATTCAAAAATTTGATTCTGATCTGCAGGCAGACAGGCTTCTTTTCTGTCCTAAATGCCTTTTTGTAGCAGCTCTTATTGGTGCTCTGTCCATATCAACTTGGCATTCTTTGTCTATGTACAAGCCAATGCTCATTATGAAAAAAAATGTCTGCATCTCTTAGGCTAAAATTTTTATTTTTACTTCAAGGGCATGCTTAGCCCATGTGGGGAACATTTAATTTTTCTAGTGCCAATGATCAATAAATGAAAGATAGAAACAGAGTGATAAATACTTGATTTCTGATCCTTCAGATGATATAACTCTGAGGTATGTTGTTTATAGTCTTCCAGTGGTTTCTAGTAGATCAAGCCTTTTTCACAGATATCACCTAATAACTAATGAAACTCTATTGGCATCCATCCCTGACTCACTTTCTCACTACTGTATAAACTACTTGAACTCAAATCACCAACTGTGGATCTGCTTCTAGGGAAACTAAACTCATATGCACCCCAAGATTATAGGTATTCCCTTAGCAATACTACCTCATTGTCTTTACCAAATAAATAGAGAAGGAGAGGACAGAAGTTGTCCTTCCTGCAGATAAGCCAGTCCAAAAGAGAAAGAGAAAAGAACAAAACATGCTCTATTCCATCTTCCAAATCCCTTAATCAAGATAAATTACATCTCTTCCTTCTGCTGAAACACTTTCACTATTCGACTGCTCCTGTAGGTAGTATACTGACTTCTGATTTTTGTATATACACTGTCTGATTTTGCCATTAAATTCAAATGGTAGTTCGTCTAGGTATAAAAATCTGGACTGATATTTTTTCCCTCAGCTTTTTGAAGTTATCAGTCTACTGTCTGCTAACTTCTGTTTCTTTCTGATGAGAAGACTGATAACAAGATTATATTATTTTGTATGTTTGTCTCTCTGGAATCTGAAATGTTTGACCTTGTCCTTGTTTTTCTGCACAATAAAAGAATCAATAAAATGAAAAGGGAACCAAAAGAATGGGACAAAATATTTGCAAACCACATATCTGATAATGAGATCATATCCCAATATATAAAGAACTCATACTCAGAGAAAAAACAATTATTCAAAAAAAAAATTGGGTAAAGGACCTAAATGACATTTTTCCAAAGAAGATACTGGAATGGTGGGTAGCTACACGAAAATATGGTCAACACAACTAATCATCAGGAAAAGGCAAATAAAAAACACAAGATATCACCTCACACTAGTTAGGATGGCTATTGTCAAAAAGGAAAGAGAAGACAAATACTGGCGAGGATGTGGATAAAAGGGAACACTTGTGGTAACTTATTTCTGGTAATGTAATTGGTACAGTCACTATGAAAAACATCATGGGGGTTTCTCAAAAAATTAAAAATAAAATTATCTCATGATCCAACAATTCCAATTCTGGGTATATATTGAAAGGAAATGGAATATCTAACTATCTCATAGAGATACTTGCATCTCCATCTTCATTGCAGTATTATTTACAATAGCCAACAAATAGGGGTCACTGAAACAACCTAAGTATCCTATGATAGATGAATGGATAAAGAAAATGTAATATATATTTACTCACTAGAATAGTATTTAGCCAGAAAAAAGAAAGGAAATCCTGCCATTTGCAATAACCTGCATGAAACCTGAGGACCTAATGTTAAGTGAAATGAGTCACATAGACAAAAACAAATACTGTATGATCTCATTTATACATGGAATCTAAGAAAAACAAACTCAGAGAAACATAACAGATTGGTGGTTCCGAAGGTGGGAACTGGGGGAACTGGGTGAACAGGTGAAGGTGGTCAAAGTCACAAATGTCTAGTTATAAGATAAATAAGTATTAGGATGTCATGTACAACATGATAACTACAATTAACAATATTGTGTTGCATATTTGAAAGTTTCTAAGACATTAGAACTTAAAATTTCTCATAACAAGAAAATAAATTTGTAACTATTTAAGGTGGTGTTTGTTAACAAAAAATTATTGTGGCAATATTTCCAATAATTGCACTGTACATCTTAAACTTATATAATGAAATACATCAATTATATCTTAATAACCTGGAAAAAACAAAATTCAAAATAGATTAAGGTAATTAACAACTTTAAAGGAATGAAGGGGAAAACACACATTAAGTCATTATATGACTTAATAATTCAGAAAAAGTACTTAACAAAGTCTCCAATGCCTTCATGATAAAAATGAGAAATCTAAGAATAGAAGTGAACTTCTTTAAAACTGTATAAAGCATGAATGAAAGACTTCACAGCTAACATCATACTTAAATATGAAAGAGTGAAAACTCCCCTGTACAGTCACATACTAGACAAATACATCTATTTTCACCACTTTTATTCTCTGTTGTACTGGAAGTTCTATCTAAAGCAATTATACAAGAATAAAAGAATTACAAGGCATATAAATTAGAAAGGAAGAAGAAAAGACACATGATCTTCAGATAATAGGATGTTATATAGCGAAATCCTAAAGAATGTACTAGAAACCATTAGCTAATAAACTTATTCATCAAAGTAAGTTTGCTTACATACACTAGCAACAACAATCTCAGAAGAAAATTAAGGAAGAGAGTTTGACTTCTTTGCCAATGAATGCCTTTTATTTCTTTTTGTCTGATTGCTGATGTCGGGACTTCTAGTAATATGTTGAACAATGGTGAGAGTGGGCATCATTGCCATGTTCCTGACCTTAAGGGAAAATCTCTCAGCTTTTCCTCACTGAAAATGATATTCGCTGTGGGCTTTTCCTATATGGTTTTTATGATATTGAGGAATTTTCCCTCTATCCCTACACCCTTAAGAGATTTAATCAGGAAAGTATGCTGTGTTTTGTCAAATACTTTTTCTGCATCAACTGAGAGGATCGTATGGTTCTTGTCTTTTCTTTTATTAATGTGCTCTCTCATGTTGATTGATTTGCAAATGTTGAACCACCCTTGCATCCAAGGAATAAATTCTACCTGGTTGTGATGGAAAATATTTTAATATACTGTTGTATTCTATTGGCTAGGATCTTGTTGATTATTTTGGCATCCAATATACTGTTGGATCCTATTGGCTAGGATCTTGTTGAGTATTTTGGCATCTATGTTGATCAAGGATATTGGTCTTTAGCTCTTCTTTTTGGTGGTACAGCCACTTTGGAAAACAGTATGGAGGTTCCTCAAAAAGTTAAAAGTAGAGCTACCTTACAACCCAGCAATTGCTCTACTAGGTATTTACCCCAAAGATAAAAATGTAGTGATTCGAAGGGACACCTGCACCCCAATGTTCATAGCAGCAATGTCCACAATAAGCAAACTGTGGAAGGAGCCAAGATGTCCTTCAACAGATGAATGGATAAAGAAGATATGGTCTATATATACCATGGTATATTACTCAGACATCAGAAAGGATGAATATCCACCATTCACATTGACATGGATGGAACTAGAGGGTATTATGCTAAGTCAAATAAATCAAGCAGAGAAAGATATTGTTTCATTCATATGTGACACATAAGGAATAGTACAGAAAACCCCTGGGGAAGGGAGGGAAAACTAAAGGGGAGGAAATCAGAGAGGGAGACAAACCATGAGAGACTATGGACTCCAGGAAACAAACTTTGGGTTTCAGAGGGAAGGGAGGTGGGAGGTGGGAGGTGGAGTAGCAAGGTGATGGGTATTAAGGAGGGCACATCATCATTTGTGATGAGCACTGGGTGTTATATGCAATTAGTGAATCATTGATCATTGAACACACAAAAACTAATGATGTACTATATGTTGGCTAACTAAACATAATTAAAATAAATAAACAGCTTAAAAAAGAAAAAATAAGGAAAAAAATTCCACTTACAAACAGCATCCTTATGTTAAAACACAGAGGAATTAATTTAAGCAAAGTGTGAAAGGACTGTACACTGAAACTACCAAATAAATTGCTGAAATTCAAAGATGCCTAAATAAATGGAAAGAGAGTTTATGTTCATGGATTGGATGATATGATATTGTTTACTGGCAATATTTTCCAAAATGACCCACAGGTTTAATGAAATCACTATCATAATTTTAATGACCAGAAATAGAAACATTATTATTAAAATTCAAATGGAATTTCAAGAGGCCATCAATAGCCAAAACAATATTGAAAAGGAAGAACAAAGTAGGAGGACTCACACTTCTTGATTTCAGAACGTAATACAAATCTAAAATTAACAAAGCAATTAGATGCTGCTTTAAGGATAGAGACATAGCTCAACTGACTAGAATTGAGAGATAAGAAATAAACCCATGTATCTATGGCCTATTGATTTTTGACAAAGATCCTAAGTCCAGTTAATGGGAAAAGAAGTCTTCAACAAATGGTGCTGAGACAACTGGATATCCATGTGCAAGACTGAAGTTAGACCCCTCCTTCAGAGCATATATAAAAACCAACAAAAAATGGTTGATGACCATAATATGGTAGGTAAAAACATATAACTATTAGAAAATGTGGGGAAAAGTCTAGACCTTGGATCCAGCAATTGTTTTCCATGTATTACACTGAAATGACAAGCAACAAAAGAAAAGAAAGATATATTGGACTTTCTCAAAATTGCAAACCTTTGTATATCAAAGTACATTTTCAAGAAAGTGAAAAGGAAAACTATAGGATGGGAGAAAATATTAGCAAATCACATTTCTGATAAAGACATAATATGCAGAATATACCAAGGACTCCTACAACTGAACAACAAAATACTCAGTAGCTCAGTTGAAAAATGGGCAAAGTACTTGAACAGACATTCCGCTGAAGGTTTAGTAAAAGCCAGTGAGCACATGGAAGTATGCTCAAAATCATTAGGCATTAGGGGCAAGTAAATCAAAACTACAAGGGGAAACGAAATCATTTATCATATTGTTTCACTTATATGTGGAACATAAGGAATAGTGCAGAGGACCACTGGGGAAGGGAAGGAAAACTGAATGGGGAGAAATCAGACAGAGAGAAAAGCCATGAAAGGTGCTTAACTATAGGGAAACAAACTGAAGGTTACAGAAGGGAGGGAGATGGTGGGATGGGGTAACTGGGTATGAAGTAGGGCACATGTTGTGATGAGCACTGGGTGTTATCAGCAACTAATGAATTGTTGAACACTACATCAAAAACTAACGATGTATTATATGTTGGCTAACTAAACATAATAATAATAATAATAAAAATAAATCTAAAAGGACAGAGTATCCCCTCCACACTCTGGAGACTGATACTTTTGTTTCATCCCAGTGAGACTGATTTCCAAAAACTGGCCTCCAGAACTGTGAGAAAGCAAATGCATGTTGTTTGAAGGTGCCAGAGTGTGCTCATTTGGTATAGAAGTCATAGGAAACTGATATAAAATCTTTATGCTCTTTGTAGTGTTCAACTGTGTTCTCAATTTAATGTGTGACTGCAATATAACCAAGCGTGTTCTGTTGTCTGTGTTCAGATATTTTACAAACAGATGTTGAGTTTCTCTGGTTCCTCTTATCATGCAGCTGTTCATTCCTTAAAATCTTTTACTGAGCCTCAGATCTGATCTAGGCCTGAGTCTTTGTTAGACACCAGACCAGAAATTGTACCAGGATGCATAGAATTTTTTAAAAAAGATTTAGTTTTTTATTTGAAAGAGAGTGAAAGTAAGAGTGATCACAGAGGGAAAGACACAAGCTGACTCACTGCTGAGTGGATAGCCTGATGCAGGGCTCAATCCCAGGATCCTGAGATCATGACCTGAGCTGAAAGCAGATGCTTAACCAACTGAGCTACCCAGGTGCCCAGACTTTAATTTTGATGGAGAAAAAAAAAAGCAAAAAAAGGAGTAAACACACAAAAATGAATATACAATATTTTGATCAGTATCATGAAAGAAAAAAATGATAGACATAAATATTTGTGGGTTTTTCCATGTTACTTTGTTCTTACACAGGATCACATTTCATTAGATACTCTTGAGTTCTATGGAATATACACTAGTCTAGGTTCTGAGAACACATATCTAAGTAAGATAAAATTTTTGGTCTCAAAGTCTTGCAATTCAGTAGTAAGTTAAACCTACAAAAACAAACCAATATAATCTGTGTTTTTTTTTATCCACCAAGAAAATCTAACAATTATAAAATCTGTAAGTGTTTTGATAGTTCTATGGAGAAGTTTGGCAAATTAGATGAATGAAAGAAGGATAAGAAAAGGAACAGAAGGGAAAGGATGCAAATATATTTTGGGCAACTACTCTTTTTTAGGTACTGTGCTAAGATTTGGCTCATTTAGTACCCATTTAATATAAATCTGTGAGAGAGTACTGGTTTCCCCCATTAGAAACTCAGAACACTTAATAACTTGCCCTATATCACAAAGTTTGGCTTGGAATGGAATTCACATTGAATTTGTCCTCTCTCCGAAACCTGTGCTAATTTTGTTGGGGCTAGGCACTTTAGGTATGATATGGAGGCTGGGTGAGGATTCACAAAGAAATCATTGTAGAATCAAATTGTATTGGAGAAATTTGATAGTGTTTCCAGGATATATCTGCCCCACTCCCACAACAGCATCTGGATGGTTGTGTGGGAAGCTCTCTCTATCCATTAGGGTAAATAATATTAGCTGCCAGCAGGAGAACCCCAGAACGGCAGTGGCGTGACCACAGAAGTTTTTCTTGCTTGCATATGGTTCCATTAGTTGTTCTGTAGGAACGTACACAGAAATTCAGTTGTACCAGGTTCTCTCCATTTAGTGGTTTTGTCATCCCGTGTGGTCTTGATTCTCTCCACCCAGCTGGTGACAGATAGAATGACCAGGACATCACATGAGGAGGTTCATGGGCAGACTTGGAAGTGGCATATATGACCTGTACCCACATTCCATGGACAAGAACACAAGCACATAGTCACAATTAACTATACGCAGGGCAGAGACATAGAGCCTATGTTTGTTTCCAGGAATAAACATAGTTTGGAAAAGAACTAACCAGTATTTTCCATTGTAATGTTTATGACCATCACATATCCATCTCACACTTCTTCCCGTACAGAAAATTTATTATCCATGTCCCACAAGGAGACAACCTAGATCCCAACTAGTCAATAGAAGCACAACGTCTAAGCTATCATACAAGTTAAGTAGGCTTCTCCACCCAGTTCATGTGTGGCTTCTTGTTGCCTAGAAAATCATGCACTAAAAAGAACATGTAGTTTGTTCCACATTAATAGCCAATGGGTAATGTTGGGCCTGAGTAAATACAACAGGTGGGGAAAGAGCCTCCATTCAGAACAGACAGCAATTTCAGTTTAGAAATCTTATGGAACTGACATTACCAATGTCCCTCTACCTGGGTGATGGGATATATTTCTTTATGAGACCCTAAGTATTCTTTCTGGGAAAAACCCCATTATCCACTGTTTTCTTTACTACCTGGTCCAATCTCTTAAGTGGTTTTTTTTTTCTTACCCATTATTTTTTCTTACCATTACTGAAGTATACCAAGGAAAAAACTATGTCCAATACAATAGTAACAAAGAAGGTTTATTCATAAACTGTTTTGATTATCATTTTTTCTGCATTTTGGATGCTTGGATCTTATACAAAATTAAAGTAATGAATAACATTCGAGTGACTGATTTGTTTTAATACCCTATATGGCTATGAACATTGAGTTATGACATGGAGTGGATCTAAGTGGGACGAAATAACTTTTGTGGATTCTGGATCACTAGAAGACTAAACCTAGAGAATATTTTGCCCTCTCAACAAACTTCTTGAATGCATTCTTGACATCTTTGTTCCTTAAGCTGTACACCATAGGGTTCAGCATGGGGACGACCATAGTATAAAACACAGATGCCATTTTGTCGGTGTCCATGGAATGACTGGAACTTGGCTGTACATACATGATGATGACTGTCCCATAAAATATAGAAACTGCAACAAGGTGAAAAGCATAGTAGATAAAGCCTTCTGGTATCCCTCACCTGACTGTATCTTCAAAACAGTGATAAATATGAACATGTAGGAAATCAAGATTATAAGAAGGGCAAAAAAGATATTAAAACTTGAAATAAGCACAAGAATCAACTCATTAATGTCTTTATCTGAGCAAGTCAGAGTCATGACTGCTGGAATATCATGGAAAAAGTGATGGAACACATTGGACATACAGAAAGAGAGACTGAATGTGTCTCCAATATCAATAGCAGCAGTTAGAAAAGCAAAGGCGTAAGAGCCTATGGCCAGACGAGCACACACACCTGTAGTCATGGTGGTGGTGTAATGGAGGGGTTTGCACACTGCTGCGTAGCGGTCATAGGCCATTGAAGCTAACAGGTAACTTTCCACAGTTGCGAAGAGTACAAAAAAGAACATCTGCACGGCACATGCATTGTAGGAGATGACCTTATCTCCTATAAGTAATCCAGCCATGACCTTGGGAGTGACTGTTGAGGAGTAACAAAAGTCCACCAGAGACAGGTTACTGAGGAAGAAGTACATGGGAATGTGCAGACGAGAGTCCAGCAGGATCAGCATGATCATCCCCAGGTTCCCAATCAGAGTGACAAGGTAGAGGAGGGTAAACATTAGAAAGAGAGGACCCTGCAGCTCTGGGGCATTGGTTAGTCCCAGCAGGATGAATTCTTTTATCTCTGTTATTCTTCATGGAACTGGTCTGCATATCACAAGATATTCTATGGCAAAGAAAGGAACACAATGTTGAACGAAACTAGTTGCACAGAAATGGAAATGTACAAGCATTATTTTATTAGAGCAATATTTTGTTCTTCAATATTCTCCATATCTGAAGCATGTCATGGCAACCCAATTTAGTGACAACTCTCTCTAGAGTAATAAGCTTTTGGATAAGAAGTGTCCTTATGGATCATCTTCCCAACTTCTAGATTATGTATAGTGTGTATAACCATATGTATATGATTTTGTATATGAGTAAACTGAGTTGAGGAAAGGCTAACATGCCTGGAATGAATCCATCTCCTATATCATATCTTCTAGGTATAATAGCTTACAATTCTACAGTGCTCACTTGCCAGGTGCTCTATATGTATATATTCATTTAACTCTCTCATCAGTCCTATTAGATTGATTAGCTATTCCTCCCCTATAGATATCTAATAATTTGGTAACTGAGAGATCAAGTAATTTATTTAAGTTTAAGTAGGTATTAATGGACAAAGCCAAGCTTTAGACACAATCAAAAGTGTTACTAACCTAAGTGTTGTTAATTATTTGAATTGACTTTAATTTTGTTCAATTTACACTTACCTGTCTCTATTGTACTGAACTTAATGCATGGAGTAGCATAGTTAAACATAATTTAGAAATAAGTGCATAGTAGATACAGAGGGCTAAATGCAGCATGAGAGCCATGTGCAATCAACAAAACCAATTCTGAACTGAAGGTATAGCGTTGGATGTAAAGGTTTGGTCTCTGAGAACCACGTGTATGCAGTCACATATCACCCCTACCATTTATGACTGGGAGACATTTGTCCTAACTTCTTTAAGTCTCTATCTACCAGCAAAGTGAGTGTTGTTGGGACCTACTTCAAGGGATTAGTGTAAGAATTTAAATAAATAATGTATAAAAGGAGTTAGTAAGTACTAATGATGTACTATGTTGGCTAATTGAATTTAAATTAAAAAAAAGAGCACAATGAGGGTGCCAAGCACAGTCCTTAAGAATAATAAGTATAATATTATCAGCTTAGAGCAATGGTCTCTATGTTTGTTTAGGAAAGTCAGGTGGCAGATGTAGGGGACTGGGTTTCAAGTCTGTTGGTCTTTACCTTTGATTTGCCGTTTTGTATATGCTGTCTATGCAGATGTTTTGTTTTTACCCTATTTTTCACTCTGTGCTCATGGCTGTGTCAATCATTTTGTATGAGAATCCAGAAATCTTCAAAATTTCCTTTTCTTACCTTCTTTCTTGAGATCCGTTTTACCTTACCCCTCTATCTTAGACTCATTCTTATTGTCATTCTTATTAACATTGAGGGGTGAAAATTCATGGCACGGTGGTTGATACTAATCTGCAGATCTATTCATGAGAAAAATCACAAATCTTTATATTTTTAATTGAAGCTTTGTGAAAGACATGCATTCTTTGGTAACCACTATTCTTTACCATCTCCCTCCTGGGTCCTAAACACATTCTTTTTCATGTCTTCACCTTAAAGTTTTTATGTTTGTCAACATCTGATCTACATAGTATTTTATTATGATATCACATATATATCATTTGCTGTGTTCTATGATGACTAATAGCTCTCCTGAGGTTAGCAACAGCTTAAAATTCCTGCTTATGTGTAGCTGGTCTCATAGATCCAGAGACAAATAATATGGATAATAGATGATACTGATAGATGATACTGATGATGATGATAATGATCATGGTCATGATGATAAATAGAGCAGAATGGGAAGAGATATAAATTGGGTATGTACACACACGTGCACACACACACATACACACATATACAAATAGCCTTATTTACTGCTAAGAAAATGAGGAGTTGAGAAGTTATGTGTCTTCTTAAAATTCTACACCTAGGATGAGATAGTTAAGATATAGATAGATACCTGTCTAACTGATCCTAATGCCTATAGCTTTAATCACTGTATTGTCAGATTTTCTAGGTGAACAAGTAACAATGGAGTAGGTTGTAGGGAAATAATAGTGAAAAATATGTAAGGGTCTTAGTGGCTTCCTGATGATCTTTCTGTAAAGGAAGAAAGTGTCATTTCACCATGTTTGGTTAGCTATCCCCTCAGTGACAAAACACACAGTAAATAGGACTTATTTAGCACCTACCCAATCAGAGTACCATCTATAACAGGGTTTTCTTAACCTCTTAAGAAAAGCAGCGTGGAATTTCAGAAATATTTCTGCACTTTCTTGATTACAGTGTTTTTCCCTGACTCCTGTACTTGTGCCAATATTCAGAAATAGTGTTCAAACAACGAAATAGGAGCTCAAAAACTCACAGAAGATGTAGACACCCTGCTGCTTCTGCATCAATTACAGCTTTCACTGCAAGTGTAGATTGAATCTAGAAACTTACCTTGCTTTTGAAAAGAAAGGAAAGACAGTGCTGAATTGTGAGTCTGCAATCAGAAATTCAGCCTTGGAAGAATGTAATGTCAGAGAAATTCTGTCTCATTTCTGGTCAAGACATTCTGAGTTCCCTGAAGCATGAAGATACGGAGAAAGGATCATTAATATGGGGCTTCCTAAGAAACCTATATTTAAGTAGTGCATCTACCATGGATTTTTTGAAGTATTCAGAATATGATTTACCTCCTACTGATCTCAGTTTCCTTATTGATGATAAGGATATAATAAAATTATCTGTACCACAGAGTTTCTAGAATTGTATTTGTGACAAGCAAATAAGGGCAGATGTAAGCCCTTAGGGCTTAACTTTTCAACATGAGTGAGTTTAATTTTTATTTCAGGATGTCTTCCCTGCCTGTCATTGCAGACTCACTGCAAATACCCAGTTTGGGCAGAAGCTGGTGTCTACAACAAGGTTAGCTTTTAGTTCAATAAATGATGAACAAATGGGCTCTGCTCAGCGTCTGGTTCTTTTAAATAATGTCATACAGAATCATGATGGGATTTCAGCACCTAATGAACAAGAACAAGGAGAAAATTGTACAGGAATGGAACTCTCTGGGGATACTGAACCCCCATGAGGGCAGTCACTTCCTTTCATTGTACTTACATATGGAAGAAACAAATAAGCTGTGTGTAGAGACATAATTTGTTATGTTGTGTAGCACATACATATATTTGCACCCTAGTTCTCATTTATTTCCCCTCCCTCACTTAAAAAATTAACATGACTTTTCCATACATTGAGTAGTTTTGATTAATCATTTAAAATTATTTTTATTTTTGATATTTGAAATGTATTTCTTTTTATTGAAGTATAGTCAACACACCACGTTAGTTTCAGGTGTACAACATGATTTGACAACTCTCTTCATTATTCTATGTTCACCACATGTGTAGCCATCATGTATCACCATACAAATCTTATAACACCATCAACTATATTCCCTCTGATATACATTTTTTAAATCATTTTTTAAATTTATATTCAGCATAATAGTATTTATTGTTTTTGTACCACACCCAGTGCTCCATGCAATGCGTGCCCTCTCTAATACCCACCACCTGGTTCCCCCAACCTCCCACCCCCCAACCTCTTCAAACCCTTCAGATTGCTTTTCAGAGTCCGTAGTCTCTCATTGTTCACCTCCCATTCCAATTTCCCCCAACTTCCTTTTCCTAACTCCCCATGCCCTCCATGCTATTTGTTATGCTCCACAAATAAGTGAAACCATTTGATAATCGACTCTCTCTGCTTGATTTATTTCACTCAGCATAATCTCTTCCAGTCCTGACCATGTTGCTACAAAAGTTGGGTATTCGTCCTTTCTGATGGAGGCATAATACTCCAGAGTGTATATGGACCACATCTTCCTTATCCATTCGTCCATTGAAGGGCATCTTGGTTCTTTCCACAGTTTGGTGACCGTGGCCATTGCTGCTATAAACATTGGGGTACAGATGGCCCTTCTTTTCACTACATCTGTATCTTTGGAGTAAATACCCAGTAGTGCAATTGCGGGGTCATAGGGAAGTTCTATTTTTAATTTCTTGAGGAATCTCCACACTGTTCTCCAAAGAGGCTGCACCAACTTGCATTCCTACCAAAAAGGAGAATTTCAGACCAATATCACTGATGAATATGGATGCTAAGATTCTCAACAAGATCCTAGCAAACAGGATCCAACAGCACATTAAAAAGATTATCCACCATGGCCAGGTGGGATTCATTCCTGGGCTACAAGGATGGTTCAACATTCGCAAATCAATCAATGTGATAGGACAAATTAATAAGAAAAGAGAGAAGAACCACATGGTCCTCTCAATTGATGCAGAAAAAGCATTTGACAAAATCCAGCATCCGTTCCTGATTAAAACGCTTCAAAGTATAGGGATAGAGGGAACATTCTTGAACTTCATCAAATCTATCTATGAAAGACCCACAGCAAATATCATCCTCAATGGGAAAAAGCTCGCAGCCTTCCTGCTGAGATCAGGAACACGACAAGGATGCCCACTCTCACCACTCTTGTTCAACATAGTATTAGAAGTCCTAGCAACAGCAATCAGACAACGAAGAGAAATAAAAGGTATCCAAATTGGCAATGAAGAAGTCAAACTCTCTCTCTTTGCAGATGACATGATTCTTTACATGGAAAACCCAAAAGACTCCACCCCCAAACTACTAGAACTCATACAGCAATTCAGTAACGTGGCAGGATACAAAGTCAATGTACAGAAATCAGTGGCTTTCTTATACACTAACAGTGAAAATACAGAAAGGGAAATTAGAGAATCGATTCCATTTACTATAGCACCAAGAACCATAAGATACCTGGGAATAAACCTAACCAAAGAGGTAAAGGATCTGTACTCGAGGAACTACAGAACACTCATGAAAGAAATTGAAGAATACACAAAAAGATGGAAGACCATTCCATGCTCTTGGATCAGAAGAATAAACATTGTTAAAATGTCTATACTGCCTAGAGCAATCTATACTTTTAATGCCATTCCAACCAAAATTCCACCGGTATTCTTCAAAAAGCTGGAGTAAATAATCCAAAAATTTGTATGGAACCAGAAGAGACCCCGAATCGCTAAGGAAATGTTGAAAAACAAAAATAAAACTGGGGGCATCACGTTACCTGACTTCAAGCTTTACTACAAAGCTGTGATCACCAAGACAGCATGGTACTGGCATATAGGCACAGACACATAGACCAGTGGAACAGAGTAGAGAGCCCAGATATGGATCCTCAACTCTATGGTCAGTTAATCTTCGACAAAGCAGGAAAAAATATACAGTGGAAAAAAGACAGTCTCTTCAATAAATGGTGCTGAGAAAACTGGGCAGCTATATGTAGAAGAATGAAACTCGACCATTCTCTTACACCGTACACAAAGATAAACTCAAAATGGATAAAAGACCTCAATGTGAGACAGGGATCCATCAGAATCCTAGAGGAGAACATAGGCAGTAATCTCTTCGATATCAGCCACAGCCACTTCTTTCAAGATATGTCTCCAAAGGCAAAGGAAACAAAAGCCAAAATAAACTTTTGGGACTTCATCAAAATCAAAAGCTTCTGCACAGCAAAGGAAACAGTCAAGAAAACAAAGAGGCAACCCACGGAATGGGAGAAGATATTTGCAAATGACAGTACAGACAAAAGATTGATATCCAGGATCTATAAAGAACTCCTCAAACTCAACACACACAAAACAGATAATCATATAAGAAAATGGGCAGAAGATATAAACAGACACTTCTACAATGAAGACATACAAATGGCTATCAGACACATGAAAAAATGTTCATCATCACTAGCCATCAGGGAGATTCAAATTAAAACCACATTGAGATACCACCTTACACCAGTTAGAATGGCCAAAATTAGCAAGACAGGAAACAACATGTGTTGGAGTGGATGTGGAGAAAGGGGAACCCTCTTACACTGTTGGTGGGAAATCAAGTTGGTGCAGCCACTTTGGAGAACAGTGTGGAGATTCCTCAAGAAATTAAAAATAGAGCTGCCCTATGACCCTGCAATTGCACTACTGGATATTTACCTCAAAGATACAGATGTAGTGAAAAGAAGGGCCATCTGTACCCCAATGTTTATAGCAGCAATGGCCACGGTCACCAAACTGTGGAAAGAACCAAGATGCCCTTCAATGGACGAATGGATAAGGAAGATGTGGTCTCATATGGTTTCACTTATTTGTGGAGCATAACAAATAGCATGGAGGACAAGGGGAGATGGAGAGGAGAAGGGAGTTGAGGGAAATTGGAAGGGGAGGTGAACCATGAGAGACTATGGACTCTGAAAAACAGAGAAACAGAAAAACGCTGAGGGTTTTGAAGGGGTGGGGAGTGGGAGGTTGGGGGAACCAGGTGGTGGGTATTGGAGAGGGCACGGATTGCATGGAGCACTGGGTGTGGTGTAAAAACAATGAATACTGTTATGCTGAAAAGAAATAAAAAATTTAAAAAAAGAACATTATGAGTTTGATTTGTTATTATATTCACTTAAATTATGATGCACAGAGGGGTGCCTGGCTGGCTCAGTCAATAAAGCCTGCAGCTCTTGCTCTTGGGATTGTGAGTTCTAGCCCCACACTGGGTGTAGAGATTACTTAAAACCTTTTTTTTTTAAAGATTCTATTTATTTATTTGACAGACAGAGATCACAAGTAGGCAGAGCAGCAGGCAGAGAGAGAGAGGGAAGCAGGCTCCCTATTGAGCAGAAAGCCCAGTGCGGGGCTCAATCCCAGGACCCAGAGATCATGACCTGAGCTGAAGGCAGAGCTTTAACCCACTGAGCCACCCAGGAACCCCTTAAAACCTTTAACAAAAAAAGCTGGAAAGGAAATAAACTATGATGCACAGAGGTTGAATAATTTTTTATATTTCAAGTGAGTATTAATTGGAAGCTATGCTCAAGGTCAAAGCTAACCTTTGAGCTCACACTGAGTGGTTCCTATGGTGATAGTTTAAACTGTATTTGAATCAAATTGAATTAAACTGTGCACAATCATTCATTGTTTCCATTGGTGCAAATTCATTGTTTGAGGTTTCCCAGTGAAGTATCCAAGAGATACATGCATAGTAGATATGGTGGGATAGTGGAGCAATAGGGGCAGGACAGCCAGCAGAGCAATCTGTGGGGAAGACACAGAATAGGGTGTAGAGCTTATGTTCCTGGATGAGGTGCATAGAAGTCCTACTACCATTTAATAATGAGGAGCCATGAGTCTTAAGCTACGTATCTGAATCTCCTATTTCCATCTGCAGAAAAAAAAAAGACAGTAACTAGACCTACGATATAGCAGTATATGGCAATATAGTTATGAGAATTAAATAAGGTAATGCTTAAAAACAATAACATCTGGGTGATTAGCACAGTCTAATGAACTATAATATTATTGTTAGGATGGGATGATTATCTTTACATTGCTCTGGGAAAAGTGGGTGGCACCCTCTAGGGCTTCAGGTGTGTGCGTGTGATGTATGAAACCTTGAAGAGTCTCTTCAATTTGCCTTTCTCACACACAAGGGCCTCAGAGGTTTTCTGTGATCTCCAGGATTTCTCCGTCTGTTTTCACTTCACCCATGCAGTTGGCTGCCCCAACAGGTCCATGCAAGCCTTCTTTTGCTTAAAACCTTCCTTGAAATCTATACATTAGTTTGGACGATAGTCCTCCCCTGGATAACTCATTTTTTCTCTCATGACTGCCATCTCACAGCAGAATCAGAGATCAAGGGCTCTTTTCCTGTCTTTGGCTATTCTGTTCCTGTCTGTGGGCTCTCTTCAGCCTGCAGATCTGCTTTGGTGGCAAGCACCACTTAATAAAATATTTCATTTGAATCTGCTCTTCCATAGAACAGTACTATAAATCCGTTCACTTGCATTTGAAGCATTGGAAGGGTATCCCTCTTCTGCTAACTACTAACATCTTCCTCCTAAACTTTGGAAAATTCCCTGCACAAGCCTGTCCCCTGATAAAATTGTTTACCAACCTTAATACACGTGTCCACTTGGAGCCTAGTCTATGTTCTACAAGGGATAAGGAAGGCTTTAAATAATGTGTGTGTGTATATGGTAGGTTGTATTGTTATTCCTCCTTCACCATTGTAGAGCATGAGGATTTGAGAAGTTCTGTTATGCTCTAAAATTACACAGCTAGCCTGGGAAGGATTCAAGATTCAAGAGTTAAATCCATGTTCCATGTAATCAGAAGGCTCTGTTTTTAGCCAGTTACTGTCACCATGTGTGGATGTGCTGGTGACAATAAGCTTGAGACTGTCGGGGAACATTTAAAATGGCATTTGGATCTCATTAATCTGTGTTAGAAATTTTGTAGTTAAAGGTTATTTCACCTTTTCAGTTTTTTGTTTGTTTGCTTATTTGTTTATGTCCAACAAGAGGCCAGCTTTTTGTGAACACAAGGAAATCACCTCTTGATTGTTTAGAGAATCATCTGTGGCTATTTTGTTCATATATTTAGGAAAGTAGAACAATATTCCATAAGTATTAATAAACTCGCTTCTGATGGAAACTTTGACATTTATACCCCCAAGCTAACTTCAGTATTTTGGAAAAACATTGAAAATACCTATTTCTGTCCTCAAAGTCCTGAAGTCAACAGAGCTGTCTCACTGCTATTGCATTGATTACGCTTCTCATTAAAAATGTTTACACAATATGGATGCTCATCTGTCTGCTGGGAGAGCAGGAAGAGCCATTTCTAAGCAGTGGGTCTGAATCAGAATCTCAGCTGCAGAATAACATCTAAATACTACTCTTAGATGTATTCATAAGGTCTCTAAGATAGGGGAAAATAGAAGAAAGAACATTAACATGGTTCAATTTCTGTACCTACCTTGCATTCCTTCTGTGTCCTTAGAGGGATCACTTACCTCCTCCTTATTTGTAAAATAAAGATGACAAGTTTACTTCTTCCATAATTCACAGACTCGTGTCTATAAATAAGAAGCAAGGGAGGGTCTATAAAACATCTCCATAAGGAGTTATCACTTTTAAGTCAATGAATGTAATTTTTATCTTGGGGAGTTTCCCCTGAATATCCTTGGTAGTTCATAGCAAATCCTGGGATAAGGCCTCTGTGCACTAGCAAATGAATAAATGATCACCAAACAGGTTCAGCATGTAGACTGGTGTCTCTACAATGGTGACATGTGGGATCGTATTGAGATTTCAATGGCTAGTGCATGGGGATGTGGGGAGAATTATAGAGACACAGAGCTCGCTGGGAATTTCCCTTGGGAGAACACTTCTAGCACCTCATCCCACTTTCCCAGGATGGAGGCAATTAAACTGCCTGTGAGGGCCATGCTGGTTATTTCATTGAACACACATGTGTCATTTCTTCTGATTTTTGTCAGTTTATAATTAAGTATAATTTCTGTACATTAGCATCCACAATCCCAGTGGATAATTGTAAGATTTTGTCAAATTTATAGCCAGTAAGCTCCATCACCTAAGAAACTTTATGTGAACCTCTTCTGACAAACCCATTCCCCCACCCACTGACTGTCCCTGACAACCAATACACTGTTTTGCCCAAATAAATTTGCCTTTCCAACAGTGTCCTTAAGTGTGATCCTATAATATGTACTCTGAGTCTATAATCTTTCATTTATCATTTATGTCCTGTCCGTATTATTTCCTGTGTCAGAGTGGAATATTTTTCCTACAGAATAGTATTTCAGTGTATGGTCATTACCAATTGTTTATCCTGTTCTCAATTGAAGAACATTTGTGTTGGTTCCAGCATTTGGTGATTACAAATAAAGCTGATCTAAACATTTGTTTAAAGTTATTTGTTTGTCTGCTTTCAATAAAAAATCTTATTTTTTCAATAAAAAAATCTTATTTTTTAAATTTAAATTAATTTAAATAAATTTTTTAAAAATGTTTTACGATAAAAAATTATTTATTGAAGTACATTTAGTGCACAATGTTACATTAGCTTCCGACATAGAACATAGTGATTCGACAACTCTACACATTATGCTCTACTGACCACTAATGTAGCTACCATGTGTCACCATGCAATGCCACTACAATACCATTGACTATATTCCTTGTTCAGTAGTTTTCATCCTTGTAACTTACTCATTCCATAACTGGAAGCCTGTACCTCCTATTCCCCTTCATTCATTTTGCCCATTGCCACACAGGTATCCCCTCTGGCAACCACCAGTTTGTTCTCTGTAGTTATGGGTCTGTTTCAGTTTTTCATTTATATGTAACCTCTTCAGTGAACCGTGTTTACTTTTGGGCCCTTATTCCCAAGGTGATAGCTGGGTTCTCATAGAACATAAAGTTATCTCCTGAGGTGGATGTGTTCCTTGCATGTTCGTCTTTGTGGCATTTGCCAGTGTAGAGTGTTTCTTGTTAGTGTCATGGCTTATGATCAGCATGCAGTTGTGTAAGCCTTACATTACACCACCATTCTGACCACCAATGTGTGTTCTCAAATGGTGGTAGGCTGCTATGTCTGGGGCTTTCTTGAATTTGCCATTCATACTGAATTCACCTTCTGCCTTTCCAGTGTGGTTCATCACTATTTCTATGATATTCCCCCAAATCTGTCTCTTTCCTGCTCTTATGTCTACATAAAGGAGATTGTGCTCTTTATCTTTGTAGATTTCAACATCTGTTTTGCTCTTATAGCTGTCTTGACCTCCTATCTGTCTATCTTCATTGCCATCCTAAGTATGTGTTCAACACAGGGACAGTTACTCTGCTGATTTCACATGGCTCACTCATGAGGTTGCATATCTTCTGCATGGTCCACTGGGCTGAAAGGTTCAAGATAGACTTACATGTCTAACTGTTGACTCAGGTTACTCTCTACCTTTCTAAGGTCTTTCATCCTCCAGAGGATGAACCAGATTTCTCACATAATATTTTCAGTACATAATATTTCTTACAAATTATTTTCTTACATAATATTTTCAGAAAGTACAATTGAACAGTTTCATGAAGTCTAGACTCTTAACTCTCACAATATTTTTTTCTGCCACATTATAGCAATCCATGATGTCAAAGGGCTGGTGCAGATTCAAGTACGAATCAAGAATGAAGAATGACTCCACCTCTTGAGAAGAAAGCTGCAAAGAATTTGTACCCATAGTTAATCTAGCACAATTAGAAATCAGTTTAAACTACTGTAACTAAGAAATCTGAAATATAGTGGCTAAAATAAGACAGCAATTTACTCATATAGTGGAAGTTAATGCACTTCTGTAAGAACTATCTGTATAGCTGGTATGTCTTGGTCATTCTGGGGACAGGTTCAGTTCACAAAGTCTCTCCCTACCATCTCCTGCATTGTTAAAAGTCTGTCCTCATCATAACTATTCTATCTGGAGGAGAGGAGAGAGAGATAAGTGAAGGATAAATAATTTCTTTTCAAGAAAGTGACACAACAGCTGCATGCATTACTTCTGAGTACATTCCATTGGCAAGAATTCATTAATAATGCCACAAAAAACGATCAGATAAACCAACTTCAAAATTTTATCTCTAGCTGAAAGGCAATGTGCTTAACTGAAATCTCAATACTCTGGAAAAAGAAGTAATATTTTCTGAGGAAAGTCAGGATACTCCCACACAGTTAGTAACTGAATCTGAGCTTCTAAGACTTGAAACTTTCTCAATATGAGGTCAGAGAGATGAGTAGCCAGTAAAAGTAAGTGGCGTCCTAGAAACCAAATGATGAGAAATGCACCAAGAGGGAATGGATGTGTCAGAGCTGCTGGTAGGTTAAGAAATATCAAGCCTGGTGGTGGGTATTATGGAGCCTTGGGTGTTGTACATAAACCATGAATCTTAGAACACTGTATCAAAAACTAATGATGTATTTTATGGTGACTAACATAACACAATAAAAAAAAGAAAAGAAAAGAAGTTAATTACGGTGCACGTTGGGGAAAAAAAAGAAATATCAAGACTAAAAACTGACAATAGGCCACAATGATAGGAAGTTGGTGGGTGAATTTGAGGGGTTCTATTTGGATGGTAGGGATACAAATCTCATTAAATGTATACCTTACAGTCTAGTCCATAATTGTTCTTTGCTTTCTATAGTTCCTAAGTATTTTCCCAACACGCATTACTGATGGAGTAAATGTATGTTGTCTTTTCCCAGAGCAGCTGGGACTTTTCCAGAGCAGCAGTTGAGACTTTCAACTTTGAAAAGAGAAATAGAGCCTAACAACACCATGGGAAGCCAAGGTTTTAGGAGATGACTGATAAGAGATGTTTTGACAACAGATGATGCTTCCTTCATGAACCTGAGCATCAGTTATAGCAAATGTCTACTTTGCAGCAATTCATTGTTCTTGGCTTTACTTCCCCTCCATTTTGTCTGAGTACAAGATTATTGTAACTAGTTCTTTGAAAGAATGAAGGAGGGGGAGTGGTCTATATCACCTTGGGGAAAAGCAGTATAGAGACAGGAAAAGAAGAGTCACAGGAGGTGGTGGGGTGCTTGAAGTGATGAGCCAGTGAGACAAAGACAGGGATTTGGAATAGGAACTGTGAGACAAAAAGGAAAAAAAACACAATCCCTACTCAAAGACATCTCAAAACCATTTAGGAAGGTACTCAGCCTCCTGTAGCTAGTTGCTATTTAATCTACCAGTTAAAGGAAAGAAGGCTAGAGGATTTGGGTTCTTTTGGGTTACAACTGAGAGTGAGATGGGCTCTTTGGAGAAAGCTGATCACTGGGTTGGGACAGGAACAGCACAGGAAGAGCCTGGAGCGTCTTGTAGTTCCAGAAAGTAAGGAGGAGCTCAGAAAACAAGAGGGTTGGGTATATCAAAAGGAAACAAGAGTAAAACTGAAAGTGCTCCCAGTTGCCAAAGATGGAACAATTTGAACAAGAAAGTAAATAACAGAGGACTACATTTTACCCCAAAGTACAAAGGAGATATATATAAATCCATGCTGATAAGCAAGAAATTAATTAAGTAAATAAATAAATCTTTCTTACAGAAAAATTCTAAATTATATGGAAGGAAAAGAACTGAGGATTGCTGGAGGGGAAGGGCAGGGAGGGAAGTGGTAACTGGGTGATAGGCATCAAGGAGGACATGTGATATGATGAGCCCTGGGTGGTTTATGCAACTAAAGAATTATTGAGTATGATTAAGATTTTCTCTCTCTCTCTTTCTCTCTCTCTCTCTCTCTTCTTCTGCCCCTCCACCCAACACTCTCGCTCTCAAGAAAAATTTTGTCATTTTTATTTCACTTAAACTTTTTTCATCATCTTAAATTTTTTTTATTCAAGTATAATTAACACATAGTGTTGTATTAGTTTCAAGTGTACAATTTTATACATTTCTCAGTGCTCACGAAGGTAATGTACTCTTAATCCCCATTTTGGACCCTTGTAAATTTTTCAACTACAGAAATAAATAAAGTCAGACATAAATTTATATTCTAATATTTAAGTTGGTTATTTAAACATTTTTACTACATTCAACTCCTTGAACAAATTCCCCCCTTCTGTGTGTATGTGAACATATGGTATTCTTGCATACGCTTCTATTCATTGTGTGTGCCATGGTTTGCATGGAGGCTTGTATTGTCATATGGTAGAAAAAGTAATTAATATATAATTAATAAAGCTTACTGAAAGCAGGGCCCCCAAATTCTTAAGATTCCCCTTGGTCATCCTCCTTCAGATATCACATATTTGGACATATATTTTCTCTTCTAGGTTATAGATTTTTGAACAAGAATTGGTATCACTTCAATAATTTAGGTCCAACATAAGCATTAAAATGATCATTGCATGTTAGACACCTGACAACAATGACAAAGGTTGTTGTGGATCCTATGACTTTAAGAGGTAAAGCCTAGAGACAATTTTGCCTTCTCAACCACCTTCTTGAAAGCAGTTTTAACCTCCTTGTTCCTTAGGCTATAGACGAGGGGATTCAGCATGGGAATGACCATAGTGTAGAACACAGATGTGATTTTGTCTGAGTCCATTGAATGGCTGGAGGTGGGCTGGGAGTACATGAAAATTACTGTCCCATAGAAGATGGATACTGTAGTGAGGTGGGAGGCATAGGTAGATAAAGCCTTCTGATATCCCTTAGCTGAGTGCATCTTCACGATGATGATAAAAATGAACAGATAGGAAATCAAGATAATGAAGAGAGCAAAAAAGATGTTGAAGCTTGCTACAACAACAAGAACCAGCTTGCTGATATGCCTATCAGAGCAAGAGAGAGCCCATCACTGCTGGAACATCACAGAAAAAGTGATGGACCAGATTGGACATGCAGAAAGAGAGACTGAATGTGTCCCTAATATGAATGGAGGCATTCAGGAAACCATAGATGTAAGAGCCTATGGCCAGAGAAGCACACACACCTGTCGTCATGGTGGTGGTGTAATGAAGGAGTTTGCACACTGCTGCAAAACGATCATAAGCCATTGAAGCCAAGAGGAAATTTTCAACAGTGGCCAAGGCTACAAAAAAGAACATCTGAGCAGCACATGCATTGTAGGAGATGACTTTGTCTCCCACAAAGAACCCAGCCATCACTTTGGGAGTGACAGCTGTAGAATAACAAAAGTCCACCAGAGACAGATTACTGAGGAAAAAGTACATAGGAGTGTAGAGATGGGAGTCCAAGAGAATCAAAACAATCATCCCCATGTTACCAACCAGAGTGATGAGGTAAATGAGGGTGAACATGATAAAAAGAGGGATCTGCAGCTCTGGGGCATTGGTTAGTCCCAGCAGGATGAATTCAGTCACTTCTGTGTTGTTTTCCATAGGTGTTGGGGAATCACAGGAAGCACTGTAGGGATGAGAGATAAAGAAACAATAAAAAGAAAAGTATTTGAGGTGAAATTGAAAGAGATACATAGAAAGATGATAGACAGACAGATAGATAGATGTGCATGGTTTCACTATACCAAAAATTCTTACTTCATATTATTCATATCTCAAGTGTGAGCTTGACACAAGATTTAATGCATAAATTACCTATATAGTTATACATTGCTAAAACTGAAGGATCTTCATGGATCATGTCCCACTTTCCACATTTTGTAAATTTGTAAACTGAAATATGGAAAAAAGAATGTCTTGATCAAGATGGCATGTCTATACCTTGGTTAATTGAATTTAAATTAAAAAAAAAGTAAAAAGAAAAGATGGCATGTCTGGAATCAACTATATCTGTCATTTCAGTTCCATGGGTCATTAAATGTCTACATTTGTATGTTGCTCTAGACAGAAACTACATTAGACATCATGTATACATTCATTCTTTTTTTTTTCCAAAACCCTATGAGTTTGACTGGTTATTACCCCCAGTTAATTTATGAAGCACAGAGATTAAGTCTTGTATTTATGTTTACAACATTATACTGCCAAGCCAAGTTTTGTACCCAAGAGCGTTTCTTTAGTCCATTGGTCTTAAGTATAATTGAATTTAGCTCAATTTACAGTTACTCATTGTCACCATTGTCCCAAAATCAGTGTTTAGAACCTTATACTTAGGTAACTGAGGCATATAAGCAGAGTAGATGTAGTGGGCTAACAGGAGCAGTAGGACATAAACAACCAGCAGCGGCAATTCAGAGAGCAAGGCACAACATTCAGTGTAGAGCTTGGGCTCTGGGAAGAGGTGCGCATCAGCCCTATCATTGACTACTGAAGGGTCATTAATTCCTCGGTACCTGGACCTGATTTTCTCCATATACAATTGAAGATTGTCATGATATTTACCTTAAGGTATTGTTGAAAGAAATAAAGAGATAATGCATTATAAACAATAACAATTGGTAGATGGTTAGCATGGCTGGATACATGTTAGCTGTAGTAGTATTCTTAGGATGGAATGATAGCTCTTATGTTTGTTTGAGAAAGGTGGGTGGGACACACAGGGATTCTGGAGGGAATCAGTTCTGAGGCCTTACAGCCTCTGTTTGATTTCCTTGTTTTCATGCACTTGGTCCACTGATGATTTTGTCCTGTCCAGTGTTCCTCAGTCTGTCTGTCCCCTACCAGCTTAAGTGGCTGTTCTAGCCATTCCAAATAAGCCATTCTTTTGCTTAATTTCTTTCTTAAAATCCATATTTTAGCATTAGGACATTTGGAATGTCCTTTCTGAAACTCATTCTTCCTCTCATTACTATCATCTCATAGTTGAATCACCAGGATCAAGGGCTGAAAGGTCCTGGTCTGTTGGCTGCCTTTAGCCTGCAGGTCTGTTTTGGTGGTGAGCTCCACATTAAAAATTTTTTTATGTGATACGTTCTTGTGTAGGAACAGTGTCTTAAATCTTTTTAATTTGAATCTGAAGCCTTTAGAAATACATCTCTCTTCTGCTAATCCTTCTCTACCACTGTCCTCTTGATCCTGCCTCTTCCCTCTACAAGCCCAGGCTTTAAAGTCATTAGGGTTGTCAAGCTCTGACAGTTGTAACCACTCTTAGAATGTGGCATGTTCTACAAACAGTAAGAGCTATATGCATATATATTTTTCTGTATGCATGTCTGTACATATATATGTATATATATATATATGCTTATGTTTACATACATGTATAGAAGCACATCTCATTTCATTTAAATTCATGGTAATATTGTGAGGTAAGTAGAATTATTATTCCCACATTAATATTTAAGAGAACTGAGGATTTGAGGAGATATGTAAATCTCTACAATTATACAGCTCGGATAAAGAAGAGTCAAGATTCAAATTCAGCTGTGACCAAATCAAAAGCCTGTGCTTTAGTAACCTTATCATTGGCCTTTGTAGATGTGCTAGCAATAATAATAAGGGTGACATAATGCAGGAAATATTACAGTGGAGTATAGATCTGGTTAATTATAACACTTTTGTAGTTTATAGAATGGTTATTTCACTGTCTTCTATCTCTCTTAACCCCCAGTGAGAGGACAGAGATAGCAAATAAGATGAATTTAAAAGTTACCAAATAAGAGCATCACCTCTCCTTTTTGTTTGGCTGATCTTTTTAAAGACAGCAGCATGATGATGTTCCATAAGTATCACTAAACTCCCCATTGACAGAAGTTTTGATATTTCAATCCCAGCCTCAGCTCACTGCTTTAGAAATAACATTCAAATCATCTATTTCTGTGCTCAAACAATTCATAGTAGGTAGAGCTGCCCCATGGATTTTGCATGAATTATATTTCTCACTGAAAATATATTTGCAACAACGTGGATGGAACTAGAGGGTATTATGCTAAGTGGAATAAGTTAGTTCAGAGAAAGAAATTCCATATGATTTCACTCATTGAGGAATTTAAGAAACAACAGATGAATATAGAGGAAGGGAAAGAAAAATAAAATAAGATAAAAACGGAGAGGGAGGCAAACCATAGGAGACTCTTCACTCTAGGGAACAAACCGAGGGTTCCTGGAGGGGAGATGGGTGGTTGGATGGGGTAATGGATGATGGGCTTAAGGAGGGCATTTGATGGAATGAGCTCTGGGTTTATATGTAACTGATGAACCAGTAAATTCTACCCTTGAAACTAATAATATACTATATGTTAACTGAATTGAATTTAAATAGAGAAATTATATATATATATATATACACACACACACACATATATGTGTGTGTGTGTATGTAACATAACTGACACATATATGTGTGTGAATCATAGAAGCTTACCTTGTTGCTTGAAAAGAAGGGACAGGCAATCCTGAATCGTCAGTCTGATATCAGACTTTTTGCCATGGAATAATGCAGATATACTCTTAGAGATGTTCTCTATCAGGTATCAGTCAAAATATTCCAGACCTCTAAGGCAGATAAAGATGGAGGAAAGATTCTAATAGGGAGTCACAAATCTGATCCATGTCTTGAATCTACCATTAATCTTACTATGTTTTTGGAGGAGTCACTTGTTCTTTCCCTATTTGTAAGATAAAGAATAAAATGACTTCTCCTACATCACTCAGTCTCATTCACAGAATTGCGTCTGTGATAAGCCAAAGAGGGAAGCTCAGTAAAACACCTTGCTAAGTGGTTATCCCTTTAAAGTCAATCAATATAATTTTCATGTTGAGACGTTTTCCCTGCCCATGATTGCAGGTTTGAAGCACATCCTCAGGTCCAAGGTCAGGCAGGAAGGTGTGCATGTACTAGCAATTACTAACAGTAGTTGATGGCCAAAGGGGCTGAGCGCATGGTCTGGCCCCTCTAAAAAAGATGTCACGCTGAGTCATCTTGGGATTTCAATGGCTAAATCATGAAATCAGGAGGGATTTATGTAGGCATGGAGTTCTCTGTGCATGTCCCCCAGGAGAGCATCTGTAGCTCTCATCCACCTTCTTAGGGAGAAGCAATTTAGCAGCTTGTGTGTCCCTAGCTGGATTTGATTAAGGTGCACACATGCTTTCATATCACTTGCTATTTCATACATTTCCCCATCTTCTAATTAAAGTAGAATTTATAAACAATAACATCCTTAGTTTCTATTATATAAATCTCAGAGTTTGGTCACATTTACAAGGTCATGTAACCACTAGCACAATCGTGACATAGAAGAGTTCCATCATCTAAACCAAACCCTCCAGTTTCTTTGTGAGCAACCCATTCTCCCACTGCCACCCCTGGAAACCACTAAATTGCTTTTGTCCGTGTAATTTTGCCTTTTCAAGAATGTCCTATAGATTGAATCCCAATGTGTGTAGCCTTTGTATCTGGATTCCTTCACTTAGCATGTTGTGTCTGAGATTCATCCATCTTGTTAACTGTATTAATTTCCTAAGACTGCCATTAAAAAGCACCACAAAACAGATGGTTTAAACAACAGAAATTTATTCTTTCACATTTCTGGCCTAGGAGTCTGTAGTTAATGAATTGTTGGGGTTGGTTCTGCTGGTGGCTTGTGGTTTCTGAAAGGGAGAATTTTTCTCACATTTGTCTCTGAGCACTTGGGTGATGTGTTGGCGTTCTTTGGCATTCCTTGGTCAGCTACATCTTCTTGACTTCTATCTTCATCCCCGCATTATGCCTGTGTCTATCTAAATTTCCCTTTTTAAAGGGACATGTGTCCTATTAGATTTGGGGCCCATCCTACCCCAGTATGACCTCATTTTAAGTAATTTAATTTGTAATAATCCTGTTTCCAAATAAGATCACATTCTGTGGTACTGAGGTTAGGACTTCAACAAAGGAAACGTTGAATTGGACTTTGGACTTCTCATAAGAGCATTTTGTTACATATATTGTTAAATTTGTCTTTCTGTATGGGAATGTGGATTTGGACTTTCTATTTCTCCATCCTGCTTATCTCACTCTCTGGTCCTTTATTATATGCTTAATGGCTTGGCAGGACTAATTCTCCTGAACTTTGGGGGTACAGATGGCCCTTCTTTTCACTATATTTTATCTTTGGGGGTAAATACCCAGTAGGGCAATTGCAGGTTCATAGGGAAGTTCTATTTTTAAATTTTTAAGGAATCTCCATACTGTTTTCCAAAGTGGCTGCACGAACTTGATTTCCCACCAACAGTGTAAGAGGGTTCCCCTTTCTCTACATCCTCTCCAACACACGTTGTTTACTGTCTTGTTAATTATGGGCATTCTAACTGGTGTAAGGTGGTATCAAAATGTGGTTTTGATTTGAATCTCCCTGATGGCTAATGATGATGAACATTTTTTCATGTGTCTGCTAGCCATTTGTATGTCTTCATTAGAGAAGTGTCTGTTCATGTCTTCTGCCCATTTTTTGACATGCTTATCTGTTTTGTGTGTGTACTTTGGTTTTTATTTTATTAATGATGTTTCTTGATATAGAAAAGAAATGCATTTCAATGCAGTCAAAATTGTGACTCCAAAATTGTTACTTGTTTTTTTTAATAACTGTCATCTATTTATTGATATTCTTTATTAGGTGAATCATTGGCATTGTATTTTCCTTTCCTTGTTTTCTTCAGTTCTTTGCACATATCTGAGCTCCCTCAGAGGGTTTCTAATGACTGCTTTCCCCTTTGTTTGGGTCATATTTTTCTTTTCTTTCATGCCTCATAATTTTTTTTTGCTAAAAAATTGGACACTTAAGATAAGAAATTATAGAAACTTTGAATTCCGACCATCCCTGCAGTTGTCTTTTTTTATTTGTTTGTTTAAGATTTTATTTATTTGTCAGAGAGACAGAGAGCACAAGCAGGGGGAGTGGCAGGCAGGTGGCGAAGCAGGCTCCCTACTGAGCAAGAAACTCAATGTAGGACTCAAACTCAGGAGCCAGGACCTGATCCGAAGGCAGAGGCTTACCCAACTGAACCATCCAGATGTCTCCCGGGAATTGTTGTTTTATACTCATTTTTGTTTGGTTGATCAAACTATCCTCATTTTAGAGTGCATTTCTCTGTTGTGTGTGGCCAGTGAAGTCACAACTCCATCTTTTTTTTTAAACCTTGCTTTTATTTATAAGCTTGTGCTCTTAGGGGTAGCCACTGTATCAGCAGCCAGCCAAGGATGTGTCAGAAGTTTTCCCTAGACCCATTTTGATGGATGGTTCTGTGTAAGGTTTGGAAATATATTCAAATTTTGGGCAAGTTGACAAATCTGCCTTGGCTTTTGCTTTCTTCTTGGGTGAGACCACAAGAACAGCGAGGAATGAGTAACAGGCATCTGGTCTGTTTTACCTGCCTGCTTGCATAGTGTTGAACATATACATACCCAGGAATATGTCAGAGCTTTTCAAAGCCCACATGGCTGGATCATTTCCTAAATATCTCTTTAAAATGTCTGATTTATCCCTCACTTTCCCCAAACAGTATTATAGCTAGGGGCAGCTGTTATTTCTCCTTCTGCAGTAGTTCTGACAAATGGCTGTCATGAGGCTAATGGACTTCTCTTAGCTCTGTAAGTGATATAACTTCTCATAACCATAGAATTCTCGGGCTCTTCATTCTGTCAGGAATACTCTATCCTGCTATACACAGTACTAACGGTTGGCAATAATGTGAAGAAATTGAGATTAGCATGCACTACCAATGGAAATGCAAAATGGTGCATTACCTGAAAAAAAAAATTTGGTAATATCTTATAAGGTTTAACATGAACTTACTGTATCAACTAACAACATCACTTGAAGGCATTTACTCAAACCTATGCTCATACATAGTTCTGTATGCAAATGTATGTAGCCGATTTAACTGCAATCAGTACAAACTAGAAGTAAATGATGTGCTTAGATCCACATAATAGAATACTAGTCAACAATAAAAAGAAACCAACTACTGATACATACAACAAACGGATGAATCTCACAAACGGATTATGCTGAATGAAACAAGCCAGACTCAAAAAATTAGATAGTATATGACCTCATTCATATGAATTTTCTTCCATAGGAAAAGTCTTAAGGACAAAATCAGTTCCAGGATTGGTGGAATCCTGAGGGTGGTGGGGGGGTGGGGAGGATGTTCATTACAAAAGAACACGGGGAATCTTGGGAGGTGGATAAATGGGTCTATTCTTTATTTTGATTGTGTTGGAGGTTCTATGGTCATACACCATTTGTCCAAACTCTCAGAACTATACACTAAAATTCATGAAATTTGCTGTAATAAATTATACCTAAACTGAAAAAAAAGGAAGAAATGGCAACCCCCCCAAAAATGTGAATACACCTGTGTGTTCACTCACCAAATTAAGCTAGGTCTTCACTGGTAGTTTAATTGCTTCTTCCTTAAGTAGTAGGAGAATAATCTGTAGCTGTCTTCACAGGGGCTTATTCCCCTGAGGTCTCCAGGCCTCTAAAACTCCCTTCTGGTTCTCACTCATTATCTTTTAAAAATCCCAATGTAGTTCTTCTGTTTGACCTCACTTTGAAAGGAACAGACTATATACTAAGCTGTTTTGGTAATTTATTTACCCAAGTGAATATGAATAGTAGTTGGTACACTGGCCCTGCCCCAAACTGTGGATTTTCTGTAAGTCTGCAACCATTGACAGGAAAACTTCCAGGATGAAAATTATATTGAATGCAGTCAAAATGACAACACTTTACTGAGTTGTTTTATAGTCTTTTTATCTGCTATTCACAGCCACAGTTCTATGAGTTATGTCTGTGTGTTAATAATTTTCTATTTCACAAACAAAAAATTAAGTTTGGCATCAAGTAAGTGGCTATTCTAAGGGAACCTTTTGATTAGCGCCCAAGACAGAGCATCTCCACCTGGACATTCTTTCCTGGCAGACTTTCAGATCAATGACTAAAAATTCAGGATTTCAGGCACCTGTTGTCAAGAGCCAGGTGAGTAAGCTTCTGTATTCTGTACACATTTTCAGTGAGAAATATAATACATGTAAAAGTAACAACGAAGCTGATGCTATGAATTACTTGAGCTAAAAATACAAGGTCATGAACATTCTTCTGAAATGGTTGGGGCTTTATTTCCAATTACAAAATACTTCCCTTTAGTAGGAAGTTCAGTGACACTCATGAAATAATCATGTTGCTGAAGAGGGTAGGCAAAGACATAAGAGGGATAACATTCTGATCGAGCAGGTGGTAATTTCCTCCCATTTACTATCTTTCCCTGTCATTGTAGGGGATGTTCACCAGCAAAGTTTGAATGGACAGTTCTTTAGATTCCAGAAATTTCCTCATAAGATTATTTAGATCTATATTCACCCTTAATATTTTTTTTGCAAAGCTATCATGTGTTATTTATTATTATTTTTTTGAGATTTTTTTTTTTAATTTTCAGTATAACAGTATTCATTGTTTTTGCACCACACCCAGTGCTCCATTCAATCCGTGCCCTCTCCAATACCCACCACCTGGTTCCCTCAACCATCCACCCCCCGCCCCTTCAAAACCCTCAGATTGTTTTTCAGACTCCATAGTCTCTCATGGTTCACCTCCCCTTCCAATTTCCCCCAACTCCCTTCTCCTCTCTAACTCCTCTTGTCCTCCATGCTATTGTTATGCTCCACAAATAAGTGAAACCATATGATAATTGACTCTCTCTGCTTGACTTATTTCACTCAGCATAATCTCTTCCAGTCCTGTCCATGTTGCTACAAAAGCTGGGTATTCATCCTTTCTGATGGAGGCATAATATTCCATAGTGTATATGGACCACATCTTCCTTATCCATTCATCCGTTGAAGGGCATCTTGGTTCTTTCCACAGTTTGGCAACTATGGCCATTGCTGCTATGAACATTGGGGTACAGATGGCCCTTCTTTTCATTACATCTGTATGTTTGGGGTAGTGCAATTGCAGGGTCATAGGGAAGTTCTATTTTTAATTTCTTAAGGAATCTCCACACTATTTTCCAAAGTGACTGCACCAACTTGCATTCCCACCAACAGTGTGAGAGGGTTCCCCTTTCTCCACATCCTCTCCAACACACGTTGTTTACTGTCTTATTAATTTTGGCCATTCTAATTGGTGTAAGGTGGTATCTCAATGTGGTTTTGATAGAATCTCCCTGATGGCTAGTGATGATGAACATTTTTCCATGTGTCTGTTCATGCTTTTTATGGGACAGTGTAGTGTATCAAAAGACTCCTTTCTGTCTTATAGTGATGTTTCTTTTATTGAAATTTAATTAATTTTATTTTTTAAAGATTTTATTTATTTATTTTAGGGAGAAAGAGAGAGCACAAGTGGGAGGGGCACAGGGAGAGGGAATCTCAAGTAGACTCACACTGACTGCAAGCCTGATGAGGGACTCAATCCCATGACCCTGGGATCACGACCTGAGATGGAACCAAGAGTTGGTCACTGACTATACCACTCAGATGCCCCTAATTATTTAGTTATTTAATTTTATAACTTTTTCAGAATTACAGAAAACTTTCAAAGCTAGTACAAAATATTCCCATATGACCCTGCCTAGGCTGAATAATAGCTAAATCACATATTTAGGGAAAAAAAAAAGAAACACCAACAGGTGATGACAACTGTGCAAGTCCATTCAATACATGTAGCTAGGTCCCCATTGGTAGTTTAATTGCTTCTTCTGTAATAAGGGGGGATGAGGAGCTGCAGATGCTCTCAAGGGACCATCCCCTGAGCCCCATCTCTCTCTATCTCACTCCAGATGCCCTATATTAGCCTCTGAAATAGCAACAGCTATCCACATGACATCATTTTAGAAAGACTAGATTGCACACTGGGCTCTGTGATCATCATACATTCATCTGAATGTTAATAGTCATCATGGCACTCAGGTTTCCTCCCTACCTGAGGAATTGCTTTGAGCCTGCTACCGTGGCCAAGGAACTCACCTCAAGATAAAAGTTGTATTGAGTGGCTTTAAAATGGCAACCCCCTACTGAGTTATTTTATAGACTTTGCCTTATTTGCTATTTACAGACACAATTCTGTAAAATATGTGGGAGAAGTATTTTTACATAAATACTCCTTATTTATCTTACAAATAAGGAGAAGGTAAGTGACTCCTCCAAGGGCACAGTAGGAATTAATGGTAGATTTGGAACTTGAGCCCAGGTTCCTGTGTCCTTCTTTGTGTGTTTTCATCCATCTTTTCCTGCCGTAGAGAACGTAGATACTTTTGACCATACCTAAGATATAGCTTCTTTAGATTATTTATGGGTTATTTCATGGATGAATTTCTCATTGCACACTCACTATTCAGGGTTGCCTGGTCCTTCTCTTCAAGGAGCAAGGTAAGCTACTATATTCTATATACACTGTTAGTGAAAAATGTAATTCATGCAAAAGGAACTATACATACTATCAGTTGTTTGAGCTGAGAAATAGATGTTTTGAACATTTTTTCAAAAACAGTAAGCTGAAGCTGGAGTGTAAGTGTCAAAACTTCCATTAGTAGGGGTTTTAGTGATACTTGTGAAGCATCCTGCTACTCCCCTATAAAAAATAAGATAGATAACACTGTTTGAGTACATAATAATTTTGTTTTGTTTACTATCAGTTCATCTCTCATTGGAGGTAAAAGAAAGGTGGGGGGCTGTCACCGTCGCGAGATGGGGTCCTGGTGATCAGAAGAGCCAAAGTGATGGGGGGACTACTGACTGACTACTTATCAGTAGACAACTTTATTTCTTACAATCACTTCTTTTATACTTTCCACAAGATCCAATTACAAACAGAATCTAGATGTATGTGCAGGGCATGGGCTACATGTGAGATGTGATTTACGCTCAGGCAATCAAGTGAGACAAGTGAACAACAACGATTATCTCTTAGCTTTAAATGACAATATCTCTTAGCTCTAAATGACAAGAACAAGTTAAGCATTCTCCACACTTATCAGATCTATCTAAAAGATGACTGGAAAACACTTGAGGGATCCTCCCAGGTTTATTCCGGGTGTTGGCCCAGGAAGACTCTTGCCCTCCATCTCCTGGAGCTTTCTCACAGGATCTGACTGGACCCAGTCACATTGGCGAGGATCCGGGTCATGTTCCAGCAGGCGGCTAATGGTGAAGTGACTCCACTTTAAGCTACACAGGGAACTAAATGAATTAGCAATATTGAACTGCAGTGTAAACTTTGACCTATAATCTCATCCTTACTATCACTGGTACCTTTATATATGCTGTCTGTGAGGGGCCTAAAAGCACACAGATTCTGATTAAGTCAAAACTGAATTTCAAACTTGAATCATCTCCATATTAGAGACATAATTGTAAAATATCATATAACTTTTCAAATCCTTAATTCCTTTAATGGGAAAATAAAAATAATAATAGTATTCACTGTATGCAAACACACACACACACACACACACACACACGCACATTTATATGTAAGGCCATTCACATTAGACCAGGATCATTTTGAAGTACAAATTATTAATGAAATAATGCACATGGTACTTATGCATTTCAGTTTCACTAGAATTTCTTTTTTGTTTGTTACTTTTCTCCTTTATTTCTCATTGCTACAGGATATCTCATAATTCCCAAATAACATTGATGGATAACAACACAGAAGGGACACAGTTTATCCTGCTGGGACTAACCAATGCCCCAGAGCTACAGATCCCCCTCTTTATCATGTTTACTCTCATTTACCTCATCAATGTGATTGGAAACTTGGGGATGATGGTGTTGATTCTGTTGGACTCTTGTCTCCACACTCCCATGTACTTCTTCCTCAGTAACCTGTCTCTAGTGGACTTCTGTTATTCTACAGCTGTCACTCCCAAGGTCATGGCTGGATTACTTATAGGAGACAAGATCATCTCTACAATGCATGTGCTGCTCAGATGTTCTTTTTTGTAGCCTTTGCCACTGTGGAAAATTATCTCTTAGCCTCAATGGCCTATGACCACTATGCAGCTGTGTGCAAACCCCTCCATTACACCACCATCATGACAACAAGTGTGTGTGCTCCTCTGGCCATAGGCTCCTACATCTGTGGTTTCGTAAATGCCTCCTTCCATGTTGGGGACATATTCAGTCTGTCTTTATGTAATTCCAATCTGATCCATCACTTTTTCTGTGATGTTCCAGTAGTCATGGCTCTCTCTTGCTCTGAGAAACATGTTAGTGAGGTGGCTCTTGTTTTTATATCAAGCTTTAATGCCCTTTTGCTCTTCTGGTTATATTGATTTCCTACCTATTCATATTTCTAACCATCTTGAAGATGCAGTCAGCTCAAGGGCACCAAAAGGCTTTATACACCTGTGCTTCCCACCTCACTATAGTGTCCATCTTTTATGGGACAGTCATTTTCATGTACTTACAGCCCAGCTCTAGCCATTCCATGGACAAAGACAAAATGGCAGCTGTGTTTTATTCTATGGTCATCCCCATGCTGAACCCTGTGGTCTATAGCCTGAGGAACAAAGAGGTCAAGTGTGCATTCAAGAAGGTGTTGGAAAAAGCAAACTTTTCTATAGGATTGGCAATTTAACATTACAGTATGCATAATAACTTTGTTTAATTCCACTCAGACTTTCCCCATGCAGTGAACTACTTTTTAAGTCCCATGCTGCATTTAAATTTCTGAAGTAACATCGTTACCTCTTCAAAACTTTATTGTCTGCTAAAAAAAAAAAAAAACATATTCAGAAATATAATACCTGAAAGAGGATGGCTAATGGGAAGCATCAGAAATTTGGGGACCCACTTGTCAAACCTTACTAATAATATTTGATTTATTCACTTGTTACACTTACTTTTTCTCTGCCACATGTCAGTGCAAACATATATGTCAAGTAGGAGCCCAAGCAAGCCCATGAACAAAGCACATGTATGTGGTCCATGTAGGCACATACACACTTGCAGTGAGAAATTTGTCAGAGGCAAATGGAATCTGGCTAGTTTTTTACAAAAATAATTTAAGTAGTTAATTGAAATATTAAATATAAAGTTATATCTAAAAAAATATAAAGTTATATCTAATTATAATTATTTATTTCACTGAGAAATTGTTTTAAGATTCTGAATAGAAGTGCCATGTACCTTTAATGAGAGTATGTACTTTTTGTCACATTTTATTGAGTGATATAGATCAGATCTAAGGAATTAATACTTCTGTCTTGACTGATTCATCTTGCAGAATCAACATGTTCACATTATAATTTTCAAAAAGATAAAGAATAGAATCACCTAAATTCCATAGCTTATCTTAGGGTTCTTTCTTGGTGTTATATATTATGGCTTTGGACAAATATATAATGGATTGTATCCATCATTATAGTATCATACAGAGTATTTTCACTGCTCTAAAAATGACCTGTGGTCTGCCTAGTCACTCTTCTCTCCCCAAGTCCCTGGCAGTTACTGATCTTTTTGTGTCTCCATAGTTCTGTCTTTACCAGAATCTCATATAGTTGGAATCATACAGTACATAGGCTTTTCAGATTGGCTTCTGTCATGTAATACAACACATTTAAAGTTCCTACATGTCTTTCCATGGCTTCATAGTGCATTTCTTTTTAGTGCTGAATAATGATGCCACAGTTTATTTATCCATTAAACTAATGAAGGACATCTTGTTTGCTTCCAGTTTTGGCAAGTAAGCATGAAGTTGCTGTAACATGCATGTGCAAGTTTTTGTGTGAACACAAGTTTTCAACTCATTTGGGTAAACACCAGTAATAAAGATTGCTGCATGATATGGAAAGAGTATGTTTACTTTTTTTTTTTGTATGTTTAGTTTTTTAACAAACCTCTATACTGTCTTCCAAAGTGGCTCCCCCATTTTGTATTTTGGCCAGCAATGAATGAAACTTCTTGTTGCCCCACCATCACTGATGTTGTCAGTGTTCTGGTTTTGGGCCATTTTTATTAGGTATATAGTGAAATCTATTGATGTTTTAATTTGCATTTCCCTGATGACATAGGATATGTATCATCTTTTAAAGCATTTATTTGCCATCTGTATTATCTTTTTCTTCTATTTTTATCATTAGTTTTTGATGTAGTGTTCCAAGATTCATTGTTTACATATAACTGCCAGTGGTCCATACAATACATGCTCTCCTTAATACTCATCTCCAGACCAACCCACCTCTCCACTATCCTCCCCTCTAAAACCCTCAATGTGTTTCTTGGAGTCCACAGTTTCTCATGGTTTGTCTCCCCTTCTGATTTCCCTCCCCTTTCACATTCCCCTTCCTTCTCCTAATGTCCTCCATGTTATTCCTTATGTCCCACAAGTAAGTGAAACCATGTGATAATTGACTATCTCTGCCTGACTTATTTCACTTAGCATAATCTCCTCCAGTCCCATCCATATTGATGCAAAAGTTGGATATTCACCTTTTCAGATGGTTGAGTAATATTCCATTGCCTCTATGGACCACATCTTTATCCATTCACCTGTTGAAGGACATCTCGTCTCCTTCCACAGTTTGGCTATTGTGGACATTGGTGCTATGAACATTGGGGTCTTATTGATTTCTTTATTTGAATAACTTTTCTACGTCCTAATTAAAGAAATGAGTCATGTTTGTCACTTGTATTGAACACAATACTGGAAGTCCTAGCCACAGTAATCAGACAAGAAAAAGAAATAAAGGGCATCCAAACTGGTAAGGAAGAAGTTAAACTATCTTATTTATAGATGACATGTTACTGTACATAGAAAACTCTGAAGAAAACACTAAAAAAATAAGAAAAAAATGATTTCAGTAAAGTTGCAGAATTCAAAATTAATACACAGAAATTGATTGCATTTCTATACGCTAATAATGAAGTACCAGAAAGAGAAATTAAGAAAATAATTCCATTTACAATTGCACCCAAAAAAAGAACACTTAGTGGGAGCTCCTGGGTGGTCCAGTCAGTTAAATGTCTGGTTCTTGGTTTAAGGTCAGGTTATGATCTCAGGGTCATGGGATTGAGCCTTGCACTGAGCTCTGTGCTCAGGGCAGAGTCTGCTTTAGACTCTTTCTCCCTCGCAGTGCCTTTGTGGCTCAGTCGGTTAAGTGGCTGCCTTTGGCTCAGCTTCTAATCTGGGGATCCAGGGATCATGTCCCACAAGAGGCTCCCTGCTCTGCAGGGAATCTGCTTCTCCCTCTGACCCCCTCCCATGTTCTTTCTCACTCTTTCTCTCAAATAAATAAATAAATAAATAATCTTTAAAAAAAGACTTTCTCCCTCTCACTGTGCCCCATCCTCCCCCACTCTATTTCTCTCTCTAAAATAAATAGTCTTTAAAAAAATACCAAAGAGGGGCACCTGGGTGGCTAAGTGGGTTAAGGCCTCTGCCTTCTGCTCAGGTCATGATCCCAGGGTCCTGGGGTCAAGCCCCACATTGGGCTCTCTGCTCAGCAGGGAGCTTGCTTCTCCCCTATCTTTGCCTTCCTCTCTGCCTACTTGTGATCTCTGTCTGTCAAATAAATAAATAAAATCTTTAAAAAAAATACCTAGGAACAAACTTAACCAAGGAAGTAAAAGACCTATGCTATGAAAATTACAAAACACTGATGAAAGAAATTGAAGGTGAAAATAACAAATGAAAAGATATTGCATGTTCACAGATTGAAAAATGTACTGTTAAAATGTCCATACTATCCAAAGTAATCTACAGATTTGGTGAAATCCCTATCAATATACCAAGAACATTTTTTATAGAACTAGAACAAATAATCCTAAAATTTATATGGAACCACAAAAGACTCCAAATAGTCAAAGAACCTGGAAAAAGAACAAAGCTGATGGTATCACAATCCCAGATTTCAAAATATAGTATAAAGTTGTAGTCATCAAAACAGTATGGTACTGGCAAAAGAATAGACACATCGACTACTAGAAAAGAACAGAAAGCCTAGAAATAAACCCATGCTTATGTGGTCAATTAATCTTTGACAAAGGAGTAAAGAATATACAATGAGGAAAACACAGTGTCTTCCATAAATGGGGCTGGGAAAACTGGACAGCTACATGCAAAAGAATGAAACTGAGCCACTTTCTTACGCAGACGCAGAAATTTAAACTCAGAATTGATTGAAGACAAAACGTGGACCTGAAACCATAAAACAGACGTCTAGAAAACACATACACAGTAAATTCTTAGACATCAACCCTATCAGTATTGCTCTAGATATGTATCCTCAGGCAAAGGAAACAGAAGCAAAAATAAACTATCAATATAAACAGCTTTTGCACAGTGAAGGAAATCATCAACAAAACAAAAAGGCAACTATTGAGTGGGAGAAGATATTTGCAAATCATATATCTGATAAAGGGTTAATATCCAAAATATATAAAGAATTTATGCAAAAACAATGAATACTGTTATGCTGAAAAGAAATAAAAAAAAAAGAATTTATGGAACTCGACACCAAAAATATAGATAATAATTTGATTTAAAAGTGGGCAGAAGACCTGTATAGACATTTTTCCCAAAGAAGACGTACAGACAGCCAACAGACACATGAAAAGATATTCAGTATCACTCACCATCAGGGAAATGCAAGCCAAAATCACAGTGAGATATAACTTTACACCTATCATAATGTCTAAAATCAATAAGACAGGAAATAACAGTGTTGGCAAGAATGTGGAGGAAAAGGATCACTCACACACTGTTAGTAGGAAGGTAAATTGGTGCAACCACTGTGTGAAACAGTATGGCACTTCATCAAAATAAAATGTTTGTTGCAGCATTATTTACAACAGCCAAAGCATGGAAGCAACCCAGGTATCCACTGATAGAGAAATATTTCATTATATTACTCATCCATAGAAGAGGATGGAATTTTGCCATTTACAACATGGATGGACCTAGATGGTATAATGCTAAGTGAAATGTCAGTTAGAGAAAGACAAATACCATATATTTTCACTTGTATGTGGGATCTAAAATACAAATGAACAAATTAACAAATAAAAAGAAGAAACAGACCCACAAATACAAAGAGCAAACTAATGGTTTCCAGAGAGGAAGGGTGTGCAGAGATGTGCAAAATAGGTGAAGGGGAGTGGGAGATACAGGCTGCTAGATATGGAATGAATAATTTACAGTAATAAACAATACAATGTAGGGAATATAGTCAATGGTATTGTAATAGCATTGTATGGGGTCATATGGTAGCTAAATTTACGGTGAGAACAACATAACATATAGACTTGTCTAATCACTATGTCCTATGCCTGAAACTAATGTAACATTATCTGTCAAATATACTTCAGTTTAAAAAAGTGTACTACTTATAAATAAAATAAGTCAAGCAGAGAAAGACAATTATCATATGGTTTCACTTATATGTGGAACATAAGTAATAGCATGGAGGACATTGGGAGAAGGAAGGGAAAAATGAATGGGGGGAATAAAAGGGAGAGACAAACCATAAGAGACTATGGATTCTGAGAAACAAACTGAGGGTTTTAGAGAGAGGTGGGTGGGGAGGTGGGTTAGTCTGGTGACAGGTATTAAGGCAGGCACTATTGCAATGAGCACTGGGTATTATATGCAGACAATGAATCATGGAACACTACATCAAAAACTAATGAAGTACTTCACGATGACTAACATAACATAATAAAAATAAATTAGTTAAGAAGTCAACAAAACAAAGAGACAACCCACGGAATGGGAGAAGATATTCACAAATGACACTACAGACAAAGGGTGGATACCCAAGATCTATAAAGAACTCCTCAAACTAAACACTCAAAAAACAGATAATCACATTAACAAATGGGCAGAAGACACCAACAGACACTTCTCCAAAGAAGACATACAAATGGCTAACAGACGCATGAAAAAATGTTCATCATTAGCCATCAGGGAGATTCAAATCAAAACCACATTTTAATACCACCTTACACCAGTTAGAATGGACCAAATTAACAGGACAGTAAACAACATATGTTGGAGAGGATGTAGAGAAAGGGGAACCCTCTTACACTATTGGTGGGAATGCAAGTTGGTGCAGCCACTTTGGAAAACAGTGTGGAGATGCCTTAAGAAATTAAAAATAGAGCTTCCCTATGACCCTGCAATTGTACTACTGGGTATTTACCCCAAAGATACAGCTATAGTGAAAAGAAGGGTCATCTCTACCCCAATGTTCATAGCAGCAATGGCCACAGTCGCCAAACTATGGAAAGAGCCAAGATGTCCTTCAACAGACAAATGGATAAAGAAGATATGGTCCATATTTATGATGGAATATTACACCTCCCTCAGAAAGGATGAATACCCAACTTTTGTAGCAACATGGATGGGACTGGAAGAGATTATGCTGAGTGAAATAAGTCAAGCAGAGAGAGTCAATTATCATATAGTTTCACTTATTTGTGGAGCATAACAAATAGCATGGAGGACAAGGGGAGATGGAGAGGAGAAGGGAGTTGAGGGAAATTGGAAGGGGAGATGAACCATGAGAGACTGTGGACTCTGAAAAACAATCTGAAGGGTTTGAAGGGGTGGGAGTTGGGAGATTGGGGGAACCAGGTGGTGGGTATTAGAGAGGGCATGGATTGCATGGAGCACTGGGTGTGGTGCAAGAACAATAAATACTGTTTTGCTGAAAATAAATTAAAAAAAAGAGTCACTTATGGTTTCTCTCCCTCCCAATCCCATCTTGTTTCATTTATTCTTCTCCTACCCCCTTATCCCCCCATGTTGCAACTCCACTTCCTCATATCAGGGAGATCATATGATAGTTGTCTTTCTCCGATTGACTTATTTCGCTAACATGCTACCCTCTAGTTCCATCCACGTCGTTGCAAATGGCAAGATTTCATTTCTTTTGATGGCTGCATAGTATTCCATTGTGTATATATACCACCTCTTCTTTATCCATTCATCTGTTGATGGACATTTAGGTTCTTTCCATAGTTTGGCTATTGTGGCCATTGCTGCTATAAACATTCGGGTGCACGTGACCATTCGGATCACTATGTTTGTATCTTTAGGGTAAATACCCAGTAGTGCAATTGCTGGGTCATAGGGTAGTTCTATTTTCAACATTTTGAGGAACCTCAATGCTGTTTTCCAGAGTGGTTGCACCAGCTTGCATTCCCATGAACAGTGTAGGAGGGTTCCCCTTTCTCCGCATCCTCGCTAGGATCTGTCATTTCCTGACTTGTTAATTTTAGCCATTCTGACTGGTGTGAGGTGGTATCTCATTGTGTTTTTATTTAAATTTAATTTTTTTTCAGCATAACAGTATTCCCTGTTTTTGCACCACACCCAGTGCTCCATGCAATCCGTGCCCTCTCCAATACCCACCACCTGGATCCCACAAACTCCCACTCCCTGCCCCTTCAAAACCCTCAGATTGTTTTTCAGAGTCCATAGTCTCTCATGGTTCAACTCCCCTTCCACTTTCCCTCAACTCCCTTCTCCTCTCCATCTCCCCTTGTCCTCCATGCTATTTGTTATGCTCCACAAATAAGTGACACCATATGATAATTGACTCTCTCTGCTTGACTTATTTCACTCAGCATAATCTCTTCCAGTCCCGTCCATGTTGCTATAAAAGTTGGGTATTCATCCTTTCTGATGGAGGCATAATACTCCATAGTGTATATGGAACACATCTTCCTTATCCATGCAAATATCTTCTCCCTTTCCGTGGGTTGCCTCTTTGTTTTGTTGACTGTTTCCTTTGCTGTGCAGAAGCCTTTGATCTTGATGAAGTCCCAAAAGTTCATTTTCACTTTTGTTTTCTTTGCCTTTGGAGACATATCTTGAAAGAAGTTGTTGTGGCTGATATCGAAGAAGTTACTGCCTATGTTCTCCTCTAGGATTCTGCTGGATTCCTGTCTCACATTGAAGTCTTTTATCCATTTCGAGTTTATCTTTGTGTACAGTGTAAGGGAATGGTTGAGTTTCATTCTTCTACATATAGCTGTCCAATTTTCCCAGCACCATTTATTAAAATATACAGTGGAAAAAAGTCTCTTCAATAAATGGTGCTGGGAAAATTGGATCTAAATTACTTTTTGTTGCCTCTTTATTCTTCTGCTCTACTTCATTCACATGATTTTCTTCCTATTTCTTCACAATCTGACAATCTCAATCATGTTCCTGATTAGGACATTTGTACTTGCTTTTCTCTGTGTAGAATGCTCCCTTACTTCTTTAAGATCATTGCTTAATTGTTACACTATTACACAATGTTTTTCTGACCACCTTTATAAAACAATCCCTTTTTATTCACTATGTACACTGTTCTTTCACTTTGTGTTATTCTTCATATCCTTATAAACCTTCATCTCTTATATATTTATTTGTTTCCTTGTTTATGATCCATGTACCCCAACTAGAATTTAAATTCTGTGAAAGCTATGGCTTTATTTGTTTTCTTTACAACACAGTCTTCAGTACCTAAGTGGGTATCTGTTTCATAGATTTTCAATAAATGAATGAATAAAATAATTAAGCTCTGAGTCAGAATGTATCCATATGATAATTCTTTAAGCATTGGTGGTTTTAGCATATCATCTATAGCATAAACTTTTTAGATAAATGTATAATACATTTCAAGAAGAACAGTTGATTTTATGCTTTGTTTAAATATTTTTATCTACATTTTTACCAAGTACTTGCACTCCAATATTTGGACACAGTGATTTCTTGGCTCCCATAATCAAGTGAATCATCTGAAATAATCTTATAATTTTCACTTAGCAGTGATGTCTCATTAAATGCCAAGTAACACAACAAATAAATGCTAGTAGGTAAATCATAAGAAAGACATTAAATGTGAGATTAAGAGTTAGTATCTGATTATATTTGAAAATTACTTCATACATATGAAATATAATTAACTGAAGTGATTCAGAATATCTATGTAGAATATAAACGTGGTAATATCTGTCAATAATAAAAATGATGCACATTCAATATGCTAGTGTAATACACAATTTTTATGCTTTTAGTTTTGATCCTCAGAGAGCACTATATTATACAAAACTTATCCACATAAATGTGTATCATCATCTAATTTGTCACCTCTAGATAATAGGAGGCTTTAATATTTCAGTATTTGTAAGATTGTACTTGAATATGCTCATATTCTTATGCTACTATTTTGGGGGAAGTGTAGAACAACACAAATATTCACTTATAGTTTTGCAATGATTTTTCCTTATTGGAAACATATCTAACTATTATTTTAAAAAAGACTTCACCCTCAAATTACTAGAGTTCATACAGCAATTCAGCAATGTAGCAGGATGCAAAATCAATGTGCAGAAATCAGTGGCATTTTTATACATTAATAATGTGACTGAAGAAAGAGAAATTAAGGAATTAATTTACAATAGCACCAAAACCCATAAGATACATAGGAATAAACCTAACCAAAGAGGTAAAGGATCTATACTCCAGAAACTACAGAACCCTGATGAAAGAAATTGGGAAAGACACAAACAGATGGAAAAACATTCCATGCTCATGGATTGGAAGAATAAATATTGTTAAAACGTCTATGCTGCCCAAAGCAGTCTACATATTCAGTGAGATCCCTATCAAAATATTTATTGGCATTTTCACAGAGCTGAAACAAACAATCCTAAAATTTATATGGAATCAGAAAAGACACTGAATCACTGGGGGAATGTTGAGAAAGAATACCAAAGCTGAGAGCATCACATCATAATATAGCTGACTTCAAGCTATATTACAAAGTTGTGATCATCAAGGCAGCATGGTATTGGCACAAAAACAGACACATAGATCAATGGAACAGAATAGAGAACCCAGAAATGGGTCCTCAACTCTATAGTAAATTATATCTTTAACAAAGCAGGAAAGAATGTCCAATGGAAAAAAGACAGTCTCTTCAACAAATGGTGTTGGGAAAACTGGAAAGCCACATGTAGAAGAATGAAATTGGACAATTGTCTTACACAAAGATAAACTCTATGTAAATATAAAACTCTAAATGGATGAAAAAATTTCAAGATGAGATAGGAATCCTCAAGGAGAATATAGGCAGTAACCTCTTCAACATCGGCCACAATGACTTCTTTCAAGATATGTCTCTAAAGGCAAGGAAAACAAAAACAAAAATGAACTTTTGGGACTTCATCAAGATAAAAAGCCTTTGCACAGCAAAGGAAATAGTGAACAAAACTAAGAGTCAACCCATGGAATGGGAGAAGCTATTTGCAAATGACATAACAGATAAAGGGCTGGGATCAAAGATCTATAAGTAAAATGGGCAGAAGACATGAACAGACACTTCTCCAAAGACATACAAATGGCTAACAGACACATGTAAAAAATGTTCATCATCATTAGCCATCAGGGAGATTCAAATCAAAACTACACTGAGATACCATCTTACACCAGTTAGAATGGTCCAAATTAACAAGACAAGACACAGCAAGTGTTGGAGAGGATGTGGAGAAATGAGAACCGTCTTACACTGTTGGGAATGCAAGTTGGTGCAGCCACTTTGGAAAACAGTGTGGAAATTCCTTAAGAAATTAAAAATGGAGCTTCCCTATGACCCTGCAATTGCACTACTGGGTATTTATCCCAAAGATACAGATGCCATGAAGAGAAGGGCCATCTGTACCCCAATATTCATAGCAGCAATGTCCACAATCACCAAACTGTGGAGCCAAGATGCCCTTCAACAGATGAATGGATAAAGAAGATGTCGTCCATATATACAATAGAATATTATACCTTCATCAGAAAAGATGAATACCTGACTTTTGTGTCAACATGGATGGAACTGGAGGAGATTAAGCTGAGTGAAATAAATCAAGCAGTGAAAGTCAAGTATCATTGGTTTCACTTACTTGTGGAGCATAAGGAATAACATGGAGGACATTAAGAGAAAGAAAGGAAAAGTGAATTGGGGGAAATCGGAAGGGGAGATGAATCATGAGAGACTGTGGACTGTGAGAACAAACTTAAGGTTTTGGAGGGGCGGGAGTTTGGGGGTTAGGTAAGCCTGGTGGTGGGTATTAAGGATGGCACGTATTGCATGGAGCACTGGGCGTGGTGCACCTACAATGAATCTTGGAACACTGAAAAAATTAAATTTAAAAAACAAATATCAAAAATAATAATAATTGTAAATTAATTAAACAAAGCCACTTTTGGTGTATGTAAAAGTCACCATAATTCTTTAAAAGATTGTATTTAGTTATTTGAAAGAGAGAAAGAGAGCAAGTGAGTACAAGCAGGGGTGAGGGGCAGAGGGAGAGGGTGAAGCAGACCCTCAGCTGAGCTGACCCCCTGGTTGGCAGGCAACGCAAGGCAGGAAGAATTCCAGGACTCTGAGATCATAACCTCACTTAACCAACTGAGCCACCCAGGTGCACCAAAATTCACCTGAATTTTTTAAGTGAGGGAGGAGAGAGAAGGGAGAGCAATATTGCCAATGTATGTATGTGTTACACAACATACCAAATTATGTCACTGAATACAGTTTAATTGTTTCTGCCTTATATAATTGGGATGAGGAGAGGTGTTTGTCCTCACAGGGGTCTTTTCCCCCAAGATTTCCATACCTGTACAATTTTCTCCTTGTTCTTGTTCATTATGGGCTGAAATCCCATCATGATGCTGCATGACATTGTTTAAAAGGACCAGATGTTGGGCAGAGCCCATTTATTCATCATTTATTGAACTAAAACCTAACCTTGTTGTAGACACCAAACTGGGTATTTGCAGTGAGTCTGCAATGACAGGGAGGGAAAGACATCCTGAAATAAAAATTAAACTCCTTTATGTTGAAAATTTAAGCTCTTACTAAGGGCTTACATCTGCCTTCATTTGCTGGTCACAAATACAATTCTAAAAAGTCTGTGGGACAGATAATTTAATTATCTCCTTATCATAAATAAGGAAACTGAGATCAGTAGGAGGTAAATCATCTTCTGAATACTTCAAAAAATCCATGGTAGATGCACTGCTTAAATACAGGCTTCCTAGGAAGCCCCATATTAATGATCCTTTCTCCGTATCATCATGCTTCAGGGAACTCAGAATGTCTCGACCAGAACATGAGACAGAATTTCTCCAACATTAATTATAACATTCTTTTGCAGCTGAATTTCTGATTGCAGACTCACAATTCAGCACTGTCTTTCCTTTCTTTTTAAAAGCAAGGTAAGTTTCTAGATTCAATCTACACTTGCAGTGAAAACTGTAATTGATGCAGAAGCAGCAGGGTGTCTACATCTTCTGTGAGTTTTGAGCTCCTATCTGGTTGTTTGAACACTATTTCTGAATATTGGCATAAGTATAGGAGTCGGGGGAAAACACTGTAATCAGGAAAGTGCAGAGGAATATTTCTGAAGTTCTACGCTGCTTTTCTTAAGAGGTTAAGAAAACCCTGTGATAGATGGTACTCTGATTAGATAGTTTTTAAATAAGTCCTATTTACTGTGTGTTTTGTCACTGAGGGGATAGCCAACCAAACACAGTGAAATGACGCTTTCTTCCTTTCCAGAAAGATCATCAGGAAGCCACTAAGACCCTTACATATTTTTCACTATTATTTCCATACAACCTACTCCATTATTACATGTTCATCAAGAAAATCTAACAATACAGTGATTAAAGCTACGGGCATTAGGTTCAGTTAGATGGGTATCTATATCTTAACTATCTCATCCTAGGTGTAGAATTTTAAGAAGACACATAACTTCTCAACTCCTCATTTTCTTAGCAGTAAATAAGGCTATTTGTTTGTGTGTGTGTGTGTGTGTGTGTGTGCAAGTGTGTGTACATACCCAATTTATATCTCTTTCTCTTCTGCTCTATTTACCATCATAACCATGATCATTATCATCATCATCATATCATCTATTATCCATATTATTTATCTCTGGATCTATGAGACCGGCTACACATAAGCAGGAATTTTAAGCTGTTGCTAACCACAGGAGAGCGATTAGTCATCATAGAACACAGCAAATGATATATATGTGTTATCATAATAAAATATTATGTGGATGAGGTGTTGACAAACACAAATACTTTAAGGTGAAGACGTGTAAAAAAATGTGTTTAGGACCCAGGAGGGAGATGGTAAAGAATAGTGGTTACCAAAGAATGCATGTCTTTCACAAAGCTTCAAGTAAAAATATAAAGATTTGTGCTTTCTTATGAATAGATCTGCAGATTAGTATCAACCCCGATGCCATGAATTTTCACCCATCAATATCTGTGATCCAGCTCAGTGTTCTTAGGAATGACAGTAAGAACGGGTCTAAGATAGAGGGGTAGGGTAAAACATGTATCTCAAGAAAGAAATTAAGAAAAGAAAAACTTGAAGATCTCTCCGTTCTCATACAAAGTGATTGACATAGCCATGAGCACAGAGTGAAAAATAGGGAGAAAACCAAACATCTGTGTACACAGCATGTACAAAAAGGCAAATCAAAGGTTAAGGCCAACAGACTTAAACCCAGACTGGTGGTGGGTATTAAGGAGGGTACGTATTTCATGGAGCACTGGGTGTGGTACATAAACAATGAATCTTGGAACAATGAAAAAGTAAAATGACATTTTTTTAAAAACCCAACCCCCTATATCTGTCACTTGACTTTCCTACACCAACATAGAGACCATTGTTCTATGTTAATAATATTATAGCTACTACTCTTTAGGACTGTGCTTGGTACCCTCATTATTCTAACTCTTTTTATACACAATGTCTTTAAATTCTTACAATAATCCTTTGAGGTAGGTTCCAACAGCATTTTCATTTTGGTGGTGGATAGAGACTTAGAGAAGTTAGGACCAATGTCTCCCAGTCATAAATGGTAGGGGTGATATGTGATTGTATACACATGATTCTCAGAGAACAAGCCTTAACATCCAATGCTATACCTTCTGTTCAGAATTGCCTTTGTTGATTGCACATGGCTCTCATGCTGCATCTAGTCCACTGCATCTACTATGCATTTATCTGTGAACTATGTAACTATTCTATTCCAGGCATTAAGTTCAGCACAATAGAGACAAGTAAGTATAAATTGAATGAAATTAAAGTCAATTCAAATTCATTAACAGCTCTTAGGTTGGGAATCCTTTTGATTGTGTCTAAAGTTTGGCTTTGTCCATTAATACCTAACTAAACTTATACAAATTACTTGATCTCTCAGTTGCCAAATTACTAGGTATCTATAGGAGAAGAATAACTAAATAATCTAATAGGACTGATGAGAAGATTAAATAAATATACACATACAGAGCACCTGGCATGAGAGCACTGTGCAAGTGTAAGTTGTTAGATTTAAAAGATATGATATAGGAGATGGATTCATTCCAAACATGTGAACTTGGATAACTTGTTAGCCTTTCCTGCAACTCAGTTTACTCATATACATAATCTAGAAGTTGGGAAGGTGATCTGTAAGGACATTCCTTATCCAAAAGCTTATTACTCTAGAGAGAGTTGTCACTAAATTGGGTTGCCATGACATGCTTTAGAAATAGAGAATATTAAGGAACAAATTATTGCTCTAATAGAATAATGCTTGTACATTTCCATTTTTGTGCAACCAGTTTCATTCATCATTGTGTTCCTTTCTCTGCCATAGAACATCTTGTGATATGAAGAATAACACAGAGGTGAAAGAATTCATCCTGCTGGGACTAACCAATGCCCCAGAGCTGCAGGGTCCTCTCTTTCTAATGTTTACCCTCCTCTACCTCGTCACTCTGATTGGGAACCTGGGGATGATCATGCTGATCCTGCTGGACTCTCGTCTGCACACTCCCATGTACTTCTTCCTCAGTAACCTGTCTCTGGTGGACTTTTGTTACTCCTCAACAGTCACTCCCAAGGTCATGGCTGGATTGCTTATAGGAGACAAGGTCATCTCCTACAACGCATGTGCTGCGCAGATGTTCTTTTTTGTATTCTTTGCAACTGTGGAAAACTACCTCTTAGCTGCAATGGCTTATGACCGCTATGCGGCAGTGTGTAAACCCCTCCATTACACCACCACCATGACGACAGGTGTATGTGCTCGTCTGGCCATAGGCTCTTATGTCTTTGCTTTTCTAACTGCTGCTATTGATATTAGAGATACATTCAATCTCTCTTTCTGTATGTCCAATGTGGTCCATCATTTTTTCTGTGATATTCCAGCAGTCATGACTCTGACTTGTTCAGTCAGAGACATTAATGAGTTGATTCTTATGCTTATTTCAAGCTTTAATATCTTTTTTGCTCTTCTTATAATCTTGATTTCCTACATGTTCATATTTATCACTGTTTTGAAGATACAGTCAGGTGAGGGATACCAGAAGGCTTTATCTACCTGTGCTTTTCACCTTGTTGCAGTTTCTGTGTTTTATGGGACAGTCATTGTCATGTACTTACAGCCAAGTTCCCATCATTCCATGGACACAGACAAAATTGCATCTGTGTTCTATACTATGGTCATCCCAATGCTAAACCCTATTGTGTATAGCTTGAGGAACAAAGAGGTCAAGAATGCTATCAAGAAGTGTTTTGAGAAGACAAGATATTCTTCAGGTTTAATATTCTAGTGATCTAGAATTCACAAAAGTTTTTTCATCCCACTTAAATCTACTCCATGCCATAACTCAATGTTCATGGCCATATAGGGTATTAAAACATATCAATCACTTGAATTTTGTTTATTTATTTAATTTAATAACAGGTCCAAGCATCTGAAATGCTGAACAAATATGACACTTTTTAATGAAAGCAGTTTATGGATAAACCTTCCTTGTTACTGTTGTGTTACACTTAGTTTTTTCCTTGATGTACTTCTATAATGGTAATAAAAAATATTGGATAAGAAAAAATTTTTTAAAGATTTGAACATGTAGTAAGGAAAACAGTGGATTAATGGAGTTTTCCCCACGAAGAAAAATCAGGGTCATATATCCAGTCACCAGGTGGAGCAGCCTACTTACTGTCAATTCCATAAGATTTTCTAAACTGAAATTTTATGTGTCTTTCTTTGCTGACTGTTCTGAATGGAGGCTCTTTTTTCCCCAATTATCTTTGTTCAGGCCCAACACTATTTATTGGGTGTGAATGTGGAATGAACTACGTTTTCTTTGTATAATTGCTGGGCAACAAGGAGCCACACATGGACTGGGTAGAGAAGACCATTTAACCTGTAGGAAAGCCTGGACATTGTGCTTCTGTGTTGATTAATTGGGATTTAGGTTGTTTCCTTCATGGAGTGGATAATAAATTTTCTGTATGAGAGAAAGTATAAGATGGATATTTGATGATCATAAGCATTACAATGGAAAATACTGGTTAGTTCTTTTCCAAACTACATTTACTCTTGGAAACATACATAGGCTCTATGTTTCCACACTTTATATAGTTAATTTGACCATATGCTTGGTTCTTGTCCATGGAATGTGAGTACGGGTCATATATGCCACTTCCAAGTCTGCCCATGAACCTCCCCATGTGATGTCCTGTTCATCCTATTCATCACCAGCTGGGTGAAGAGAATTCAGACCACAAGTGATGACAAAACCAGTAAGTGGAAAGAACTGATACAAATGAATTTCTGTGTACATTCCTACAGAACAACTAATGGAACCATAGGCAAGCAAGAAAAACTTCTGTGGTCATGCCACTGCCATTCTGGAGTTCGCCTGTTGGTAGCTAATATTATTTACACTAACAGATAGAGAGAGCTTCACATATGACCATCTGGATGCTGTCGTGGGACTGGGGAAGATATAGCCTGGAAAAAAATATCAATTTCTCCAATACAGTTTGATTCTACAATGATTTCTTTGTGAATCCTCACCCAGCCTCCATATCATACCCAAAGTGTCTAGCCCCAATAAAATTAGCACAGGTTTTGGAGAGAGGACAAATTCAATGTGAATTTCATTCCAAGCCAAACTTTGTGATATAGGGCCAGTTATTTAAGTCTTCTGAGTTTCTAATGGGGAAACTAATGCCCATTAGTTTCACAGGCTTATATTAAATGAGTACTGAATGAGCCAGATCTTAGCACAGTGCTTGAAACAGAGGAGCTGCTCAAAATGTATTTGCATCCTTTCCATTCTATTCCTTTTCTTATCCTTTCATTAATCTAATTTGTCAACCTTCTCCATAGAACTATTAAAACACTTACAGATTATAGTGGTTTGTTTTTATAGGTTTAACTTGGTACTGAATTGCAAGCCTTTGAGATAAAAAATGTTATCTTACTTAGGTATGTATTCTCAGAACCTAGACTAACATCTATTTCATAGAACTCAAGAGTATCTAATGAAATGTGAGCCTGTGTGGGAACAAAGTAACATGGAAAAAAACACAAATATTTGCATCTATCATCTTTTCCTTCATGATACTGGTCAAAACATTGTATATTCATTTTTGTGTGTTTATTCCGTTTGTTTGTTTGTTTCCCCCATTAAAATAAAAGTTCTATGCATCCTGGTACAATTTCTGGTCTGGTGTCTAACAAAGACTCAGGCCTAGATCAGAGTTGAGGCTCCATAAAAGATTTTAAGGAATGAACAGCTGCATATAAGAGGAACCAGAGAAACTCAGTATCTGTTTGTAAAAACAGAACACAGACAACTGAACACATTAGGTTATGCTGCAGTCACACATTAAATTGAGAACACAGTTGAACACAACAAAGATCATAAAGATTTTATACAAGTTTCCTATGGCTGCTGTAACAATTGAGCGCACTCTGGGGCCTTCAAATAACACACATTTGCTTTCTCACAGCTCTGGAGGCCAGTTGTTGGAAATCAGTTTCACTGGGATGAAATAAAAGTATCAGTCTCCAGAGTGTCAAGGGGAGACTCTGTCCCTTGTAGATTTTACCTGCAGGTGGCTGCCCCATATTCCTGGTTTTATTACCATCAGTTCAATCTCTACTTTCGTGGTCACATTATTTTCTCCTCCTATCATCTAATTTCCCTATGCTTCTCCTTTTTTAATTTATGTGAGATTACATAACAAAATCAGTTCAAATTTAATTCAATAACAATTAAAAATAAATAAAGTGTGCAACTCCGTAGTATTTGGCACATTCAAAGCGTTCTGCAACCATCACATCTATTTCATTTCAAAAGATTTTTTCATTCACAAAGACCCTACACCCATTAAGGCCCCCTGCCCCTGGGAACCAATAATCTGCCTTCAACCTCTATGGATTCACCTATCATGGATATGTCATGTAAATAGAATCATATAATATGTGATTTTTTAATGTATGACTTCTTTTTTCAGTTTAATGTTTTTGTGGCTCATCTGTGGTGCATCTGTATCAGTAATTTATTTCTTTTTATGGCTGAATAATATTCCATTATATGTATATACCACATCTTTTCATCCATTTTCAATTGATGGACACTTCGATGTTTTTCACCTATTGGCAATTGTTAATAATGCAGCATAACTATTTGCATTCATGCACAAGTATTGTGTGAGGACCTGTTTTCATTCTCTGGTAATATTACTACAAGCAGAACTGCTGGTTCATGCAATAATTGTATGCTTAACTTTTGAAGACCACCAACCTGTTTTCAGTAACATCTGTCTCATTTTACATTCCCACCAGCAATGTACAATGGTTCCAATTTATCCACATTCTTGCTACAACTTGTTAGTTCCATTTTTTTACTAATAGTCATCCCAATGGGTGTGAAAATGTATCTTGTGATTTTGATTTACTTTTCTTAATGTCCGTTATTTTGAGCGTATTTTCATGGGCTTATTGGCTTGTAGTAAATCTTTTTCAATGAAATATCTGTTCAGGTACCTTGTTCATTTTTCAACTGAGCTATTGGTTTTTCTGTTGTTGAGTTGTTTGAGTTCCTTATATATCTTACATATTATGTCCTTGTCAGAAATATGATTCACAAATTTTATCTTCCATTCTGTAGGTTTCCTTTTCACTTTCTTGAAGACATACTTTGATACATAAAAGTTTGAAGTCCACTCTCTTCTTTTCTTTCTTTTTTTCAATATTAAATTTTATTTTATATTTTCAGTGTTCTAAGATTCATTGTTGATGCACCACACCCAGTACTCCATGCAATACATGCCCTCCTTAATACTGACCACCAGGCTCACCCAACGCCCTATGCCCTCCCCTCCAACCCCCTCAGGTTGTTTCTCAGAGTCCACAGTCTCTCATGGTTCGTCTCCCCCTCTGGTTTCCCCCAACTTACTTCTCCTCTCCTTCTCCCAATGTCCTCCATGTTATTCCTTATGCTCCACCAGTAAGTGAAACCATATGATCATTGACTCTCTCTGCTTGACTTATGTCACTCAGCATAATCTCCTCCAGTCCTGTCCATGTTGACACAAAAGTTGGGTATTCATCCTTTCTGATGGAGGCATAATCTTTCATTGTATATATGGTCCATATCTCCTTTATCCATTCATCTGTTGAAGGACATCTTGGATCTTTCCACAGTTTAACAACTGTACCCATTGCTGTTATGAACACTGGGGTACAGATGGCCCTTCATTTCAATGTATCTGTATCTCTGGGGTAAATAAACAGTAGTGCAATTGAAAGGCCATGTGGTAGACCCATTTTTTTATTTCTTTTTAAAATTTTTATTTATTTATTTATATTTCTCTTCAGTGTTCTATAATTCATTGTTTATGCACCACATCCAGTGCTCCATGCAATACGTGCCCTCCACAATACCCACCACTAGGCTCACCCAACTTCCAACCCCCCTCCCCTCCAAAACCCTCAGTTAGTTCCTCAGAGTCCACAGTCTCTCATGGTTCATCCCACCCTCCAATTTCCCCCAACTCCCTTCTCCTCTCTATCTCCCCATGTCCTCCGTGTTATTCCTTATGCTCCACAGATAAGCAAGAACATGTGATAATTGACTCTCTCTACTTGATTTATTTCACTCAGTATAATCTCTTCTAGTCCTGTTCATGTTGGTACAAAAGTTGGGTATTCATCCTTTCTGATGGAGGCATAGTACTCCATAGTATATATGGACCACATCTTCTTTATCCATTCATCTGTTGAAGGACATCTTTGTTGAAAGGCATCTTCATTCTTTCCACAGTTTGGCGACTGTGGCCATTGCTGCTATGAACACTGGGGTACAGATGGTCCTTCTTTGAACCTAAGGACACATCCAGACTGAAAGTGAAGGGATGGAGAAGCATCTTTTTTTTCTTTTGTTGCTTGTGTTTGGTGTAATACATGGGAAACCATTTCCAGACCCAATGTGTAGACTTTTCCCCATATTTTCTGATGGTTTTATGTTTTTAGATCTCATATTTTGGTCATCAGCCATTTTGAGCTGGTTTTTATATGTTGAGTGTGGAAGGGGTCCAAATTTATTCTTTTGCATTTGGGCATCTCGTTGTCCCAGCACCATTTGTTGATGACTTCTTTTCCAATTAACTGGACTTAACATCTTTGTCAAAAATCAATTGGATATATATACACACACACACACACACATATATATATATATACACATATACATACATAAATAAGAAATATATATGTGTGTATATATATATATATATATATATATATAATTTCTTGTCTCTCAGTTCTAGTCAGTTGATCTATGTCTCTATCCTTAAGGCAATATCAAATTTCTTTGATTATTTCATATTTGTATTATGTTTGGAAATCAAGAAGTATGAGTCCTCATACTTTGTTTGTCCTTCTTGATATTGTTTGGCTATTCATGGTCCCTTGAAATTCCATTTTAGTATGATATGAGATTGCATTAATCTTCTTGGTCCCTTTGGATAATATTGCCAGTAAACAGTATCATATCTTCCAATCCATGAACATAGACTGTCTTTCCATTTATTTAGGCCTCCTTGAATTTCAGCAATTAATTTGGTAGTTTCAGTGTAAAGCCCTTCCATCCCCCCTCCTTTTTTAAAGATTGTATTTGTTTATTTGAGAGAGAGACAGTGAGAGAGAGCATGAGCGAGGAGAAGGTGAGAGGGAGAAGCAGACTTCCTGTGGAGCTGGGAGCCTGATGCAAGACTCAATCCCCGGACTCCAGCATCATGACCTGAGCGGAAGGCAGTCACTTAACTGACTGAGCCAGCCAGGCACCCATCCCTTTCATCCCTTGGTTAAATTTATTCCTCTGTATTTTAACATAAGGATGCTGTTTTAAGTGGAATTTTTTCCCTTAATTTTCTCTGGGATTGTTTATTCCTAGTATATGTAAGCACAATTTATTTTTGATTGGTCAATAAGTTTATTAGCTAATAGTTTCTTGCACATTGTTTAGGTTTTCTCTATATAAGATCATATCATCTGAAAATCATGTGATTTTTTTTTCTTTCCAATTTATGTGCCTTATAATTCTTATTTTCTTGTGTAATTACTCTAGATAGAACTTTCAGCCCAACTTTGAATAAAAGTGGTGAAAGCAGGCACACTGTCTAGCATGTGATCTTACAGTGGAGTATTTCACTCTTTCACATTCAAGTATGATGTTTGCTGTGGGTTTTTCATTAATGCTTTTTATAATTTTGGAGAAGTTCACTTCTAAGATTTCTAGTTGCTTTTATCATGAAGTCATTGGAGATTTTGGCAAATACTTTTTTTTAATTTTATTTTTTATAAAGTTATAATATATATTTATCCCCAGGGGTACAGGTCTGTGAATCGCCAGGTTTACACACTTCACAGCACTCACCATAGCATATACCCTCTCCAATGTCCATAACCCCATCCCCCCTCTCCCAACCCTCCTTCCCCCATCAACCCTCAGTTTGTTTTGTGACATTAAGAGTCACTTATGGTTTGTCTCCCTTCCAATCCCATCTTGTTTCATTTACTCTTCTCCTACCCCCTTAACCCCCCATGTTGCATCTGCACTTCCTCATATCAGGGAGATCATATGATAGTTGTCTTTCTCCAATTGACTTATTTCGCTAAGCATGATACCCTCTAGTTCCATCCACGTCGTCGCAAATGGCAAGATTTCATTTCTTTTGATGGCTGCATAGTATTCCATTGTGTATATATACAACATCTTCTTTATCTATTCATCTGTTGATGGACATCTAGGTTCCTTCCATAGTTTGGCTATTGTAGACATTGCTGCTATAAACATTTGGGTGCACGTGCCCCTTCGGATCACTACGTCTGTATCCTTAGGGTAAATACCCAGCAGGGCAATTGCTGGGTCATAGGGTAGTTCTATTTTCAACATTTTGAGGAACCTCCATGCTGTTTTCCAGAGTGGTTGCACCAGCTTGCATTCCCACGAACAGTGTAGGAGGGTTCCCCTTTCTCCACATCCTCGCCAGCATCTGTCATTTCCTGACTTGTTAATTTTAGCCATTCTGATTGGTGTGAGGTGGTATCTCATTGTGGTTTTGATTTGTATTTCCCTGATGCCGAGTGATATGGAGCACTTTTTCATGTGTCTGTTGGCCATCTGGATGTCTTCTTTGCAGAAATGTCTCTTCACATCTTCTGCCCATTTCTTGATTGGATTATCTGTTCTTTGGGTGTTGAGTTTGCTAAGTTCTTTATAGATTCTGGACACTAGCCCTTTATCTGATATGTCGTTTGCAAATATCTTCTCCCATTCTGTCAGTTGTCTTTTGGTTTTGTTAACTGTTTCCTTTGCTGTGCAAAAGCTTTTGATCTTGATAAAATCCCAATAGTTCATTTTTGCCCTTGCTTCCCTTGCCTTTGGTGATGTTCCTAGGAAGATGTTGCTGCGGCTAAGGTCGAAGAGGGTGCTGCCTGTGTTCTCCTCAAGGATTTTGATGGATTCCTTTCTCACATTGAGGTCCTTCATCCATTTTGAGTCTATTTTCATGTGTGGTGTAAGGAAATGATCCAATTTCATTTTTCTGCATGTGGCTGTCCAATTTTCCCAACACCATTTATTGAAGAGGCTGTCTTTTTTTCCATTGGACATTCTTTCCTGCTTTGTCGAAGATTAGTTGACCATAGAGTTGAGGGTCTATTTCTGGGCTCTCTATTCTGTTCCACTGATCTATGTGTCTGTTTTTGTGCCAGTACCATGCTGTCTTGATGATGACAGCTTTGTAATAGAGCTTGAAGTCCAGAATTGTGGTGCCACCAACTTTGGCTTTCTTTTTGAATATTCCTTTGGCTATTCGAGGTCTTTTGTGGTTCCATATAAATTTTAGGATTATTTGTTCCATTTCTTTGAAAAAAATGGATGGTAATTTGATAGGAATTGCATTAAATGTGTAGATTGCTTTAGGTAGCATAGACATTTTCACAATATTTATTCTTCCAATCCAGGAGCATGGAATATTTTTCCATGTCTTTGTGTCTTCCTCAATTTCTTTCATGAGTACTTTATAGTTTTCTGTGTATAGATTCTTAGTCTCTTTGGTTAGGTTTATTCCTAGGTATCTTATAGTTTTGGGTGCAATTGTAAATGGGATGGACTCCTTAATTTCTCTTTCTTCTGTCTTGTTGTTGGTGTAGAGAAATGCGACTGATTTCTGTGCATTGATTTTATATCCTGACACTTTACTGAATTCCTGTACAAGTTCTAGCAGTTTTGGAGTGGAGTCTTTTGGGTTTTCCACATATAGTATCATATCATCTGCGAAGAGTGATAGTTTGACTTCTTCTTTGCCGATTTGGATGCCTTTAATTTCCTTTTGTTGTCTGATTGCTGAGGCTAGGACTTCTAGTACTATGTTGAATAGCAGTGGTGATAACGGACATCCCTGCCTTGTTCCTGACCTTAGCGGAAAAGCTTTCAGTTTTTCTCCATTGAGAATGATATTTGCGGTGGGTTTTTCATAGATGGCTTTGATAATATTGAGGTATGTGCCCTCTATCCCTACACTTTGAAGAGTTTTGATCAGGAAGTGATGCTGTACTTTGTCAAATGCTTTCTCAGCATCTATTGAGAGTATCATATGGTTCTTGTTCTTTCTTTTATTAATGTGTTGTATCACATTGATTGATTTGCAGATGTTGAACCAACCTTGCAGCCCTGGAATATATCCCACTTGGTCGTGGTGAATAATCCTTTTAATGTACTGTTGAATCCTATTGGCTAGTATTTTGGTGAGAATTTTTGCATCTGTGTTCATCAAGGATATTGGTCTGTAGTTCTCTTTTTTGATGGGATCCTTGTCTGGCTTTGGGATCAAGGGGATGCTGGCCTCATAAAATGAGTTTGGAAGTTTTCCTTCCATTTCTATTTTTTGGAACAGTTTCAGGAGAATAGGAATTAGTTCTTCTTTAAATGTTTGGTAGAATTCCCCCGGGAAGCCATCTGGCCCTGGGCTTTTGTTTGTTTGGAGATTTTTGATGACTGTTTCAATCTCCTTACTGGTTATGGGTCTGTTCAGGCTTTCTATTTCTTCCTGGTTCAGTTGTGGTAGTTTATATGTCTCTAGGAATGAACCCATTTCTTCCAGATTGTCAAATTTGTTGGCATAGAGTTGCTCATAGTTTGTTCTTATAATTGTCTGTATTTCTTTGGTGTTAGTTGTGATCTCTCCTCTTTCATTCATGATTTTATTTATTTGGGTCCTCTCTCTTTTCTTTTTGATAAGTCTGGCCAGGGGTTTATCAATCTTATTAATTCTTTCAAAGAACCAGCTCCTAGTTTTGTTGATTTGTTCTATTGTTTTTTTGGTTTCTATTTCATTGATTTCTGCTCTGATCTTTATGATTTCTCTTCTCCTGCTGGGTTTAGGGTTTCTTTCTTGTTTTTTTTTCCAGCTCCTTTAGGTGTAGGGTTAGGTTGTGTACCTGAGACCTTTCTTGTTTCTTGAGGAAGGCTTGTACCGCTATATATTTTCCTCTAAGGACTGCCTTTGTTGTGTCCCACAGATTTTGAATGGTTGTATTTTCATTATCATTTGTTTCCATGAATTTTTTCAATTCTTCTTTAATTTCCTGCTTGACCCATTCATTCTTTAGAAGGATGCTGTTTAGTCTCCATGTTTTTGGGTTCTTTCCAAATTTCCTCTTGTGATTGAGTTCTAGCTTCAGAGCATTGTGGTCTGAAAATATGCAGGGAATGATCCCAATCTTTTGATACCAGTTGAGACCTGATTTAGGACCGAGGATGTGATCTATTCTGGAGAATGTTCCATGTGCACTAGAGAAGAATGTGTATTCTGTTGCTTTGGGATGAAATGTTCTGAATATATCTGTGATGTCCATCTGGTCCAGTGTGTCATTTAAGGCCTTTATTTCCTTGTTGATCTTTTGCTTGGATGATCTGTCCATTTCTGTGAGGGGAGTGTTAAAGTCCCCTAGTATTATTGTATGATTGTTGATGTGTTTCTTTGATTTTATTACTGATTGGTTTATATAGTTGGCTGCTCCCACGTTAGGGGCATAGATATTTACAATTGTTAGATATTCTTGTTGTACAGATCCTTTGAGTATGATATAGTGTCCTTCCTCATCTTTTATTATAGTCTTTAGCTTAAAATCTAATTGATCTGATATAAGGATTGCCACTCCTGCTTTCTTCTGATGTCCATTAGCATGGTAAATTCTTTTCCACCCCCTCACTTTAAATCTGGAGGTGTCTTCGGGTTTAAAACGAGTTTCTTGTAGGCAACATATAGATGGGTTTTGTTTTTTTATCCATTCTGATACCCTGTGTCTTTTGATTGGGGCATTTAGCCCATTCACATTCAGGGTAACTATTGAGAGATGTGAATTTAGTGCCATTGTATTGCCTGTAACGTGACTGTTATTGTATATTGTCTCTGTTCCTTTCTGATCTACTACTTTTGGGCTCTCTCTTTGCTTAGAGGACCCCTTTCAATATTTCCTGTAGAGCTGGTTTGGTGTTTGCAAATTCTTTCAGTTGTTGTTTTTCCTGGAAGCTTTTTATCTCTCCTTCTATTTTCAATGATAGCCTAGCTGGATATAGTATTCTTGGCTGCATGTTTTTCTCGTTTAGTGCTCTGAATATATCATGCCAGCTCTTTCTGGCCTGCCAGGTCTCTGTGGATAAGTCTGCTGCCAATCTAATATTTTTACCATTGTATGTTACAGACTTCTTTTCCCAGGCTGCTTTCAGGATTTTCTCTTTGTCACTAAGACTTGTAAATTTTACTATTAGGTGACGGGGTGTGGACCTATTCTTATTGATTTTGAGGGGGGTTCTCTGCACCTCCTGGATTTTGATGCTTGTTCCCTTTGCCATATTGGGGAAATTCTCTCCAATTCTCTCCAATATACTTTCTGCTCCCCTCTCTCATTCTTCTTCTTCTGGAATCCCTATTATTCTAATGTTGTTTCATCTTATGGTGTCACTTATCTCTTGAATTCTCCCCTCGTGTTCCAGTAGCTGTTTGTCCCTCTTTTGCTCAGCTTCTTTATTCTCTGTCATTTGGTCTTCTATATCGCTAATTCTTTCTTCTGCCTCATTTATCCTAGCGGTAAGAGCCTCCATTTTTGATTGCACCTCCTTAATAGCTTTTTTTAATTTCAACTTGGTTAGATTTTAGTTCTTCTATTTCTCCAGAAATGGCTTTTATATCTTCCGAGAGGGTTTCTCTAATATCTTCCATGCCTTTTTCGAGCCTGGCTAGAACCTTGAGAATTGTCATTCTGAACTCTAGATCTGAGATATTACCAATGTCTGTATTGATTAGGTCCCTAGCCTTTGGTACTGCCTCTTGTTCTTTTTTTTTTTTTTTGTGGTGAATTTTTCTGCCTTGTCATTTTGTCCAGATAAGAGTATATGAAGGAGCAAGTAAAATACTAAAAGGGTGGCAACAACCCCAGGAAAATATGCTTCAGCCAAATCAGAAGAGATCCCTAATTGTGAGGGGGGAGAACAGGGATAAAAAGAGGTTCAGAAAGAAAAAAAAAGAGAGAGAAACAATTAAAAAACGAAAACCAATAAAGAAAAAATATAAAAAGGAAAATATATATATATATTAGATAACCTAGTTAAAAAACATTAAAAAAGAAAAGGGTTAAAGTTAAAAAAATTTAGCAGAAGAAGAGAAAAAAAATTGAAAAAGAAAAAAAAATTAAATTAACTGCAAGGCTAAAGAATCAGGGGAGAAAGCCATGAGTTCCGTGCTTTGCTTTCTCCTCCTCTGGAATTCCACTGCTATCCTTGGTATTGAAACTGCACTCCTTGGTAGGTGAACTTGGTCCTGGCTGGGTTTCTTGTTGATCTTCTGGGGGAGGGGCCTGTTGTAGTGATTCTCAAGTGTCTTTGCCCCAGGTGGAGTTGCACCGCCCTTACCAAGGGCCAGGCTGAGTAATCCACTCGGGTTTGCTTTCGGGAGCTTTTGTTCCCTGAGTGCTTTCCGTAGAGTCCCGGAGGACGGGAATGAAGATGGCGGCCTCCCAGTCTCTGGCCCGGAGGCGCCGAGAGCCCGGGGCCCCACTCCTCAGTGCACCCTCAGAGAACAGCGCCCAATTACTCCCATCACCCTGGCCTCCGGCCGCGCTCTGAGCTGACAGAGCCTGCGACCTGTTCAAGGTAACCCCGAGCTGAGAGCTCACTCCTTGGCTCTGTCTCTGTAGCCGGCTTCCCCATTCTAATACCTGCAAGCTCTGCGACACTCAAACACCCCCGATCCTTCTGTGACCCTGCAGGACCTGAGGCCACGCTGACCCCGCGTGGGCTTCATCCCGGTTAAGCCTCTGGAGCAATGTCCCTCAGCGGAACAGACTTTTAAAAGTCCTGATTTTGTGCTCGTTGCTCCGCCGCTTGCCGGGAGCTGGCCCCTCCCCCCGCGGTTTATCTTCCTGTCATTTTGGATTCACTTCTCTGCCAGTCCTACTTTTCAGAAAGTGGTTGATTTTCTGTTTCTAGAATTGCTGTTCTTCTTCTCTTCGATCTCCCGTTGGATTTGTAGGTGTTTGCCATCTTTAGATAAGCTATCTAGCTGATCTCCTGCTACCTGAAGTAGTCTCAGCCTGCTACTTCTCCGCCATCTTGACTCCTCCCCCGGCAAATACTTTTTAATGAAGTAATAAATCAGATAATTGTGTGTTTTTTCTCCTCAATCTGTTTCATTACATTGATCATTCAAATTTTGTTTTTTCTAGTTTATTAAGATATAATTGATATATACCATAATATAAGTTTAAGACACAACATAATTATTTGAAGTAATTGCAACCCTCAATGTTTACAGCAGCAATGTCCACCATAGACAAACTAGAGCCCAGATGCTCATCAACAGATGAATGGATAAACAAGATGTGGGATATATATGTATCTCACATCACACACACACACACACACACACACACACACACACACACAGAGGAATATTACTCAGCCATGAAAAAGAATGAAATTTTGCAATTTGCAGCAATGTGGGTGGGACTAGATTGTATTATGCTAAGCGAAATAAGTCAGTCAGAGAAAGGCAAATACCGTATGATTTCACTCATATGTAGAATTTAAGAAACAAAATTGATGATCCTATAGGAAGGGAAGGTGAAATAAAATAAGATAAAAACAAAGAAGGAAATGAGCCATAAGAGAGTAATTTATCTATGGATTGAAAAAAAAACCTGAGGGTTGCTGGAGTAGAGGTGGGTGGGAGGTTGGGTACTTCGGTGATGGACATTAAATAGGTCACTTGGTATAATGAGCACTGTGTGTCATATGCAACTGATGAATCACTAAATTCTACCCTGAAATTAATAAGATACTATATGTTAACTAACTTGAATTTAAGTAAAATAATAAATAAAGTCATGGAATAAAAGAAATGACTGTAACAATGTTTGGCTAACATCTATGACCTCACATAGTTACAAGTTTTTTTTCATCTTATTATGAGAACTTTTAAGATCTAATGTCTTAGAAACCTTCAAATATATATACCAGTATTGTTAATTATAGTTATCATGATGTACATCATATCCTTAGAACTTATTTATCATATAACTTGTACCTTTGACCACCTTTACATGTTTTCTTGAGTCCCCAACTCTCACTTTTGGAGCTACGTGAGTGCCTGGGGGATGTGGATAGAGCATTAAGCGCATCTGTTGTGACAGGGTAATTCAGGGTAGTAAAGAAGCCCATCTGTCTACAGACCTGAATTGAATTTCTGAACAGACTTCTAAGTATTAAGGCTGAATTTACTTTCCATATTTTTGGCCAATGTGTCATATTGTCAGTTTGTTGTAAACACAAGAAAGAAAAACAGGGATTTCATTTATCGATCTCTGAAAATCCAGTAGCTTACAATTTAATTATAACAAGTAAAATAATGGAAAGGGGAAAAAACGAAATAAATAAAATAGATGGTAAACCAAAACCAAAATGTTTTTAGAACATATTATAAATATCAATAATATAAAAAATGTAAAAATATTATACCCAGTATTTATGTAATGAAAGACAACTTAATAAAATTGAGGGAAGGAAAAATTTTTTTTTAAGATTTTATTAATTTATTTGTCTCAGAGAGAGAGAAAGAGAATGCACAAGCCAGGGTGGGGGAAGGGGGTATAGAGGACAGGCAGAGGGAGAAGCAGGCTCCCAACTGAGCAAGGAGCCCAGTGAAGGACCCAATCCCAGGACCCTGGGATCATGACCTAAGCAGAAGGCAGGTACGAAACCAAATGAGCCACTCACGTACCCTGGGAAGGAAAACTATTTTCACAAATGCATCTGTGTGCTACTCAATGCAACAAACTATATGCCTATATCCAGTTTAATTGCTTCTTCCCTAGATAGAAGTGATTGCCCTCATAGGGGCCTGTCCCCTAGGAATTTTTTTTAATTTTTTTATTACGTTAGTCACGATAGAGTACATTATTAGTTTTTGATGTAGTGTTCCGTGATTCGTTGTTTGCTTCTGCAATACATACCTTCCTTAATACCCATCACTGGGCTCACATCCCCTAGGAATTTTATGCCTACATATTTTCTCCTGGTTCTCATTCATCAGGCTCTGAAATCATATCATGACTCCACCTGAAAATATTTTAAAGGGACCAGACCCTGAGTATACCCATTCAGTTACCATTTATCCAAATGAATGCTAACGCTTTTTAGTACACACACCAGTCTTTCCCCAAACGGAGAGTTGGCAGTGACTCTGCAACCAGAGCTGGGGGGAAAACCCTAAGATAATAATTAGATTATTCTATGTTGAAAGGATAACCTTTACTAAAGATCTTCATAGACCCACACTCATTCACAGATAACATTTTGTGAAATCAGGGGAGAATTGATTTTATTTTTTCTATGCCATTAACAAGGAAACTGAGCTCAGTGTAAGGTAAATGACTCTCCTAACACAAAGAAAAATCCAAGGTAATTGCAAGACTTGAAACTTGGCTTCCTAGCTCCGTGTTCATGATCCTTCTTTATCTCTCCATGTCTCAGACACCTTGGAACATTTTCAGACACCTTGGAACATTTTGACCAATATCTGAGATATGCTCCAAAATTGTTTATACATTCTTGCAGGTCTGAATTTCTGATTTCAGACTCACAGTTCAGGATTGTCTTTTCCTTTTTTTCAAGAACAAGGTAAGCTTCTATATTTGATATATACTTTTAGTGAAAAATGTAATGGCTGCAGAAGCACTGGGGCAGCTACCTCTTCTATGAGTTTTTGCACTCGTATCTAGTTTTTTGGACACTTTCTGAAACACAGTCTTAAGTACAGGATTCAAATGTAAAAACATTTTAATCAACAGAGAGTAGTGTAGAATTTATGAAATTTTATGCTGCTTTCCTTAAGAGGGAGGATAGTATAAATGTATTGTTTTGTACTGGTCTAAGGCTATTGATAACCAATACTGTGGCTGGATAGACCCTTGTGGTTCCTAAAATGATTGCAAGACATGCTCAGCAATAACCACCAAGTAACTCTGAAAGAGACAAGGTTATTACTCACAGGTCCTGGAAACCACATGGTACACCTGAGGCCACATAGGAAGATCATGGATAGAGAAAGAGAGCAGGCTTGGGTTCTGCTTTTATTGGTGTGAAGGATGGGAGCCTAGGGTATCCTGGGTTCTCTCTTTAGTGATGAGTTTAATACATAAAAGAGAATTTAAAGCATAGGAAGAGAAAAGTAAGTGGCACAGATGGTAGGTTATCTAAACCAACCAAGATCTCTAAAACCAAGGACTCTAGGGGGTGGGGAGCTGGCTCTTTATCTGGTGGCTGACAATGTGCTTATTCTAGATAGAAATCTTTGAAGTAGTTGCCTCTCTGAGTGGATGTCTAGACATCAAAGCATAAATTGGATACTTGCATTAGAAAAAAAGAAAAACCATCAACTGGGGCTTACTCAGCAACTATGATAGATTGTACTCGATTGAATAGGTGGTAAATCTCTCCTGTTTACTTTGTGTTGACATGTTATTGAAGGATAACTAACCAAACAGCGTGAAACGACACTCTTTAGATTCTAGAAGGAACATCATGAAGTACCGAGATCCTTACTCCAGGTTTTTTTTTCTCATTTTTAAAATTTCTTTTCAGAGTAACAGTATTCATTGTTTTTGCACCACACCCAGTGCTCTCCAGTTTTAATACCATTTCCACACAACCTGCCCTTTTATTACTTGAGTATCTAAAAAATATGACAATGCAATGATTAAAGCCACAGGCATTAAAATCAGTGAGATATAGTTTTGTATCTTAAACATTTCATACTAGGTGTAGAATTTTAAGAAGACACATGATTTCTTAAATCCTATATTTTCTTTTTTTTTAGATTTTTTTTGTTTATTTATTTGTCAGAGAGAGAGAGAGAGAGAGAGAGGACATAAGCAGGCAGAGTGGCAAGCAGAGGCGGAGAGAGAAGCAGGCTCCCCACTGAGGAAGGAACCCGATGTGGGACTCGATCCCAGAGTACTGGGATCATGACCTGAGCTGACTGAGCCACCCAGGCATCCCGAATCCTTCATTTTCTTAACTGTACATTAGGTTATATGTATGTGTCTTTGTTATTGTGTGTGCATACACAATTTATACCGCTTACTCTTCTGTTATTTCTGTCCATCTATCCATCCATTCCTCATCCTGCCATCTTCCATCTTCTTGTCTTTGGGGTCCACTTGCCTGTCTGGTTGTCTGACTTTTCTTATTTCTGTTTATCTAGCAGATAAACTATCACATAAGCACTGTAGTACAGTTGTTATTAATCCCCAGAAATCTGATTTGGGGACAGATTCATTCCAGATATGTGACCATGGGAAAGTTAATACCTCTTTCTGCTCTTCTGTTGATTATTATATACAATCAGAAAGTTGGCCACAAGATCTGTGAAGGTGTCTCAACTTCAACAATCTCTAACTCTCTAGATAATTTACCTATTATATGTTCTTTTCATACCCATTGTGGCAGTCAGAATAATGCTTCCTGGTATGCCCACATCCTAATCCTGGAATTTGTGATTATGTTCTCTTACATGGTAAAAATTATTGTGCACATATGAGTGAGTTAAGGATTTTGAGATAGAAATTTTATACTGAGTTATCCATGGGGACCCAATAAGAACGTTCCAGTTGTCATAAAACAGCAAATGCTAAATAAGAAATTATAGCTTATATTATTATTGAGTGGTGGGTTCACAACCAAAAATACTATAAATTCCAGACATGTAATATGTGGAGGGGCCAGGAGGAAGATGGTAGAAAACAATAGTTACCTACTGTTTGTAGGTACTGTTTGGATGCACCTCCAAAGACTTCAAATATACATAAAAAATTTTAAACATTGTGCTTTCTTGAGAACAATCTGCAGAGCTAGGGTCAAATCCACAGATGTGGATTTTCAACTTTCAATAGTTATGAACTGGTAAGTGTTGACAATAACTGAGAATGAGTCTAAAATGAAATAGAAATCTTTCAACCCCTGCTAAAATGTGGATCAAAAGGAAGAAATTAAGCAAAAGAGATCAGTGTGACTGTTCTTACACAGAATGTTTAACAAACCACTAACACAGGAGAGGTAGGACAGAATGAGAAATACTGGAGGAAACAAAAGATCTAGGTGGACACAGTACATGAAAAATACAAGTCAGATGCACTTGGGTGGCTCAGTCATTAAGCGTCTGCCTTTGCCTCAGGTCATGATCCCAGGGTCCTGGGATTGAGCCCCACACTGGGCTCCCTATTCAGCGGGAAGCCTGGTTCTCCCTCTTCCACTCCCCCTGCTTCTGTTCCCTCTCTCACTGTGTATCTCTCTGTCAAATAAATAAATAAAATGCTGAGTGAAATAAGTCAAGCAGAGAGAGTCAATTATCATATGGTTTCACTTATTTGTGGAGCATAACAAATAGCATGGAGGACAAGGGGAGTTAGAGAGGAGAGGGAGTTGAGGGAAATTGGAAGGGGAGGTGAACCATAGGGGGAACCAGGTGGTGGGTATTGGAGAGGGCACGGATTGCATGGAGCACTGGGTGTGGTATAAAAACAATGAATACTGTTATGCTGAAAATAAATTTAAAAATTTTTTTAAAAAGAAAAGAAAAAAATAGTGGAGTGGTATACGTAAGAACTGTGCATTTCACTATAAGTACATTTTTACTTAACAGAAAATTTTGAAACCAAAAAAAAAAAGAAAGAAAGAAACAAACAAACAAAATACAAGTCAGAGCGAAGCTACCAGACATCAAAAAGCACTGACACTTTGAAGCCATGCATGTCACCACCAAACTTCCTATACCAACAGACACCATTATGCCATCCTACTTGTAATATTACAGGTAGAACTCATCAGGATGGTGCTGAATGCCCACTTTATGGGAGCTGTTTGTCATGATTACCTCACTGAACACTCACAGTAACATGCAGGTAGGTTCCCATATCACCTTCACTTCACTGATGGATAAAATGAGGCTTGGGAAACTTAGCTTAGGATCAGTGTCTCCCAGGTTGTAAATGGGATTTCTTCTGTGTGGATGCACATGCACGTCACCCAGAGCACAATATTTATATCGAATTCTGTATCTTTTTTTGCTTTTATTAACTGCATTTTTCTCTAATGTTGCATTTATCTCACTGCATGTATATGCATATATTTGTGGATTGCTCTACTGCATTAAGCTTGGAAGAATGGATACCATGATTAAGTGTAAATTGAGTAAGATTAAAATAAATTCAAATTCATTGATGTTATTTAGTTTGGGAACCATTCTGAATGTGTCTAAAACATGGTTCTATCAATAATCATGTAAACTTGAATACTCAGTCTCTTAGTTGCCAATTTACTTATTAGATATATGGGCATAATAACTAATCAATATGATGGGGATAATGAAAGGATTGAATAAATACATGTGAGGATATGGAAGTGGAAGTTATTTTGGACTCCCTGATTTGGGAGTTCAGTCCATTCCAGGCATGTGAGCTTCGACAGCTTACTGCCCTTCTTCTGACTCAATTTACTCATATACAAAAATAAGAAACTGGAAAGACAATCTGTGATGAAACTTCTGTGATTAACCTTCCTCTACAAAAGTCTATTCTTGTATGGATAAGTTATCACTAAATTTGATTGCCATTCCCATAGCATGGTTAGTAATGGAGAATGTTAAAAAATAAATTATGGTGATAATAAAATAATGCTATGCATTTCAATTTCTATGAAATTTTTCTTTATTGATCATTCTGTTCTCTTCTGTTGCTATAGGACATCTTGTTATTCTCAAATCACATCCATGAAGAATAACACAGAGGTGACCGATTTCATCCTGCTGGGACTAACCAATGCCCCAGAGCTGCAGGGTCCTCTCTTTATAATGTTCACGCTCATTTACCTCATCACTCTGGTTGGGAACCTGGGGATGATCATGCTGATCTTGCTGGATTCTCATCTCCACACTCCTATGTACTTCTTCCTCAGTAATCTGTCTCTGGTAGACTTTTGTTACTCCTCAACAGTCACTCCCAAGGTCATGGCTGGGCTCCTTACAGGGGACAAGATCATCTCCTACAAAGCATGTGCTTCCCAGATGTTCTTTTTTGCAGTCTTTGCCACTGTGGAAAATTACCTCTTAGCCTCAATGGCCTATGATCGCTACATAGCAGTGTGTAAACCCCTCCATTATACCACCACAATGACAAAAGGTGTATGTGCACGTCATGTCTTGCCATAGGTTCTTATGCCTGTGGTGTCTTAAATGCCTCTATAAATGTTGGAGATACCTTCAGCCTCTCCTTCTGTATGTCCAATGTGGTTCATCACTTTTTCTGCGATATTCCAGCAGTCATGGCTCTGTCTTGCTCTGATAAACATATCAGTGAACTCGTTCTTGTTTTTATCTCAAGCTTTAATGTCTTTTTTGCAATTTTGTTATCTCTATTTCCTATCTGTTCATATTTATATCCATTTTGAAGATACAGTCAGGTGAGGGATACCAGAAAGCTTTATCTACCTGTGCTTCTCACATTGTTACAGTTTCCATATTTTATGGGACAGTCATCATCATGTACTTACAGCCACGTTCCCATCATTCCATGGAAACAGACAAAATCGCATCTGTGTTCTATACTATGGTCATCCCCATGCTAAATCCTGTGGTCTACAGCTTGAGGAACAAAGAGGTCAAGAATGCGTTCAGGAAGGTTGTTGAAAAGGCAAAATATTCTCTAGGTGTAGTGTATGAGTGAGGTAGATCCAGAGAAATTATTTTACCACAATCAGATCTACTGCATGCCAGAACTCACAAGGTAGTGAACATTTGGGATATTAGAAAAAAATGTTGCCTAATATTTATTTCTTTAGTTGAGGAATAGATCCAATCAACTAAAGTGCAGAAAAAATATAAAAATTATTTTTAATGGAGTTTATTTAATGAAGTATGTGCCTTTGTTGGTACATTCCATCCAGAGTTAAATAATGATAGCAGCTCAATAGATTAATGCTTCAGTCATTACTGAGTGATCTGAAAAAGAAAAAACACATTCATGTGGCAGTTTCCAAAAGTAAAAAATCACATTAGAATAAAAAGAGATGTAATTACATTATTGTTACCTTAAATATTTTGAATAACAGTTCTTCACATTTTGTTTTTTTTAAATCATTTAAAAAATAATAAGGGTATTCGGCTTTCTTTGGTAATAACTGTTTTGAAATGGTTAATGTCACTTATCACTTTATGCTTCAGTTTAGCTACCTTTCATCCCACCTCATTCACACTGGTTACTGGCAATACTGGACAGCCCCCATCTTACCATGTCCCAGGGTCTTTGTATTTATTATTTCCAATGTATGGAATTTTTATACTTATTTCAGATTGCTGGTAAAATGTTACCTACTCAGGGAGGCCATAGATGCTTGCCATAAGCAACTTTACAAAATATTCACTTCCTTCCCATGGACTTTTCCCCTGAGTCTTCTCTATTCTTCACAAACACTATCCACATTCAGCTCTTGTATTTATGTATTCCCCTGTTCATCTATTTGCCTTGACTTGCATGGAGAGTCCCATTAAGCGGTAGCTTAATATGGTTATTTCACTGAAAATAAGGCTTTGAGCCTGATTTAAAAATCATTTTGTTGAGCATCAAACAACTCCAGAAATTCCAAATTATATAGGTAAAAATGAGCTACAAAAATTCTATTTCAAGGGAAGACTATCACCAGTGTCAACTCGATAACCGTTGTAACTCTTACAGGAAATTAGCAGTCTCCAAAAACTCTCCACTTCTAACACTGAGAAATTCTTCCTCTTTTTATTTTTTTAAATTTTATTTTATTTTTTCAGAGTTCCAAGAGTCATTGTTTATGCATCACACCCTGTGCTCCATGCAATATGTGCCCTCCTTAGTACCCACCACCAGGCTCACCTAACCCACCACCCCGTCCCCTCCCAAACCCTCAGCTTGTTTCTCAGAGTCCACAGTCTCTCATGGTTTATCTCCCCCTCCGGTTTCCCCCTCTTTTTAAATTGTCCAAACTCTTTTCTTGTCCATTTGCAGCCAGCCAGTCAGTGACAAATGTACCTGAAGACTACTTAGAACATCTCTCCCACTTCCAAAAACCATATCTTAAAAAAACACCTGCCACTTTAACATTGACTCAGTATTTCTTCATTTTACTCAAAGAATTTACTCTTTTCTAACACCTTTGAACTCCTACTAAAATGAAACACTGAAAATGGTTTCCTCTGATGCAAGTTTATGAATAAACTGCTTTTGTTAATTTTGTGTGTGACATAGTTTTGTGTTTGATATGCTTCAGAAGTGGCAGTAAAGAATAATGGTTAAGAAAAAACATTCAAGTGGTTGGAATAAGAGGCCAAGGAAAATGGTAGAAAATCGAATTATGCCTAGAGGAAAAAAAATCCAGTCTCATAAAGAAATATTTTCCATCACCAGCATTGAGGGGGCCTTTGTAATGTCAATTCAGCAAGATTTGTGAACTGTCCTCCATTACTGTCTGTTACAAATGGGAGGGATTTTTTTTTATTTGGTCTAAATTATTGCTGAGTATGCCTATAGAATGAGTTGAGTTTTCTTTTTATTCCATAAGTGGTTATACCATAAGCAGCTATATCTGGACTAGATGGAGAGGCAATTAAATCTGTTAGCCTGGATGTGGAACTTCTATGGTGATTAGTTAGATTTTAGGCTGTGTCCCTGATGGAAGTGGATAATGTGTCCTCTGGACGGAGGAAATATAAACTGGACATTTGCTGGTCAAAGCATTGAAATGGAAAGGACAGTTAATTGTTTTCCCAGCTATTTCCTTTTCATTTCTGAGCACATAGCTAGTAGGCTCAATTTTTTCAGCTTTCATGAAGTTAGTTGAGGCCCTGTGATTATGATCTTATGAATGAAATGTGAGTGTATGTCGTGTGCTATTTTCAGGTTTGTCTCACTAAACGTTCTGTGTGATCCTCTGCTCATTCTCACTCTGTCATCAGCTCAATAGAGAGAGTTCATACCATAAGAGATGGAAAAACCACCAAATGGAGAGACTCCAGGTCACTGAACCACAGTTCAGTTTCCCATAGAAAAAATAATTGAACTGTATATAAACAAGAAAAACCTCTATGCTCATGGCACTGCAATACTGGAATTTGCTTGTATAGCAGATGGCATTATTCACATGAACAAATACAGAAAGTCTCCTATAATTTAGGACCCCTGGGTGGCTCAGTCCGTTAAGTGTCTGCCTTCAGCTCAGGTCATGATCCTGGGGCTCTGGGATCCAGTCCCACATCAGGCTTCTTGTTCAGCAGGGAGCCTGTTTCTCCCTCCCCCTGTTTGTGCTCTCTCTCTTTCTTTCTTAGACAAATAAATAAATAATCTAAAAATTTTTTTAAAAGAAAGTTTCCTGTAAGTCAATCTATATGGTGTTGGAAATAAACCAGAAGTAAGAAGCTCTATAATGAGGAAAATTGTCAAACTGCTCTAGCACAATTTAATTCCACAGTTGTTTACTTGTGAGCCCTCACTCAACCTCCATATCAACACTAAAATGGCTAGCACAAAATAAAATTAGGACAGGTTTTTAGGAACAGAATATAGCCCAACTTGAATTCCATTCTAAAAAAGAAAGCTTTTTCTGATACAGGCAAGTTAATCAATTGTTCTGAGCTTCAGCTGAGGAAAATAAGGCCTGCCTCATAAAATTACATACTGATTAAGCCAGAACAGAGCGCAGTGCCTTAAACAAAACAGATGCGCAAGAATTGTTGGTCTCCCTTCTTTTCCTTTCCATTCCATTCCCTGCCTTTTTGTTTTACTTCCTCCTCTATATTGTCAATCCTCTCCATGTAAATATTGAGACATTTATTAACTGTATTGCTTTGTATTTGCAAATACTGACTTCCATCTTTCCTTCTATCTATATTGATGTATCGGGGCGCCTGGGTGGCTCAGTGGGTTAAAGCCTCTGCCTTCGGCTCAGGTCATGATCCCAGGGTCTTGGGATCGAGCCCCGCATTGGGCTCTCTGCTCAGCAGGGAGCCTGCTTCCCCTCCTCTCTCTCTGCCTGCCTCTGTCTACTTGTGAGCTCTCTCTCTGTCAAATAAATAAATAAAATCTTAAAAAAAAATATATTGATGTATCATATTTATTCATTTGCTTGTGTTGACCCATCCTTGAATCCTAGAGATAACATGGTTTATAATGTGCTACTGAATCAGGTTTACTAGTATTTTATTGAGAATTTTTTAAATCATTTTTTTAATTTATTTTCAGCATAACAGTATTCATTGTTTTTGTACCACACCCAGTGCTCCATGCAATCCGTGCCCTCTCTAATACCCACCACCTGGTTCCCCCAACCTCCCACCCCCCTCACCTCTTCAAACCCTCAGATTGTTTTTCAGAGTCCATAGTCTCTCATTGTTCACCTCCCCTTCCAATTTTGCATCTACCTTCATCAGGGATATTGACCTGTAATTTCCTTTTTTGTAGAATGCATATCTGGCTTTGGCATCAGGGTAATGCTATCCTTGTAAAATGAGTTTGGGAGTACACCTGCCTCTTCAGTTTTTGGAAGGAATTTGAAAAGCACTGGTGTTAATTTTTCTTTAACTGTTAAGTAGGGGGATATCTGGATGACACAATCAGTTAAACATCCAACTCTTGGTTTCATCTCAGGTTGTGATCTCAGGTTGTGAGATCAAAACCCAAGTTGGGTTCTATGCTCAGTGGGGAAACTGCTTGAGATTCTCTCTCCCTCCCCTGCTGCCCCACTCCCTCATGTTCTCTTTCTCTCTCTCTGAAATAAAAAAAATAAATAAATCTTAACAAACATAGTAATTCAAAGGGGTCACATGCACTCCAGTGTTTATAGCAGCTATGTCCACAATAGCCAATATAAGGAAAGAGCCCAAATGTCCATAGACAGATGAGTGGATAAAAAGCTATGATGTATACTGGGATATATATACTTAGAGGTGTACTATTACTCAGCCATCAAAAATAATGAGATCTTGCCATTTGCAATGACATGGATGGAACTAAAGGGCATTATGCTAAGCAAAATAACTCAGTCAGAGAAAGACAAATACCATATTATTTCACTTATATGTGGAATTTAAGAAACAAAACAGATGAACATAGGGGAAGGGAATGAAAAATAAAATAAGATGAAAATTGAGAGGAAGGAAAATCATAAGAGATATTGAATTCTAGGAAATAAACTAAAGGTTGCTGGAGGAAAGTTGGATGGCTGGAAGGGATAATTGGGTGAAAGGCATTAAGGAGGGCACTTGATGTAATGAGCACTGGGTGTTATATGCAACTGATGAACCACTAAATTCTAGCTTTGAAACTAATAAAAAATATTTTAAAATAAGTGTTTAGTAGAAGTCACCTATGAAGTCATCTAATCCTGGACTTTTCTTTCTTAGCAAATTTTTGATTACTGACTCTTACTCATTATTGATATGTTCTAATTTTTTTTTCATGATTCAGTCTTGGGAGGTTGTACATTCCTAGGATTTTATCCATTTCTTCTAGGTTGCCCAATTTGTTGGTGTATAGTTGTTCATAGTAGTCTTTTATTGGCCTTTTTATTTCTTTTATTTTATTTTATTTTTTCAGTATTCCAAGACTCATTGTTTATACACACACCCAGTGCTACATGCAATATGTGCCCTCCTTAATACCCACCACCAGGCTCACCTAACCCCCTATCTCCCTCCCCTCCAAAACCCTCAGTTTGTTTCTCACAGTCCAGTCTTTCATGGTTCATCTCCCCATCCAATTTACTCCAATTCACTTTTCCTTTCTTTCTCCTAATGTCCTCCATGTTATTCCTTATGCTCCACAAATAAATGAAACCTTACAATAATTGACTCTCTCTACTTGACTTATTTCACTCAGAATAATCTTTTCCAGTCCTGTCCATGTTGATACAAAAATTGGGTATTCATCCTTTCTGATGGAGGCATAATATTCCATTGTATATACGGACTACATCTTCTTTATCCATTCATCTGTTGAAGGGCATCTTAGCTCATTCCACAGTTTGGTGATTTTGGCCATTGATGTGAACATTGTGGTACAGATGACCCTTCTCTTCACTACATCTGTATCTTTGGGGTAAATACCCAGTAGTGCAATGGCAGGGTCATAGGGAAGTTCTATTTTTAATTTCTTGAGGAATCTCCACACTGTTTTCCAAAGTGGCTGTACCAACTTGCATTCCCACCAACAGTGTAAGAGGGTTCCCCTTTCTCCACATCCTTCCAACACATGTTGTTTCTTGTCTTATTAATTTGGACCATTCTAACTGGTATAAGATGTATCTCAATGTGGTTTTGATTTGAATCTCCCTGATGGTTAGTGATGATGAACATCTTTCCATGTGTTTGTTAGCCATTTGTATGTCTTCTTTAGAGAAATGTCTGTTCATGTCTTTTGCCCATTTTTTGATATGATTATCTGTTTTTTGGGCATTGAGTTTGAGGAGTTCTTTATAGATCTTAGATACCAGGCCTTTGACTGTACTGTCATTTGTGAATATCTTCTCCCATTCCATGGGTTTCCTCTTTGATTTGTTGACTGTTTCCTTTGCTGTCCAGCAACTTTTTATCTTCATGAAGTCCCAAAAGGTCATTTTCGCTTTTGTCTCCACTGCCTTTGGAGACATATCTTGAAAGAAGTTGCTGTGGCTGATGTTGAAGAAGTTACTGCCTATGTACTCCTCTAGGATTTTGTTAGATTCTTGCTTCACATTAAGGCCTTTTTAAAAATTTATTTATTTTCAGCATAACAATATTCATTGTTTTTGCACCACCCCCAGTGCTCCATGCAATCTGTGCCCTCCCTAATACCCACCACCTGGTTCCCCCAACCTCCCACCCCCCGTCCCTTCAAAACCCTCAGATTGTTTTTCAGAGTCCATAGTCTCTCATGGTTCACCTCTCCTTCCAATTTCCCCCAACTCCCTTCTCCTCTCTAACTCCCCTTGTCCTCCATGCTATTTGTTATGCTCCACAAATAAGTGAAACCATATGATAATTGACTCTCTCTGCTTGACTTATTTCACTCAGCATAATCTCTTCCAGTCCCGTTCATGTTGCTATGAAAGTTGGGTATTCATCCTTTCTGATGGAGGCATAATACTCCATAGTGTATATGGACCACATCTTCCTTATCCATTCGTCCGTTGAAGGGCATCTTGGTTCTTTCCATTTCAAGTTTATCTTTGTTTATGGTGTGAGAGAATGGTCAAGTTTCAATAAGTGGTGCTGGGAGAATTGGACAGCTATGTATAGAAGAATGAAACTTGACCATTTCCTCACACCATGCACAAAGATAAATTTGAAATAGATTTGCCTTTCTCTTATAAGATGCTGAATATTGCCTTTAGGATGTAAAAATTAACCCGTGATAATCTCCCATCTCTGTGTCTTTAAGTTAACCATAATTGCAAAGACTTTGTTATATGGAAAACATTACATATTCCAGCCAAAAAGATCAGACACATGGGGATGACTAATCAGTGTATTACAGATTTGTTTTTCACATATGATAGTATAAGTTCATAGCAGGTTGTCTGGAAAAGGGAAGGATCTCTCCATATGGTCAGTCGAAAACAGTTTGGCAGTTTCCATTTAGCTAAACATATACTTACTATCTGACCTAGCAATCCAGATTAGAGACATTTATCCAAATGAAATTAAAATCTAGATTATGAAAAAATATTGGGCAAATGTTTAGCTATACTTTGTTCCTAATTCTGAGACATTAGCTGGAATACAAGTGTCCCCTAAGTGGGAAATGGACAAATAATCCATAGTGTCCATATAATAAAATATAGCCAGCAATGAAAAAAAACAATTTACTACTGATATATTATGGATTGAATAGTGTCTCCTAAATTTTATATATTGAAGTCCTAACCCCCAGTACTCCAGAATATGATCTTGTTTGAAAATAGGGGCACTTCAGATGTAATTGGTTAAAATGAGGTCCTACTGGAACCGATTGGGCTTCTAGATCAATACAACTGGTGTCTTTCCCTTTAAAAGGGAAAACTTGGAGAGACATAACGCAATGTCTCTTCATATGAAGATGAACACAGATATCAGGATGAGGCAACAGAAAACAAGGAATTCCAAAGATAGCCAACAAACTACCCAGCAGCTAAGGAAAAAACATGAAGCAGAGGCTCCCTTATAGCTTTCAGAGGGAACCAACAAAACCACATTGCCAGCTCCTTGATCTCAGAATTCTAGCCTCCAGAAATGCAAGACAAAAAATTTCTATTATACAGGCCATCCAGTTTGTGGTACTTTTTTATGGCAGCTCTAGGAAATTAATACAGCTAACAATATGGATGGGTCTCAAATGCTAAATGCAAGTAGCCAGAGTCAAAACCAGATCTTAGCACAGGTCCCATGTGCTAAGATTCTCTTTAAATGATCCTCTTCAAAGGCAGAGCAATATATTTGGAAAATGGTTCAGTGGACACCATTGACATTAGGTAGGAAAGGGGTTGATGTCAAAGAATTTATTAAAATTAATAAATTTATTAAATTTATTGATTTAATTTATTATTTACTAAATTAATTTAATTTATAAAATTTATTAAATTAAAATTAATGAATAATATTAAATTTATTAAATTATTATAATTAAATTAAATTTATTTTATTTATTTTATTTATTTAATATTATATTATTAAGTTACTATATATTATATATTATAAAATATTATTAAAATATTATAATCAAATTATATTAAAAACAATAAAAACTATAAATCTATAAAAATTACTGTTTGTAAATTACACTTTAATTAGAAAGTAAGGGGAAAAAAACAAAAATACAAGTAATACAAAAACATGCAGGATCCTCAACATATCCAAACAAGTCCCCATAGGCAATTTAATTGATTCTTTCCTAGGAAAATAAGAGTTACAGATGCCCTCCTGAGGGACATCCCCAAAGAGCTCATGTCTCTGGAATTCCCTCCTGATCCTCATGAGTTAGTCTCTAAAATTCCCAAGATAACTCAGTGTAACCTCATTTGAGAAGGAACAGACATGTGTTGAGCCCCTTTGGCCATCATGAATTTGTCTGAATGTTGATGGACATTAATACATGTGTCACTTTCCTCCCACCCCCTAATCCTAACCTGAGGCTTTGTCATGAACCTCCAGTCATGACCAAGGAAAACAGCTCAAGATGAAGGCATATTCATTGACTTTAGAATGATAACCCATCAGACAGATGTTTTATAGAGGATTCCTCATTTGCTATCCACAAATACTATTCCTTGAATTATGTGGGAGAGGAAATTTTCTGCCTTTTTTGGAGATAGAAGATAAGAGACTCCTCCAAGAGTACACAAAGAATGCATGGTGGATTCAGCATTGAACATGGTTCCTGGCTCCATGTTGTGTTCTTTCCCTCGTTTACCTTAAAGATCTTGGAACTATTTGACCAGCACCTGATACAGTATATCTCTCACAGTATGTATGCATCATCCCATGGCTGAATTTCTGATTCCAAACTCACTCTTCAGGATTTTCTTCCCCTTCTTTTCCAGCAGCAAGGTAAGCTTCTATGTTCTATCTACACTTTTAGTGATACATGTAATTCAAGCAGAACCAAAAGGGCATCTATCCCTGCTACAAATTATTTAAGCACAGAAATGAATTTCTAATGCAGTGAGTTGAGGCTGGACATATGTATCAAAACTTCCATCTGTAGGGGGTTTAGTGATGATTGTGAAACATTATTATGCCACTCTCCTAAAAGAGATTAATAAAAATAGATGGGTAGGTGATGCTCTGACTGAGTAGATGTTAATTTTATCTCATTCACTGTCTGTCAAAAGAATTAAGGAGCACTGCAGTAAGCCAATGATTAACAAGTGACAAACATCCTTCTAAAGGCTTCCAAGTCAAATGTAAAGATTAAAAACAAGACTCCTGCATACAAGATTACCCTCAAATAATTATATTAAGACCTTATGGGCATCTGAGTGGATCAATTGGCTAAGTGTCTGCTTTCTGCTCAGGTCATGGTCCCAGGGTCCTGGGATCAAGCTCCGCTTTAGGTTCCCTGTTGAGAAGGGAGCCTGCTCCTCCCTCTCCCATTCCCTCTGCTTGTGCTCACTCTTCTCCCTAGGTCAAACAATAAACAAACAAACAAATATTTTTTTAAAAAAGACATTAATTGGCCAAAACACAGATCTATAAGCTAAAGACACCAACAAACTAGGAACTTCCACCCATTGATCCCTGTGATTCACCTGTGAGAAAACAGTAATAAGAGAAAGAATGAATTTAAGAAAGTGGACACTTTCAGGGCACCTGGGTAGCTCAGTCAGTTGGTCATCTGCCTTCAGCTCAGGTCATGATCTTCTGGTCCTGGGATCAGACCTGTGCTGGGATCCCAGCTCAGTGGAGAGCCTGTTTCTACCTCTCCCTCTGTCCCTCACCCCCACTTCCGTTCATGCTCTCTCTCTCAAATAAATACACAAAATCTTTAAAAAAAATTGGAAAGAAAGGGGACACTTTCAGCCCAAGCTAAATCATGGATGTTAAGAAAGAAATTAAGCAGAAACAATGGCTCACATACAGTATCTGGAACAGCCACTCATGCAAGCAGAAGATGGACAGACTGAGAAACACTGAGGACTCAGAAGATTCCAGCTGACCAAGTGTGTGATACAAGGCATACTGAAGAGGGAGCCAGCCATCTAAACATCCCTCCCCACTGAGCCTTGAAGATGACCGCTGGCTTTTCTGAAACCAACAGAGAGGCTATAATTCCATCCTAATACTAATAGTATACCTTATACTGACCAGGCTGTGCTAAATACTCAGCATTGTGATCCCTGGTTTTTATATAACACTTAATTCTTACAATAATACCTTGAGTAAAGTCTCATTATTATTTTCATTTTGTAGATGAAGCAAAACAGACGAAGATGTAGGGGAGTTAAGTTGGACCAATGATTCCTTGAGAGTGAACAGTAGGGCTAACATGCTCCTGGTCCCAGAACCCAACCTTTACACTGGATTCATGCCCTCCCCTCAGACTGCCTCCAGTGGTTGTCCAGGCCTCTGTTGCTGCCATGATCCTTGCACATGTACTATGCATGTACTCTCTAATAGTACGATGTGAAACCCCAAACACTGAGTTTAGGACATTGGAGATATAGAGTGATGATTCACTGAGTTACATCCAATGTGATGTTAATTCAGTTGAGACCAGTGGACCTGGGAATCACTCGGGGCACAAAGTTTGGCTTTGGCAGTAATAATTGCACAAACTTAAAAATATGATACTCAAGCTCTGTGCTTCATGAGTTAAATGGGGATAACAAGTAATCAATCTCACAGGTTTGTTAAGAGTAATAAATGAATATTTATCTAAAGTGTCTAGAGCAGTTCCTGGCACATAAGAACAATAGATATAAGCACTTACTAGGCTCAGACAAATTGAATTGACAGTTTCATTCAAAATGATTTATTATAATCAAGACACTACATTTTCTACACCTCTATTTACAAATTTACAAAATTGAAAACTTGGAAAATAATCCATGAAGATCTTTCAGCTTCAACAGTGTCAAACTCTACAGATAATTTGTGCCCTAACTTTCATTGTCTAGTCCATACTTTAGATCTGGAGTATCTTGCAAGTACAAATGCTTGCTATAATGAAATATTCCATGTATATACAACACATACACACACACACACACACACACACACACACACACTACTGAATGAGTTTCACTTCAACCTTTTATTTGTTTATGACTCTGTTCCTCTTTTTTCCATTGCTACAGGGCATCTTGTGATTCCCAAACAACATCCATGGAGAACACAGAGGTGACTGAGTTCATCCTGCTGGGACTAACTAATGCCCAAGAGCTGCAGATCCCTCTTTTTATCACATTCACCCTCATTTACCTCATCAATGTGGTTGGAAACTTGGGGATGATGGTGCTGATTCTGTTGGACTCTCGTCTCCATACTCCCATGTACTTCTTCCTCAGTAACCTGTCTCTGGTGGACTTTTGTTACTCTACAGCTGTCATTCCCAAGGTCATGGCTGGATTACTTATAGGAGACAAGGTCATCTCCTACAATGCATGTGCTGCTCAGATGTTCTTTTTTGCAGTCTTTGCCACAGCAGAAAATTACCTCCTGGCTTCAGTGGCCTATGACCGCTATGCAGCAGTTTGCAAACCCCTCCATTACACCACCACCATGACAGGTGTATGTGCTTGGCTGGCCACATGTCTATGGTTTCCTGAATGCCTCCATCCACACTGGGATAATTTTCAGGCTCTCCTTCTGTAAGTCCAATGTGATCCATCACTTTTTCTGTGATATTCTTGCCGTCATGTCTCTCTCTTGTTCTGAGAGACATGTCAGTGATCTGATTCTTGTCTTTGAGGCAAGCATCCACATCTTTTTTGCTCTCCTGGTTATCTTGATTTCCTACCTGTTCATTTTTATCACCATCCTGAAGATGCCCTCAGTGGAGGGATACCTGAAGGCTATATCTACCTGTGCCTCCCACATCACTGCACTATCCATCTTCTATTGGACAATCATTTTCATGTACTCCCAGCCCAGCTCCAGCCACTCCATGGACACAGACAAAATCACATCTGTGTTCTATACTATGGTCATCCCCATGCTGAATCCTGTGGTGTATTAGCCTGAGAAATAAAGAGGTCAAGAACGCTTTCAAGAAGGTTGTTGAGAAGGCAATATCATCTCTAAGCTTCATCTCTTAGGCTGTAGGATCCACGGTGACCTAGTTTCTTCCTGTCAGATCTTCTCCATGCACTAATCAGGGTTTATAGCCCACACTACATTTAAATTACTGATGTGATACTTTCCTCTTCAAAAGTCTGTCAGTAAAATAGAAGATAGCACACCCAGTTGTATAACATCTGGATAAGAATAGTCATGAGGGGGGCGCCTGAGTGGCTCAATGGGTTAAGCCTCTGTCTTTGGCTCAGGTCATGATCTCAGGGTCCTGGGATCGAACCCTGCATCAGGCTCTCTGCTCAGTAGGGAGCCTGCTTCCTCCTCTCTCTCTGCCTGCCTCTCTGCCTACTTGTGATCTCTCTTTTTGTCAAATTAATAAATAGAATCTTAAAAAATTTAAAAAGTATAGTTATGAGGACCTTAAATATTTAATAATTATGCTTATCAGGAACCTTATTAATTATATTTTATTTATTCATATGTTCACATTTTCCCCACCATATTCCAATGCAAGTATATATGTAAAACAAGACTCAAACCCATGGAGAGAAGTGCATACAAGTATCCATATGTACACATACACACAAGAGTGGGAAATTTGTTAAAGGAGGGAGCTGGAGTATGGCTGGCTTTTAATAAAAAGTTAAAATAATTAATTGTGGATCAGAGTATAAATTAAAATCTAGGATTTTATATTTCTCTAATTAAAAAACTGTTCCAAGCATCTAAATGAAGAACATGATATGGATTTCTACATAAAGGTAGATTTTATGTATTAGCTTATTTTTTTCAGAGCTATATAACATCCTAAAGGAGTTAATATTTAGGTCTTCACAACTGGTAGAAAAAATATCCAGAGTATAAGGAAAGGGGATCAATTGATAATAAAGCAATTTGTCAGTTTTTCTGTGGAAAACTACCAACTCCTCAACTGTGTAATATAAATGCACTAAGTAAAAATCGTGTTATCTATTTTTCTCTCTGAAATACCAGAAGACGGCTAGTGCTCCTCCTGCAGGGATACTTTAGTTTCAAATATGTTATTCAGAATTCTTCTAAAACAAAGAAGTCTCTTCTCTTTTACTTTGTTTTTTGTTTGTTTTCCTCAGCATGGGCTCATGTTTATTATACTCAGAGTTTATTATAGTCAGAATTATTATACTCTGGTTATAATTCCATATTATGTTATTTGTTGTATTTATCAACTTGTTCCATCTTGGCCACTGGGTGCACTTTCACTTTGACCTCTATTTCCTTTGGATGTGCCCAGTCCTTCTCTTTGTGTTTTTGGTTTGTTTTGCTTTGTTTTGTTTTTGCTTTTTTCTTTCTGGAAGTACAAGTTGCTCTGGGCTTATCTTGTGTTTTCCTGTCCCAGATCTAAAATCAGTGATTTGTCCAAAGAGCCCTGCTTCCTTTTATTAGAGAATTATACTTAGGAAACAAGATCTGAGGGCTGAGTGTTCTCATTGCTACTGGGGAGTCACTTCTAGACCCTCTAGGCAGACACAGAAAATATGTATGTGTGTGTGTGTGTGTGTGTGTGTATGCACCTGTGTATACAAACAAATCTATCAAATCTACACTTCTTTGTACTGATAGCTATATCGAGAGAGAGAGAGAAACTTGACCTCGTAGTGATGTCTTTCATATAATCCTCTTTATTTCAGCCTTTCCCCTTTATTCTCTGACCAACTCTAGTTTATTTGTTCAGCTCTACTATATATGTAAAGCCTTTCAAAAATTGTTAACTAGCACCCCCATAGGCAACAAATTTGGCAACTACAGTATAGTCTTTCTGGAATGTTCCTTCTATTATTAGCTTGTGGAGTTGACAATTTCCAATCAACATATTAAATCAGTTCTTTTTTCCCTCCCCTTTCGGTGCCATAGTTCTTTTGTAATAGTCTGCATTTTATCCTGGATCCCCCCACCTTCCAGCTGATTTTTTGTACTTGTAAAGAGTAAAGTTCACTGATAGTGATGTACTTTATAGGTTTTGACAAATTCATCCATTCGTGTATCTGGAATCCCAATACCATTCAGGATAATTCCATCACTCTAAAAAATCCCCCATGTCTGGGGCACCTGGGTGGCTCAGTCGTTAAGCATCTGCCCTGGGCTCAGGTCATCATCCCAAAGTCCTAGGATCGAGCCCTGCATTGGGCTCCCTGCTCAGCTGGAAGCCTGCTTCTCCCTCTCCCACTCCCCCTGCTTGTGTTCCCTCTCTCGCTGTGACTCTCTCTGTCAAATAAATAAAAAAAAATCTTTATAAAATAAAATAGAAATCCCCCATGTGTCCCTTTATAGACAACAACTTGCCCTTCTCCTAACCCTTGGGTACAACTGAACTACCATCCATCACTTTACCGGTTTTCCTTCCTCAGAATATCATATGAACAGAATTGTATAACATGTGGTCTGACTCTTTCACTTTCTGGTTTTAGTATGATTCTTTCACTTTTTTTTTTCCAATTCAATCCATTTATTTATTTATTTTAATTTTTTTCTAATTTAATTTTATTTTTTCCCAGTGTTCCAAGATTCATTGTTTATACACCACACCCAGTGTTTCATGCAATATGTGCCCTCCTTAATACCCACCACCAGGCTCATCCATCTCCCCACCCCTCTCCCCTCCAAAACCCTCAGTTTGTTTCTCAGAGTCCACAGTCTCTCATGGTTTGTCTCCCCATATGATTTCCCCCAACTCTCTTCTCCTCTCCATCTCCCAATGACCTCCGTGTTATTCCTCATGCTCCACAAGTAAATAAAACCACATGATAACTGACTCATTCTGCTTATTTCACTTAGAATAATCTCCTCCAGTCCCATCCATGTTGATACAAAAGTTAGGTATTCATCCTTTCTGATGGAGGCATAATACTCCGTTGTATATATGGACCATATCTTCTTTATCCATTCATCTGTTGAAGGGCATATTGGCTCTTTCCACAGTTTGGTGATTATGGCCATTGCTGCTATGAATATTGGGGTACAGAGGGCCCTTCTTTTCACTACATCTGTATCTTTGGCGTAAATACCCAGTAATGCAATTGCAGGGTCATAGGGCAGCTCTATTTTTAATTTCTTGAGGACTCTCCACACTGTCTTCCAAAGTGGCTGCACCAGCTTGCATTCCCACACTTAAAATCATTTATGCTCAGTCATCAGCTCACATCTTTTTATTACTGAATAGTATCCTATTTACTGCTCAACCAGTTGGCTTAACCATTCACCTTTGGGAGCATACCTGGTTGTTTCCTAGTCTGGGTGATTCCCCATGAAGTTATATATGTTTTCAAGCAGCATTTTGGGGACATGCACTTTCAGTTTACTGTGGTAAATACCTATGAGTGGAAGTGCTGGGTCATATGACAAATCTGTGTGTAACTTGATAAGGAATTGTCAGATTGTTTTTCAGAGTGATTGCACTCTTTTGCATTACCACAATGCAAAATGACTTATGATTTCTATGACTTCAAATTTTTAGAGTATTGAGTACTGTCAGGTTTGGAGTGGGGGTTGGTTAGCCATTTTAATAGACACATGATGATAATCTTTGTGGTTCTAATATATATTTTCCTAATAAAAAATTCTATTAAGTATCTTTTCATATGTGTATTTCCCATTTCTATCTTCTTTAGTAAAGGTTCACATTTTTATTTGAGTTGTTTTTATTTATTATTGTGTTTAAAGAAAAGAATCTTTTATACAGTGACATCAGCAAATGGCAGAGTATGAGATACCAACCTCCATCATCCCAATAAAACAAAAATTAGCTATTCACGAACAAAAATGGCCCTGGGAGGGCTCAAGAATCCAAAGCAACATTGTGGACCAGAAGCATGAGACTAACTGCACAGAAGGGATCAACCCAGCAGCTGAGACATCTGGAGCCCTACTAAGAACAAAGAAGAGTATAGGTTCTCCATGTCGACCACATGAAGAGTGTTACTGTGGTCTCCAGTGACACTAGGACCCCTCACGCTTTGGCATTGGAGGACCTCTGTGAGCCCCAAAGCCTTCCTTAGTGCAGACCCAACAGCTTGTTTCACAGAGGACACCACTGAATGTGGAAAGAATAGTCCCTCTAATCAATAAACAGTGCTGAGACAACCAGATTTTCATATATTAAAAAAAATTAATATTGTATCCTTACCTCACATCATATAGAAAAAGAGAACTCAAAATGGATCAATGACCTAATATAAGAGCTAACCCATAATTTTTTCTTTTTTTAATATATTTTTTATTTTTTTATTAACACATAATGTATTATTAGCCCCAAGGGTACAGGTCTGTGAATCGCTAGGTTTACACTTCTCAGCTCTCATCATAGCACATACCTTCCCCAATGTCCATAACCAAACCACCCTCTCCATACTCCCCTCCCCCTAGCAACCCTCAGTTTGTTTTGTGATATTAAGAGTCTCTTATGGTTTGTCTCCTTACCTATCCCATCTTGTTTCATTTATTCCTTTCCTACCCCCCAAACCCCCCACGTTGCCTCTCAACTTCCTCATATCAGGGAGATCATATGATAATTATCTTTGTCTGATTGACTTACTTTGCTAAGCATAAAACCCTCTAGTTCCATCCACATCATTGCAAATGGCAAGACTTCATTTCTTCTGATGGCTGCATAGTATTCCATTGTATATATATATACCACATCTTCTTTATCCATTCATCTGTTGATGCACATCTTGGGTCTTTCCATGGTTTTAACCCATAAATTTTTAAAGGAAAACATAGGGATAAATTTTCATGAATTTAAATTTATTTATAGATTTTTAAATATGACATCAAAAGAATAAGTAATTGTAGAAAAAATAGACTAAATGGACTTTACCAAAATCAAAGACTTTGTACATCAAAAACACCAATAATGTGAAAAAATAACCCACATGGTGGAAAATATATTTGCAAATCACATGTCAGATAATGATTTGATATTTAAAATATATAAAAGTCTCATATAATTCAACAATGAAAAAACAATGCAAATTTAAAATGGATAAAAGATTTGAATAGACATTTCTCAAAAAAACATACACAATCAATAAGCACATGAAGAGATGATCAAAATCATTAATTATTAAGAAATGTAAATCAAATTCACAGTGAGATACTTCACATGTACTAGGAAGGCCATTTTTTTTTTTAAGGCTCTATTTTTTCTTTTCAGGAAAATAGGAAGTGTTGAGAGTGTGGAGATGTTGGAATCCCTGTACACTGTTTATGAAATGTAAACAGAATAGCCACTGTGGAAAACCATTTGATATGTCCTCAAAAAGCAAAACAAATACCATATGACCTAGAAATTCCACTCGTGCATATGTTCCTCCAAACTGAAAACAGGAACTCAGAGCTTGTGTTCTAATGTTCATTGCAATGTTAATTGCAACAGCCAAAAGATGGAAACAGAGAACCATCCATCAGAAGATGAATGGATAAACAAAATGTGACATATTCATAGAATGGGATATTATTCAGTCATAAAGAAATTAAGTTCTGATACATGATATAACATGAGTGAACCTTGAAAACATCATGCCAAGTGAAATAAGCCAGATGCAACAGAACAAATGTTGTATGATTCCATTTATATGGAATATCTAGTACAGAGAAATTTATAGAGATATAGATTAAATTAGAGATTACCAGGTAGTAATGGTTGCACAGCATCATGAATGTACCTAATGTCACTGAATTGTGCGCTTAAAGAGGCTAAAATGGCAAATTTCAAGTTATATATATTGTGTTACAATAAAAATATTCAAAAAAAGAAAACAGTGATATACTGTCCTACTAGCATAAAGATGGAAATACAGATCAGTACACTGGAATTGAGAATCTAAAACTAAACCACTATCTCCATGGCCAGTTGATTTTTTACTAAGATGTTAAAGCCAATCAACAAGGAAATAATGGTATTTTCCAGTGGTTCTAGGACAACTACATATCCAATGGACAGAAGAATGAACATGGACCCTGACTCATACAATATAAAAATTTTAACTCAAAATGCACCAAAGACCTAAATGTAAGAGATAAAACTATAAAACTCATTTAAAAAATAGAAATAAATCTTTGGACCATGGCTTGTTTCTTAGATATGACGCAAAAAGCAAAAGAAACAAAAAAAAATCAAGTAAACCATATTTTATCAAAATTCCAAGTTTTGTGCATCAAAGGGCATTATCAAGTATGTGAAAAGGTCACCCAAAGAATGGGAGAAAATACTTGTTATTCACACATCTGATAAAGGATTAACATTGGGTATATGTAAAGGACATTTACAACTCAATATTAAAAAGATAACCTGATTTTAAAATGGGCAAGGTATTTAAATAGAAATATCTTCAAATAAGATATACTGGTGGCCAATAAGCACAGAAAAAGATGCTCAACATCTTTAGTCACTAGAGAAATGTAAATAAAAACCACAATATACCACTACATATCCAGAAGGATGACTATAAAAAAGAAAATGGGAACAAATTTTGGAGAGGCTGTGGACAAATAATTCTAATACCTTGCTGGTGGGGATGAAAAATGGTGCAGCTGCTATAGGAAAACATTTGGCTGTTCTATTGTCCTTTTGAAAAAAGGTACTGTGACTGTGTTGTTGATTCTACAAAATGACTCAGTAGAAGCAAAATTATGACACCATTGAGGGGTGCCTGGGTGGCTCAGTCAGTTAAATGTCCAAAGCTTGATTTTGGTTCAGGTCATGATCTCAGGGTCATGAGATTGAATCCTGTGCTGGGCCCCATGCTGAACATGGAGCCTGCCTGAGATTCTCTCTCCCCTTCTTCCTCTGCCTCTTTGCTTGCTTGCTCAATCTCTCTCTTGGAAAAAAAAAAAAAAAGTAAACATAGAGTTACCACATGACCCCACAGTTTCACTTGTAGGTTTATGCCCAAGAGAATGGAAAACACATGTTTAAACAAAAATTTGTATAATAATACTCATAGCAGCAGTATTCACAATTGCCAAAAAGTTAAAAGACTCCAAGTTCCCATCAACTGATGAATCAAATGTGGTCTCTCCATGCAACAGAATATTACTCAGCCATAAAAAGGAATGAAGTACTAACACATGTTAGAACATTATGCTAAGTGAAAGAAGCTGGACATAAAAGGACAAATATTGTGTAATTCCACTTTTATGAATTAACTAGAATAGGTAAACAAAAAAAATATTACTCATTGACAGGGGATTAGGGAATAGGAAGAATGAGAGTAACCACTAACATATATTGGGTTTAATTTTATGGTGATGGAAGTGTTCAGGAACAAGATGCTTATGTGGTTGCAAAACATGAATATGAAAACCCAATAACAGGAGACTTTGAAATGGTGAATCTTATGTTATGCACATTATACCCCAATAAAAAATATTGCTAATAAAAAGAATGATATTGAGCCCCTTATTCAGACCACATACAAAAATTAACTCAAAATATAAACTGGAATGTAAAAGTTATATCTCTAAGACTCCTGGGAGAAAATATAGGAATAAATCTTCATAAAATTTGGTTGGACAAAGCCTTTTTATGTATACCACCAAAGCATAAGCAACAAGAAAAAAGATATATGTATTGGATTTCATCAAAATTAAAATATTTGTACTTCAGAAATCACATCTAGAAAATGATAGGTCAATCTAGCAAGTGAAAGGAATTATTTGAAATCTTATATCAGATTAAAATCTGACAAGGAAGAATGAAGTAGGGTGCCTGGGTGGCTCAGTCATTAACTGGCTGCCTTCAGCTCAGGTCATGATCCCAGGGTCCTGGGATAGAGGCCCACATCAGGCTTCCTGCAAGTTGGGAAGTCTGCTTCTCCCTCTCCTGCTCCCCACTGTTTGTGTTCTCTCTCTCTCTCTCTGTCAAATAAATAAATAAAATCTTAAAAAAAAAAAAGGAGGAATGAAGTATTGGTACCTGGTAAAAACAGGATGAACCTTGAGAACATTATTCTAAGTGAAATAAGTCACTCACAAATGACCACATATTGTATGATTCTGTTTACATGAAATTTCTGTACAAGGCAAACCTATAAAGACACAATTAGCTTTGTAGTTTCCTAGGGCTGGGGTGCAGGTGGAAGACACTGGGAGTGATTGATAATCAGTACAGACTTTCTTTTTCATGTGATGAAAATGTTCTCAAGTTGACTGTGGTGATGGTTGCACAACCTTGAATATGCTAAAAATTCACTGAATTATAAACATCAATGAGTGTGAGGTGCCTGGGTGGCTCAGTGGGTTAAAGCCTCTGCCTTCAGCTCAGGTCATGATCCCTGGGATCGAGCCCCGCATCAGACTCTCTGCTCAGCAGGGAGCCTGCTTCCTCCTCTCTCTCTGCCTGCCTCTCTGCCTACTTGTGATCTCTGTTAAATAAATAAACAAAATCTTTTAAAAAATCAATGAATGAATTTTATTTTTTTAAGAATGTATTTATTTATTTATCTCAAGAGTATGCACAAGTTAGGGGAGCGGTAGAGGGAAAGAGAGAATCTCATACAAATTCCATGCTAAGCATGGAGCCCAGTGTGGGGCTCAATCTCATGACCTTGAGATCATGACCTAAGCCAAAACCAAGAGTTGGATGCTCAACTGACTGAGACACCCAGGTGTCCCAACAGGTGAATTTTATAGTCTGTTAATTATATAACCATAAATTTTAAAAAGAGGTAATAAATGATAAGGGGACCAGTACTCAAGCATCTGATAAAAAAAAAAGAGAGAAGAAAAGAAGGAAGGAAGGAAGGAAGCCAGCCACACAGACAACAAAACACACATAGTTTATTATATGTGTATTGGGCAGGATAGATTATGACATTTGCAGTAGCAGATCAGTCCAAAGTCCAGTGATTTGACACAGCAAAGATTTATTTCTTACTTCTGCTACTACATGTGCCTCACAGTTTATGCTGGAAAGGAGAAGTCTCTCTGCATGTGTTCATTCAAACACCAGGGCTGATGGAGGCTTTGTCATCTGTGGCTACACCTTCTGTAAGAAGGAGCCACCTCAAGTACCACAGCAGGGGAGAGGCATTCCATAGTTGTGTGCTGGCTATTCTATACTACAACCCAGAAATGACACACATTGCTTCCTGTCCAACCCATTACATAAAACTAGTTCATGGCTCTACCTACCTGCTAGGGGACAAGGAAATGTGGGGAACAGATGCAATGTTTGAGCACCACTATTTTTGTTCCACATAATGTATCATTTTTTACTAATGATAAAGTTGTAACATTAAAATTATTGACCTCTTAATATGTGCCAGATATCTCATTTAATCTTTAGGATGCTCTTATGAAGTGTAGTATTACCCTTCTTTTTATAGGTGATACTGTGAAGTTTTGAGAACCTGAATAACTTGGCCTGAATAACTTGGTCACCCTGCAATCGGTGGCAGAACTAGAATCTGAAGGTGAGCCTCATGACTGCACAGCTCAAACTTGCACCAGCTACATTACACATCATTGATGAAGGAGACATAATTCTGCTGGGTGCTTGTTTCTGGTCAAAGATGACTATACAGAAGAAAGAATGGATCCATACCCTTAGTTCTAAAAATAGAGAGGGAAATCCCCCCAAATATCCCTAAATCAGATCTGTAGGGTAAGATAAATGAGTATTTTGTTTAAAAAAAAATTCCTGGAGTGGCTCAGTCGGTTAAGTGTCTGACGCTTGACTTTGGCTCAGGTCATGATCTCAGGACTATGAGATCAAGCCCCATGCTGGGCCCTGTGCTCAGTGCAGAGTCTGCTTAAAACTCTCCTTCCCCCTCTCCCTCAGCCTCTCCCCACCACTTTCTCTCCCTCTCTCTCAAATAAATAAGTAAAATCTTTAAAAACTAATTTAAAAATATAAAATAAATAACATTCCTGGAGACAATTGTAGGCCTTTAAGAAAGATGTAGATTTGAGGAAGCTTGCATGAGTTCCTGACATCACCTAAGCCAAGATCTTAGTGAGGTTTTTATTTTTGTTGCCTAGAATGGCTATGGTACTGCTGATTTGCTGATTGGCGGCTCCTCTCTCTAAGTGTCCATTCCCTCGTGTCTTTAAAAACACTCTCAGCTAAGATACAACCAGATATGATCCTCTGATAGCTCCCAACAGATTCAGGTCAGGGGGCTAATCCTGGATCTGGAGCCTCCTGAGATACCCACTTACACAACCCTAATGTTCTCCTGAGATCTTTGGTGTAAAAAGAGCGTGTTGAGATCATGTCTCAACCCTGGTATTTGTAAGAGCACAAGTTATGTTCCACAACACAATGCTCCACAGGCGGGGAAGGAGCTTCTCTAGCATGATGTTTTCCTGGATGTGGACTTCTGGTCAACAGTGTGGCCATGACGGTTTTCCATACTCCCTACCTTGTACCCTCCTTCGTCTGTTCCTAGGACAAAAGTAAGTATCAAGAAAACACACAACTGTAACCGATTAGAAAGGAAAGGGACTCTAGAGGATCTAACCATGTTCATTTTACAAATGTGGAAAACAAATTTGGCTGGTCATTCACCACTCTTTCCACTGATTGCAATCAGATGTCTTAAATGAGTGGTTGGAGTGACAGAGTCAAAAAAGGGAGACCATGCCTCTTTATTCCTTTTATGTAGAGCATGCTAGAGGAATAGCAATGCAAATATACCTTCCTTTCTGAATCTCGGGTGTTGTAGAACTTTTAACATCTGTTTGGGTATCTTGAGCATAAAGTCATTTTCTTTGGGAATGTCAAAGTTTGGACTTTCAGTATTATTGGCTTAATATCCTGCAGTAACCAAGAGGTGAGATAGACCATGGAAAGTAATGGCTCAGGTTGCTTGACTAGAATGTTAGCATCTTTTAAGCTTTTCAGAGAACTTTCATATTCAGAATTGGATGTGTATTTGTGATACAGTCATACCCATACCCCTACATCTCAAATTCCTGCATCAAAAGAAGCTGTTTTGTATCCTCTTATACTTACAAACAGTACAGAAAAGATATTTGGTCAATATGTTGGCCATTCTTGGTACATCCGTTACAGAAATCTACCTTTTTTCTCAAAAATAAATGCAATTGGATTCACATTTTTGTGTATTTGGGCCAAATTTGGAAACTCTAGCAAGCACAGACATTTAAGAATTGAGGGGGAAAAAATTGAGGAGCAAGTCTCAGGAGGAAGTAACTTCATTGTCAGTAAGGTGTTCTGGTGGCTGATATTTCAGGCACTTTCACAATCATTTTGTAATACTTTATACATGCTTTTATAAAAGCACTTATCACTTTGGGGGGATAACTTCTAGGGCCGACTGACTCTACCCCTTTAAAAAGTCAGGAATCTTATTATTCATTATGTAATGCCAGCTGCTGGTACAGAGGGGGCTTATGTGCAAAGCCAGCTATGAAGAGAATAGGAGGGAATTATCATTGAATACATGCCATGTGCCAGGCATCGTGATGGTAGAGCTCCATACATCATTTAATTTAAACTTTTCAGCTATGTAAAATAGATACATTGGGCATTACATGAACTATGTCTTTCACAGACAACATACTGAGGGTTTGCAGAGTGTAAGTAATGTCCCCAAGATTGCAGCCCATCTAGGTTGCTAATCAGTGAGTGACATTTATCTATACTTATATGCCTCTATTATATATGGCATAAATAGTCACCTTATGCTCTTCTTCTAAATGATTGTATTAAATCTATCATCTGATGCATTTTTCTACTCTTTCTTTTAAGGTTCAATTCTATCAGTCTCATTTCTACCAACTATTTTTGCGTATCACTCTTTAATTGAGATTTTGATTGTGCCATGTATTTTGCTAATTACTAATACCTCTCTATTTATAATTGCCTATTTATACAATTGTGCTTGCCAATTCATGCTTTTATCCATGATGTTTCTTCTGCATGGTATACTAATAGTGGTAATAACAGCTTGAATTATTTCAGTACTTGTTGTGTAATTGACATTATTTTAAGCATTTTTTTTTTCTTTTTGAAAAAAAAATTTTTATTGAGGTACAATTGATGTATAACATTATGTTAGATTCAGCGGTACAACATAATGATCCGATATCTGTGTACATTGTGAAATGATTACCACAGTAAGTCTAGTTACCATCCATCACCACATATAGCTACAACCATTTTTATCTTGTGCTGAGAATTTTCAAGATCTACTCTCTTAGCAACTTTCAAATATATAATACAGTATTATCAACTATATTCACTATGTGATCTAATACATCCTCATGACTTATTTATTTTATAATTGGAAGTTTGTACCTTTGACTCTCTTCACCCATATTTTAAGTGTTTTGCATGAACTAAGTTATTCTATTCATCTACCTCAAAAGATGAAAATTGTGATTATTCCCACTTGAAAGATCAGGATCCTGAACCGTAGGAAAGATAATTACCTTGATCCACTATTTTGAGAGGATTGCTTAGTATTATGGATCTTAGACAATATTAGCTGGGTTCAAATCCCAGTTCTACCACCAGATTTGCTAGTTAGGCAAGTAACCTACTTCTTTCAGCCTCAGTTCCATTTGAAGTAAAAGTGGGGGTAATAATAGTATTTGTCTCCCAGAGTTGCTAAATGAGTTAATATATGTGAATAGCTTAGAACAGTTTCCAGATACAAAGTAAGTACTATGTAACTATTTGTTATTATAACAACTAATAAATTATTATTATATTACTTGTGTCTCCAAAGCCACAACTCAGGAGTAATAATCTCCAGAGCATTTTTCTTAGTCCTGTGTTGGGCTAAACATACACCCTTTCTACTTCCAAGGTGCCCTGGAAATACATACCTCTACTTTAGGAATATGTTGTGATAAACATATCTTTTGGATAATAGGTCTCTATCACTAAGCTAATCTTAAAGGTGGGGTTATATCATTTCTTTCCTTCAATATTAAGGATTTTTAATCTAGTAGAAATGAATGTGATAGATTCCAGAGTCAAAAGTGTTTCTTGGGTTGAAGAGGGCTTCTCATATTTATACCTGTGGCAGCTACGGTAAGCTGTTAGCTAAGCTGCCATTGGAGGTAAGCACAACCAGATACACCAGATAACATGACCATTATGTTACACCAGATAACATAACAGCCGTGACCTCCACAGCTTGGCTGAGGATGCAAAGTCTCTAGGTAAGAGTGAAAGTAACTCTTCCATCTCCCCCAGTTCTCCCTTCCCATGAATAAAGCAAAGACATGGATGGTGGTAGGAGATGGGAAACATCAGCCTAGGAGAAAAATAAAGACTGTGACAAAGAGAGAAAACAACAAAAATTTTGCTTCCACCATTTGAAAAACAATTCCTCCTTTTTTAGAGCTCCTGAAAGATGCCAAAATATCACTAAGAATGTGCCAGAAATCATGAAGTTTCCTTCAGGGGCCAAAGGTAGTGTGGAGCACTACCCAATTAAGGGTAGAGCACCCAATTAAGGGCCCTCATGAATTAGAGTACAGCAGGGTCCCAAATCACTGTATATCTTCAGCTATTATGAACAAGTCAGTGAGAGGTCCCTCAGAGACAGGAAATGTATTTGATGAAGCTTGTTGTATCATATGCCAATGACTTTCTTTTCCTTTCTGTTGATTAAGCTTTTATGTACTTGTAACAGGAGTGTTTGCAAGGTATGGCAAGTTAGTGAGAAAGAGTCCTATTGGTTTAGTCCTATTGGTTTACTGTAATAGAATATACCATAGTGTAGGTGAGCTGAAATGTGCCTCCAGGATCATACTGTAGTCCCCTTGTGGCAGCACAGTCAGCAAGGACATTCCAGTGTCCTTCCACATCACTTCTAGATGAAGAGCCTCACTCAACCCACCCCTCCCCAGTGTTCAGTCAAACTTGTTGTACACAGGCTCCTGCTCTTGACAGAAAGCTGACACATGTGAGCAAGAGACCCTGTTCACAGTTAGTTCCTATGCGAGGGATCAAATAGAATTATCTTGTGTGTGCTTATCTTGTCATAGGTGCCTCTTATGATGATTCCCAAATGATTTTGATGGAGAACATTCCAGAGGTGACTCAATTCATTCTTGTGCGGTTAACAAATGCCCTAGAGTTGCAAGTTCCTTTATTTATAGTCTTCACTATCATTTACTTCATCATTCTGGTTGGGAACATTGGGATGATTGTATTGATCCTGTTGGACTCTTGTGTCCACACTCCCATGTACTTCTTCCTCAGCAACCTCTCTCTTGTGGACTGTGTTTATGCCTCAGCTGTCACTCCCACGGTAATGGTGGGGTTTTCCACAGGAGATAAAATCATATCCTACAATGCATGTGTTGCCCAGATGTTCTTCTTTTCAGCCTTTGCCACTATCGAAAGTTTCCTCTTGTCTTCAATGGCCTTTGACCGCCACGTAGCCGTGTGCAAACCCCTACATTACACCACCACCATGACAAGTGCTATGTGTACCTCCCTGGTCACTGGCTCCTACATCTGTGGACTCTTACAGTCTTCCATCCATGTTGCCCTCACCTTCCACCTCTCCTTCTGTCATTCCAACATAATTAATCACTTTTTCTGTGACATTCCTCCACTGCTGGCTCTCTCTTGCTCTGATATCCACATAAATGAGATTGTGCTCTTCACATTGGCAGCATTCAATGTCTTTTTCACCCTCTTGGTTATCTTGAACTCTTATCTGCTCATTTTTATTGCTATCCTGAGGATGCGCTCAGCTGAGGGACAGAAGAAGGCTTTCTCCACCTGTGTGTCTCACCTGACCACTATTTCCATCTTCTATGGGACAATCATCTTCATGTACTTACAGCCAAGTTCTAATCATTCCATGGACACAGACAAAATGGCATCAGTGTTCTACACTATGGTCATCCCCATACTAAACCCTTTGGTCTACAGCCTAAGGAACAAAGAGGTCAAGAATGCATTTCAGAAGGTGGTTGGAAAAGCAAAGTCTTCACTGGGTTTAGCCTACTAGTTAAAAATAACAGGCAGGGTGCCTGGTTGGCTCAGTTGGTTAAGCGACTGCCTTCAGCTCAGGTCATGATCCCAGAGTCCTGGGGTCAAGTCCCACACTGGGCTCCCATCTCCATGGGTAGTCTGCTTCTCCCTCTGACCTTCTCTTCTTTCATGCTTTCTCTCACTCTCTCAAATAAATAAAAAAATATTTAAAAAAATAACATGCAAACCATGTGATATTTCTTTTTTTTTAAAATTTCTTGTGTTTTTTATTTCAGCCATTCAGACATGGGTAATATCTCATTGTAGTTTTTTTGTTTGTTTGTTTTATTTCTTTTCAGCATACCATTATTCATTGTTTTTGCACCACACCCAGTGCTCCATGCAATCCATGCCCTTTCTTAATATCCACCACCTGGTTCCCCCAACCTCCCACCCCCCGCCCCTTCAAAACCCTCAGATTGTTTTTCAGACTCCATAGTCTCTCATGGTTCACCTCCCCTTCCAATTTCCCTCAACTCCCTTCTCCTCTCCATCTCCCCTTGTCCTCCATGCTATTTGTTATGCTCCACAACTAAGTGAAACCATATGATAATTGACTCTCTCTGCTTGACTTATTTCACTCAGCATAATCTCTTCCAGTCCCGTCCATGTTGCTGCAAAAGTTGGGTCTTCATCCTTTCTGATGGAGGCATAATACTCCATAGTGTATATGAACCACATCTTCCTTATCCATTCGTCCATTGAAGGGCATCTTGGTTCTTTCCACAGTTTGGCGACCATGGCCATTACTGCTATAAACATTGGGGTACAGATGGCCCTTCTTTTCACTACATCTGTATCTTTGGGGTAAATACCCAGTAGTGAAATTGCAGGGACTTCTAGTATCTAAGAATATTTTTGTGAATTTTAATTCTTTCTTGTCTTTCATTTCTCTAAGAAGTTCCCTTCCAAATGAGACTGGTTCTGTCCATGCTTTGGGAATATGACAGGGTAGGAAAAATTTTGGATATCTTTTTCCAGAAAGAGGATGTTGCTTCTATTTTAAAATGAAGACTATAGTCCTGGATACTATAAAATCTTAAGACTACCTTGGTCTAAAGAGCTTTGCAGATGAATCTCTTAAGTGTATGATACCAGAATTACATTTTTAATTACTAGTTTTTAAAATAACTATGATTTTTGTACATGATACAGAGGCATGTTTCTCAGATTTTCATGCTTTTAAAAATTACCTTGAGAGACATTGAAAAGTAGAATTATAGGAGCTATCCAGATAATCTAATTTAGTATATTTCTGGTAGAACCTAGAAATCTGTAGAATTATCCCCCACTATCCACATATACCTGGATCCTAAACTTAGCAAAAATGCCAGTGGTGAACATTGATAATAAGGGATGCTATTGGGATGCCTGGGTGGCTCAGTTGGTTAAGCGGCTGCCTTCGCCTCAGGCGTGATCCCAGCATCCTGGGATCGAGTCTCACATCGGGCTCCTTGCTCAGCTGGGGTCCTGCTTCTCTCTCTGCCTCTGCCTGCCACTCTGTCTGCCTGTGCTCGCTCTCCCTCTCTCTCTCTGACTAATAAATAAATGAAATCTTTAAAAAAAATAAAAAATAAATAAGGGATGCTATTTGAGCTTAATCTATTTAGTCCCTGCATTGCAGAGAGAAAAACAGTTCAAAACATTAAAATATATCCATACCTGTCCCTTAACTGAGTTCTCATAAAGTTCATGTAAGAGACTATGGATGGGGAGGACTGCCTGGATTCTTAACAAGTTTCTCCTGTATTTCAGATGAGTTTGGTGAGCAGGTCACACTTTGAGAACTCTTTCCCTAGACCAGCAGTTCAAAAGCACTGTTGCAAGACCAGCAACATCAGCTTCACCTGGAATTTTTTATAAGAGTCAATTATAGAAATCCCCACCCCAGACTGACAGCTTCAGAAACTCTAGGAGTATAGCACAACTATTTGTGAACTAGCAAGTCCTCCTGGTGACTCTGAAAGGTTTGGAAACCACAAGACTCACCCTAGAAACACTAATCTGGAACAGGGGTTCTCAACCTTGGCTGCACATGACAATAATCTAGAGGAGATTTTTCAAATACTGCTGCCTGAATCCACCTCCCCAGTGTAGGATTGGATGGCTCTAAGAATAAGACCTGAACACAAGGAGATTGTCAAATGCAGTCATTTCCTCAAAGCCTGGCACAAAGAGGGGATTGAGACCAAAGAAAAGAGATAATATTTATTCAGCATCCAGTGTCTGCTCATTATCTGCATGTGTGAACTCATTCAGATACCACACTACCTCTGAGGGGATCAGCCATATAGAAAGGAGGAAATGGAGGTTCAGACAGAGGCAGAGGGTGCAAAGTGAGAATTTTGAACCTAAGTCTGTGGGACTCCAAAGCAAACCCTTTCCAGTTTAGCTCAGCTAACAACTGTTTAACCCCACAATACAATGTAGTGAGAATAAAGGATATTATTCTCCGAAGAGAATTTTTCTCTTTCCCTTTTGGTTGAGCATCTAACTCATAATTTCCAGTTGGGTCATGATCCCAGGGTCATGGAATTGAGCCCCATGTCAGGCTCCATGCTCAGAGGGGAGTCTGCTTAGGATTCTCTCTCTCCTTCTCCCTCTGCCCCTCCCTCCACTCGCTCTCTCTCTCTCAAAAATAAAAAGATAAAAAATTTTTAAAAAATATTTCTCTTTTATCAAGGACTACTAGTCTCCTCGGTACAACACAATTATCTTTGTAACTAAAGCACTGGGACACAAAGTGACATGAAAAGTCACAATAATATTGATCAACATCTCCCTGAAACTGTTTAAATCTCCTTCAATATTGACATTCTGAAGACCCTAAATCCCCATTCCCATCACTGCTTAGAGCAACAATGTTGGTCTTTGAGGTCATCAGAGGTATGTAAAGGAGAGACCGTGTATTCTGACCATACGTTGCTACTGTTACAAATGAAACCCTTGCTATCTGGGGATGTCTGTCATTCCTGTTTTCTAGAAGTTTTATGCTACATACTCATTTAGATAAAGTAGCTTAGCTGGGAATCCTGCATGCTCCAGTGAACATCTACTTTTAGGAAAATGGATGACTGAGAACCTGAACATTGGAGTGCGCACCTTCATCAGATCCCAAATATCTCATCGCTTCACTGGAAAGAAATAGGAAAGACAGTAAAAGGTGATTGTGTGCCCAGAAACCTCCATTCCCTGACCTTCGAAGTCCTGGTGGGCTGGTGTGATGTATGAGTCAGAGGGGCTGTGTAGCACATTCAGCAGGCAGGTTTAGATAATGATTTAACCACTTCTAACACCCTGTGGTGGACAGTAGTGGAATAATGTAGCAATTCATCGCCTCTCAAAAATGCTTCTGTAACTTTTAATAAAAAATTTTTTAATAAATGCATACAACTAAAAGTTTGTGTCAGATTATCTTGGGGAATGGGAGTTCCTACAGACTGAATGTGTGCCTCCAACTTTCATATACTGAATCTTCATGTCCCATGTAATGGTAGTAGGAGATGGGTCTTTCAGAGAAGGCAGTTTAGGTGTCTGGTCAAGGTGATTAATGCTCTTAAAAAAGAGATCCCAGAGAAGTCCTTTGTCCCTTCCACTATGTAATGAAGAAGTAAAAAGGACAGCCATCTTTGAACCAGGACAGATTTTCACCAGACATGAAACCTGTCAGTGCATTGACCTTGGACTTCCCAGCCTCCAGAACTCTGAAAAGAAGTAAATTTATGTTGTTTATAAGCCACCCAATCTATGATGCTTTGTTACAGTGGCCTGAGAGAACTAAAACAGAAGCATTAAGAACAGCAGAATGAACTAAAGCCTTCCCCCAAACTAGTAACTCTGACTTGATTTTAACAATACATTGAATTCCAGATAAACGGTGAGGGGAAATCTTTTTAGTTGAGCCACAGAAGAATGAAATGATATCCTTGGCCACTCAGGTTCGATCAGGCCAGGAGGGAATTTTCTACAGGTTAAAAAATGACCCCTGGACCTGGCATCTGATGGGATTTGTACACCCTGAGGACCTGTATTAGCTCATACTTCTGCCCTCTCATCTCTACAAAGCTTGATTTTTAATAGGAACCATTAAATGCTTATTCAGTGAAAAATTAAACTAGTGAGTGAGGGGATGTGTGACTGGATGACTACATGAGTGAATAAATGAAGGAGTGAATGAACTGAGATTGAGTAAATGGGTCAACACCAAGAGCTAGGTCCCTAATGTCTAATTACAGGACTCAAGATTTGCTCATTTTATGTGCCCAAATAGAGGGCATCTCTCAGATCACCCCTCAATGTTCTTTCTTCTCTAATCCTATGAAAGTAAAAACCATATTTCTTCTCATTAACTAAACCCAACGCTTACGTGTTAGGATAGAGCCCACATGTCATCCTGAAACCTTTTGAGGCATTTCAGATGATATAAAGTTCAAGAAATTTCCTTTGCCTTTGGAGACATATCTTGAAAGGAGTTGCTGTGGCTGATACAGAAGAGATTACTGCCTATGTTCTCTTCTAGGATTCTGATGGATTCCTGTCTCATACTGAGGTCTTTTATCCATTTTGAGTTTATCTTTGTGTACGGTGTAAGAGAATGGTCGAGTTTCATTCTTCTACATATAGCTGTCCAGTATTCCCAGCACCATTTATTGAAGAGACCGTCTTTTTACCACTGTATATTTTTTCCTGTTTTGTCGAAGATTAACAGACCATAGAGTTGAGGGTCCATATGTGGGCTCTCTACTCTGTTCCACTGGTCTATGTGTCTGTTTTTATGCCATTACCATGCTGTCTTGGTGATCACAGCTTTGTAGTAAAGCTTGAAATCAGGTAACATGATGCCCCCAGTTTTATTTTTGTTTTTCAACATTTCCTTAGTGATTCGGGGTCTCTTCTGGTTCCATACAAATTTTTGGATTATTTACTCCAGGTTTTTGAAAAATACCAGTTGAATTTTGATCAGAATGGCATTAAAAGTATAGATTGCTCTAGGCAGTATAGACATTTTAACAATGTTTATTCTTCCGATCCAAGAGCATGGAATGGTCTTCCATCTTTTTGTGTCTTCTTCAATTTCGTTCACGAGTGTTCTGTAGTTCCTCAAGCACAGATCCTTTACCTCTTTGGTTAGGTTATCTTATGGTTCTTGGTGCTATAGTAAATGGAATCGATTCTCTAATTTCCCTTTCAGTATTTCCATTGTGAGTGTATAAGAAAGCCACTGATTTCTGTACATTGACTTTGTATCCTGACACGTTACTGAATTGCTGTATGAGTTCTAGTAGTTTGGGGGTGGAGTCTTTTGGGTTTTCCATATAAAGAAACATATCATCTGTGAAGAGAGAGAGTTTGACTTCTTCATTGCCAATTTGGATACCTTTTATTTCTCTTTGTTGTCTGATTGCTGTTGCTAGGACTTCTAATACTATGTTGAACAAGAGTGGTGAGAGTGGGCATCCTTGTCATGTTCCTGATCTCAACGGGAAGGCTGCAAGCTTTTTCCCATTGAGGATGATATTTGCTGTGGGTCTTTCATAGATAGATCTGATGAAGTTCAGGAATGTTCCCTCTAACCCCTATACTTTGAAGCGTTTTAATCAGGAATGGATGCTGGATTTTGTCAAATGCTTTTTCTGCATCATTGAGAGGACCATGTGGTTCTTCTCTCTTCTCTTATTAATTTGTTCTATCACATTGATTGATTTGTGAATGTTGAACCATCCTTGTAGCCCAGGAATGAATCCCACCTGGTCATGGTGGATAATCTTTTTAATGTGCTGTTGGATCCTGTTTGCTAGGATCTTGTTGAGAATCTTAGCATCCATATTCATCAGTGATATTGGTCTGAAATTCTCCTTTTTGGTAGGGTATTTGCCTGGTTTGGGGATCAAGGTAATGCTTGCTTCATAGAAGGAGTCTGGAAGTTTTCCTTCTGCTTCAATTTTTTGAAACAGCTTCAGGAGAATAGGTGTTATTTCTTCTTTGAAAGTTTGGTAGAATTTCCCAGGGAACCCATCAGGTCCTGGGCTCTTGTTTTTTGGGACATTTTTGATCACTGCTTCAATCTCGTTACTAGATATCAGTCTATTCAGGTTGTCAATTTCTTCCTGGTTCAATTTTGGGAGTTTATAGTTTTCTAGGAATGCATCCATTTCATCTAGGTTGCTTAGCTTATTGGCATATAACTGTTGATAACTTCTGATGATTCTTTCTACTTTGTTGGTGTTAGTTGTGATCTCTCCCTTTTCATTCATAATTTTATGAATTTGGGCTTTCTCTCTTTTCTTTTGGATTAGTGTGGCCAATGGTTTATCGATCTTATTGATTCTTTAAAAAACCAGCTTCTAGTTTCATTGATACGTTCTACTGTATCTCTGGTTTCTACCTCATTGATCTCAGCTCTAATCTTAATGATTTCCCTTCTTATGTGTGGAGTTGGTTTGATTTGTTGTTGATTCTCCAGTTCTTTAACATGTAGAGACAGCTGGTGTGTTCTGGATTTTTCAATCTTTTTGAGGGAAGCTTGGATGGCTATGTATTTCCCCCTTAGGACTGCCTTTGCTGTGTCCCATAGGTTTTGGACTGAAGTGTCTTCATTCTCATTGGTTTCCATGAATTGTTTCAGTTCTTCTTTGATCTCCTGGTTGATCCAAGCATTCTTAAGCAAGGTGGTCTTTAGCTTCCAGGTGTTTGAGTTCCTTCCGAACTTTTCCTTGTGATTGAACTCCAGTTTCAAAGCACTGTGATCTGAGAATGTGCAGGGAATAATCTCAGTCTTTTGGTATCAGTTGAGTCCTGATTTGTGACCCAGTATGTTGTCTATTCTTGAGAAGGTTCCATGTGCACTTGAGAAGAATGAGTATTCTGTTGTTTTAGGGTGGAATGTTCTATATATATCTATGAGGTCCATCTGGTCCAATGTGTCATTCAATGCTCTTGTTTCTTTATTGATTTTCTGCTTTGATGATCTGTCTATTTCTGAGAGAGGCGTGTTAAGATCTCCTACTATTAATGTATTCATATCAATATGACTCTTTATCTTGATTAACAGTTTTCTTACGGAATTGGCTGCTCCCATATTGGGGGCATAGATATTTACAAGATCATCTTGGTGGATAGTCCCTTTAAGAATGATGTAGTGTCCTTCTGTATCTCTGACTACAGTCTTTAGTTTAAAATCTAATTTGTCTGATATGAGAATCGCTACCCGGCCTTCTTTTGAGGCCCATTGGCATGAAAGACGCTTCTCCATCCCTTCACTTTCAGTCTGGGTGTATCTTTAGGTTCAGAACGGGTCTCTTGTAGACAACATATGGATGGGTCCTGTCATTTTATCCAATCTGCAACCCTGTGCCATTTTATGGACGCATTTAGGCTATTCACATTGAGAGTGATTATTGATAGATACGTTTTTATTGAAATCATATTACCTTTGAAGTCTTTCTTTCTGTAGATTGTCTCTATATTTCTGTTCAATGTTATTCTTAGGATTTTCCCCCTTTTATAGAACCCCCCTTAATATTTCCTGCAGTGTCAGCTTGGTGGTTGCATAGTCTTTTAAGCCTTGCAGGTCTTGGAAACTCTTTATCTCTCCATCCATTTTGAATGTCAGTCTTGCTGGATAAAGTATTCTTGGCTGCATGTTCTTCTCATTTAGTGCCCTGAATATATCTTGCCAGCCCTTTCTGGCTTGCCAGGTCTCTGTGGACAGGTCTGACATTATTCTGATGGGCTTCCCTCTGTAAGTAAGGAGCCTCTTTGTCCTAGCGGCTTTCAAGAGATTATACCCACAATTATGATTCCTCAATTTGACTATCAGGTTCCTTGATGTTTTTCTGGAATCTATAATCTTGGGTGGAGACCGTTCGGCCTCCAGTATATGAATGCTGGTTCCATTCGCGAGATTGGGAAAATTTTCATGAAGAACTTGTTCCACTATATCTTCTAGACTTCTTTCTTTCTCCTGCCCTTCAGGGATTCCAATAATTCTGACATTGGAACGTTTCATGCGTCATTTATTTTCCTGATTCTGTTTTTGTGGCTTCTAAGCTGTTTGTTCCAGGCTTCCTCTTGATCCTTTCTCTCTATCTGTTTGTCCTCCAGATCACTAATTCTATCTTCTGTCTCAGTTACCCTAGCTTTGAGAGAATTTAGATTAGATTGGAACTCATTCAGAGCATTGTGAACCTCAGCCCTGGTAGCTTTCAGCTCTGCCCTAACATTGTGAACATCAACTCTGGTCACTTTCAGTTCAGCCCTAATCAATTCCATTTGGTCATCCATGGCTTTCTCCAACCTAGCTATTTCCTGTATAATTGTTAGCCTGAATTCTCTTTCCGACATATTGTCTATGTTGATAGCCGTTAGCTCTGTTGCAGAAGGCCCATCCTCTGTATTTTTCTTCTGTTGGGCATTTCTCCTCCTAGTCATTTTGGTGAGAGATGGCTGAATGGATGTAGCTGGATGTATCGACCGTGGTGCAGTCAAGATGCATCCTGGAATGCTTCTGAGCAACCAGGATTCCCCACCCAAATTAGAGAAAAAAGAAAAGAAAAAGAAAAAGAGAGAGAGAGAGACAGGAAAGAAAGGGAAGATAAAAGAGAAGGTTCAACCCAAATGGGCCCCAAGGTAAGATTTATGAAGTATACAAACAAAAACAGACAAACAAAAAGACTGATAAAAGTATATGACAAGAGGGGGGAGGAGTCAAGATGGCGGAGAAGTAGCAGGCTGAGACTACTTCAGGTAGCAGGAGATCAGCTAGATAGCTTATCTAAAGAGTGCAAACACCTACAAATCCAACAGGAGATCGAAGAGAAGAAGAACAGCAATTCTAGAAACAGAAAATCAACCACTTTCTGAAAGGTAGGACTGGCGGAGAAGTGAATCCAAGGCGACGGGAAGATAGAACGTGGGGGGAGGGGCTGGCTCCCGGCAAGCAGCGGAGCAACGGAGCACAAAATCAGGACTTTTAAAAGTCTGTTCCGCTGAGGGACATCGCTCCAGAGGCTTAACCGGGGTGAAGCCCACGCGGGGTCAGTGTGGCCTCAGGTCCCGCAGTGTCACAGAGGATCGGGGGTCTGAGTGTTGCAGAGCTTGCAGGTATTAGAACGGGGAAGCCGGCTACAGAGACAGAGCCAAGGAGTGAGCTCTAAGCTCGGGTTTACCTTGAACCGCTCGAGGGTTGGTCAGCTCGGAGCACGGCCGGAGGCCAGGGTGATGGGAGCAATTGGGCGCTGTTCTCTGAGGGCGCACTGAGGAGTGGGGCCCCAGACTCTTGGCTCCTCTGGGCCGGAGACTGGGAGGCCGCCATCTTCATTCCCGTCCTCCAGAACTCTACGGAAAGTGCTCAGGGAACAAAAGCTCCCGAAAGCGAACCCGAGCGGATTACTCAGCCCGGGCCCTGGTCAGGGCAGTGCAACTCCGTCTGGGGCAAAGACACTTGAGAATCACTACAACAGGCCCCTCCCCCAGAAGATCAACAAGAAACCCAGCAAGGACCAAGTTCACCTACCAAGGAGTGCAGTTTCAATACCAAGGATAGCAGTGGAATTCCAGAGGAGGAGAAAGCAAAGCACGGAACTCATGGCTTTCTCCCCATGATTCTTTAGCCTTGCAGTTAATTTAATTTTTTTTCTTTTTCAATTTTTTTTCTCTTCTTCTGCTAAATATTTAAAACTTTTAACCTTTTCTTTTTTAACGTTTTTTAACTAGTTTATCTAATATATATATATTTTTTTCCTTTTTATATTTTTTCATTATTGGTTTTCTTTTTTTATTTGTTTCTTTTTTCTTTTTTTTTTTTCTTTCTGAACCTCTTTTTATCCCCTTCCCCACCCCCCTCACGATTTGGGATCTCTTCTGATTTGGCTAAAGCATATTTTCCTGGGATTGTTGCCACCCTTTTAGTATTTTACTTGTTCCTTCATATACTCTTATCTGGACAAAATGACAAGGCGGAAAATTTCACCACAAAAAAAAGAACAAGAGGCAGTACCAAAGGCTAGGGACCTAATCAATACAGACATTGGTAATATGTCAGATCTAGAGTTCAGAATGACGATTCTTAAGATTCTAGCCAGGCTCGAAAAAGGCATGGAAGATATTAGAGAAACCCTCTCGGGAGATATAAAAACCCTTTCTGGAGAAATAAAAGAACTAAAATCAAATCAAGTTGAAATAAAAAAAGCTATTAATGAGGTGCAATAAAAAATGGAGGTTCTCACTGCTAGGATAAATGATGCAGAAGAAAGAATTAGCAATATAGAAGACCAAATGACAGAGAATAAAGAAGCTGAGCAAAAGAGGGACAAACAGCTACTGGACCACGAGGGGGAGAATTCGAGAGATAAGTGACACCATAAGACGAAACAACATTAGAATAATAGGGATTCCAGAAGAAGAAGAAAGAGAGAGGGGAGCAGAAGGTATATTGGAGAGAATTATTGGAGAGAATTTCCCCAATATGGCAAAGGGAACAAGCATCAAAATCCAGGAGGTGCAGAGAACCCCCCTCAAAATCAATAAGAATAGGTCCATACCCTGTCACCTAATAGTAAAATTTACAAGTCTTAGTGACAAAGAGAAAATCCTGAAAGCAGCCCGGGAAAAGAAGTCTGTAACATACAATGGTAAAAATATTGGATTGGCAGCAGACTTATCCACAGAGACCTGGCAGGTCAGAAAGAGCCATACTCTGATATATTCAGAGTACTAAACGAGAAAAACATGAGAGAAACATGCAGCCAAGAATACTATATCCAGCTAGGCTATCATTGAAAATAGAAGGAGAGATTAAAAGCTTCCAGGAAAACAACAACTGAAAGAATTTGCAAACACCAAGCCAGCTCTACAGGAAATATTGAAAAGGGTCCTCTAAGCAAAGAGAGAGCCCAAAAGTAGTAGATCAGAAAGGAACAGAAACAATATACAATAACAGTCACGTTACAGGCAATACAATGGCACTAAATTCACATCTCTCAATAGTTACCCTGAATGTGAATGGGCTAAATGCCCCAATCAAAAGACACAGGGTATCAGAATGGATAAAAAAACAAAACCCATCTATATGTTGCCTACAAGAAACTCATTTTAAACCCAAAAACACCTTCAGATTTAAAGTGAGGGGGTGGAAAAGAATTTACCATGCTAATGGACATCAGAAGAAAGCAGGAGTGGCAATCCTTATATCAGATCAATTAGATTTTAAGCCAAAGACTACGATAAGAAATGAGGAAGGACACTATATCATACTCAAAGGATCTGTCCAACAAGAAGATCTAACAATTTTAAATATCTATGCCCCTAACGTGGGAGCAGCCAACTATATAAACCAATCAGTAACAAAATCAAAGAAACACATCAACAATCATACAATAATACTAGGGAACTTTAACACTCCCTTCACTGAAATGGACAGATCATCCAAGCAAAAGATCAACAAGGAAATAAAGGCCTTAAATGACACACTGGACCAGATGGATATCACAGATATATTCAGAACATTTCATCCCAAAGCAACAGAATACACATTCTTCTCTAGTGCACATGGAACATTCTCCAGAATAGATCACATCCTCGGTCCTAAATCAGGTCTCAACTGGTATCAAAAGATTGGGATCATTCCCTGCATATTTTCAGACCACAATGCTCTGAAGCTAGAACTCAATCACAAGAGGAAATTTGGAAAGAACCCAAAAACATGGAGACTAAACAGCATCCTTCTAAAGAATGAATGGGTCAACCAGGAAATTAAAGAAGAATTGAAAAAATTCATGGAAACAAATGATAATGAAAACACAACGGTTCAAAATCTGTGGGACACAGCAAAGGCAGTCCTGAGAGGAAAATATATAGCGGTACAAGCCTTTCTCAAGAAACAAGAAAGGTCTCAGGTACACAACCTAACCCTACACCTAAAGGAGCTGGAGAAAGAACAAGAAAGAAACCCTAAACCCAGCAGGAGAAGAGAAATCATAAAGATCAGAGCAGAAATCAATGAAATAGAAACCAAAAAAACAACAGAACAAATCAACGAAACTAGGAGCAGGTTCTTTGAAAGAATTAATAAGATTGATAAACCCCTGGCCAGACTTATCAAAAAGAAAAGAGAGAGGACCCAAATAAATAAAATCATGAATGAAAGAGGAGAGATCACAACTAACACCAAAGAAATACAGACAATTATAAGAACATACTATGAGCAACTCTATGCCAACAAATTTGACAATCTGGAAGAAATGGATGCATTCCTAGAGACATATAAACTACCACAACTGAACCAGGAAGAAATAGAAAGCCTGAACAGACCCATAACCAGTAAGGAGATTGAAACAGTCACAAAAATCTCCAAACAAACAAAAGCCCAGGGCCATGCGGCTTCCCGGGGGATTTCTACCAAACATTTAAAGAAGAACTAATTCCTATTCTCCTGAAACTGTTCCAAAAAATAGAAATGGAAGGAAAACTTCCAAACTCATTTTATGAGGCCAGCATCCCCTTGATCCCAAAACCAGACAAGGATCCCATCAAAAAAGAGAACTACAGACCAATATCCTTGATGAACACAGATGCAAAAATTCTCACCAAAATACTAGCCAATAAGATTCAACAGTACATTAAAAGGATTATTCACCACGACCAAGTGGGATATATTCCAGGGCTGCAAGGTTGGTTCAACATCCGCAAATCAATCAATGTGATACAACACATTAATAAAAGAAAGAACAAGAACCATATGATACTCTCAATAGATGCTGAGAAAGCATTTGACAAAGTACAGCATCCCTTCCTGATCA